>NC_092552.1:1634500-1953500 GCF_037038585.1 Patagioenas fasciata | reverse complement strand
GAGCAGGACGTGGCCATCCAGAGGGACGTGATGAAGCGGGCGCTTGTTCCCAGGCAGCCGCTCGGAGCTCATTGCAGGACGGAGCTCCCCTGGCACGAGGAGGGATGTTTGCTCCCACAGCGGCTCTGATCAGCTCTGTTTGCCCAGGGCCCATGGCACAAGAAGCCCGTTCACCAAGATCGGTGCCTCACAGAGTGACCGATCAGGGGATCCAGGGCAGTTAAAGCAGCCTGGAAGCCTGGGCTCCCCCAGCCCTGGCAGCGGGCAGAGCCCACAGAGAAGGGCAGTGCTGGGGCAGCGGGGAGGAGCAGGTCCTGGGGCACCCGCACGCCTGGGGCTCCCTGGCTGCCCTGGGCACAGGCTGGAGCCCAGAGGCCGGGGGGTCCCAGGGGAGCAGCTGGACAGCCGGGGTGCCGCTCTGCTTCGGGACAGCCTGGGGAGTCCTGCCGGAGCGGGGCTCAGAGCAGCTGGGGGATGGAGCTGTGTCCCCAGGGGCACGGCCTCCCCTGCCCTCTCCCCCGCCCGCCTTGCAGCTCTCCCTGGCTTTTTGCGGGGCGCGGGGTTCCCTTCACTGCGCCCCTGGCCCAAACATCCCCATCCTGGGGGCCCTGGTCAGCATCCTCTGGGCACTGTGGGGCAGTGTGACAGTGGGGGAATCAATGGGTTTATAACTCCAGTCTCAGTGGCTGCTGCCCGGGCGACCTGGATGTTGAGCGGTTTCCAGCACCAGTCTGTGCTCACTGACTGGAGCAGAAGAGGGATCTCAGATTCCCAAGACCCGATTTCTGTCCCTGCAGAGCTGGCAGCCCTTCAGGGACATACCTGTGTTTGCTTTGATATTCTTCAGTGGCTGACTCTGGGCTGTGTGAGCATCTCCATGATGTACTTTTACAACCATGTTCTCCGTACAGACAGCAACACCTTGCCACAGTTCAGCAGCCTCTTGGAAAGTAAATGTGGAAAAGCAAGATGTGCGGTTCCAGCCATCTGGATGATAAACGAAGATCAATACTAACATGACCATCTGGACGGTCAAAGACATAATACTAACATAATAACATAGAACGGGCCTTGGACAGAGTACTTTGAAGTACGTTTCTCATAACTGTAAAACGTTATAGCCCAGACTCGTGAGAATGGGATCTCGGGCCGGATAACCGCCCCCAAGTGCATGGCATGTGTGAATGTCCTTGGGCCTGGTCTGTGAACGAGTGGGAACGTAACTGAAATAAACATCACATGAGTTTAGTGTGTTTTTAATAACAATTACTGGAAAAACATCTTATGTAACATCTTGGTCCAGGCCCACATCTGTCCCCAAGGAACGTATTTTGGTGTTGGGGCAGGGGAGGAGCACAGACAGGCAGCCCGGACCCCTGGGTCCTCTGCCCTGCTCGGGGAGGGGAGGTCGTTCCCTGTATGATGGGCTCAGCACTCCTGGGCTCACAGGAGATGTCACCCCCTCCAGAAGCCATCTGCTGTTCACAAGGCCACCAGTGCAGCAAGTCAACATTCATTTGATGCAACCAGTCTGTTAGAGCCAGTAATCCTGTGTAAAATCGATGCAAAATTACCACTGTGCTTAACTACAATGTGCCATGGAACAACCAGGCACTGACAAATCTCTCTGTTTTCCCTGGGAAATCACATTTGTGGCACTTTTACCCCCAAATCTCAGCAGCAGCGTTTGTTAACACCGGTTAACAGCTTTGGGTACCCAGAGCTGCCTTCAGCTCACGTGAAAACGTCTCCTCGTAACGCCCAGCGTGAGCCCAAGAATGACGCCTCCCCAACGCCCAAACTGAGGAACCTCAAGCAGTGCCCCCTTCTCCAAGGGCTGCGTTACAATCTGTGACAGAAAGGGGCTTCCACAGCCTGGAAAAGCTCCACAAGGAACTGGAGATTCCTGGGTCTCAGAGTAATTCTAGAGCTCAAGTGGTGACAGCCATCAGCTCCAGCTCAGACAATACATGCCAACGCCCATCACTGACCCAGGAAGGCAGCTCTTCCTGTCCTGCCCAACGCCTTCAAATCCAGCACACTTTGTCCCTCCAACAGGAGGCAGCTGATTGATTTCTAACACCACTCTTCTCTGTCTACTTCGAGATGAACCAGACATACGTTATACAAGCAACCAAGTCCCCGCCTGGAAGCAGCGGAGCCTTTTGCCTTCTCCTTCCCACCCCACTTTGCAGGAGAAGGAAAACAAACGGCAGAAGAGACGCTGAGAAATTCAACCACCACATGGAGAGGGAACCTTTGAGAGCGGGAAAACTTATCCGTACAATGGAGAGAGCTACGCTGAATGAATAACACTGAAAACGAACCCTTCTTGCAGGGTAAAGTGCACAGCAATTCAAGACCTGCTGAACAGACCCCTGCCATTCTCAGCAATAAACAACCCCCAAGGCTCAACCAGCCAGCCAGGGTCACTGCTCTAAATCCAAGCGCAGCTGCACCGACCTGAGCCAACACGGACACAGCCGCCTCCCTTGGCCCACACGAAGCTGCACAGGCCACGCGCTGCTCCAACAGGAACGTGCTGGGGACACCCGGGTTTCTCATGGCGGCCTCTGCGCTGTCACCTGCACAAAGCACCAAGAGACCGGCAGCTGTGGGCTCAGCTCCGGGGGTTCCCGGAACCGGGGTCTCCAAGGGCCCGTTCGCACACGGACCCTTGTGCGCGCGCCCCGACCGCGGGCGCCTCTCCCGCCCCCATCCCGACCCGCCGCTCACCTCCCCGGACCCGCCGCTCGCTCCCCCGGACCCGCCGCTCGCCTCCCCGGACCCGCCGCTCGCTCCCCCGGACCCGCCGCTCCCCGCCCCGGACCCGCCGCTCGCCCCCCCGGACCCGCCGCTCGCTCCCCCGGACCCGCCGCTCGCTCCCCCGGACCCGCTCAGCAGCCTCGGCTCAGCAGCCTCCGCTCGCCCCAGCCCTGTAGCCGGAAATTGCGTCACCGGGAGGGGCGAGCCGAGCGGCGCTGCCGGCAGGACCCCGCCAGAGCTGTCCGATTATTCGCCTGACCCGCCAAATTTTTATACGAAATGTGACTGAGTTGAACAGTTATTAAAATAACAAAGTCTCTGGCAGCCGTGCCGTCATGGTGGCTCAGAGAGTGGAAAACCCCCTGAACTGCAGGTCAGCCTCAGCTCTCAGATGAGCTCCTCCCCGCCCTCCGCACCGCTGACCCCGCAGCACAAAGCGCGACCGGCGCGTCCCGCGGGCGGACTCGGTGTCCGCGCTCGTTCGTCGCCTCCTCGCTGGCTGCAGCGGGACTGAGGGGCTGTGGGTTCCAAACCTGCGGTTTGCTGCCCTTGCACAGAGGAGAAGGCTCGGCTGCTGAGAACAGGTTCCGTGTTAAACTCGGCTGAAGAGAAGTTTCTCCTCCTGGGATCTCAGAACAGCAGCAGCTCCAAGGAACTGACAGAGCATGGGCCGCGGGCATTTCTCAGTGTCTGTGCTGAGAGGTTTGATCTGGGCGTTGTTAATGCCAGAAAGAGGTGGAAAGATAGAGAGATAAAGATGAGGGGTCGTGCTGCACAGAGTTACAGCATTTTTGCAAATGAGGAACTGAAATACGTAGCTTACGCTTTTTCTATGGATAAACAACATTTAATCCAATTCCTTAACTGTATTCCTTGAACACGTGTTCGTTAGAGCACAAGCCAAACAGCGCTGGGTGCACGGGCGATTCACTCTTTGTACTGGACATTCACATTAACAGTGCTGATAGTGGTTACATCACCAATCCCGTGTCCATTTCAATTTCAATTCCCCTGGTCCTTGGGTTACTCCCCAGGTTCTTTCTCCCGTCCGTGGTCCTTTAACTCAAGAGCCGTGTGTCCACCCTTTCTCTGCAGTCCGAACGGCTGGTTCTGTAGTTAATGAGGCAAGAAAAGGTCCTTCCCATCGTGGGGTCAGAGTTTCCTCTTTCCAGGTTTTAATTAGTGCTTTATCCCCAGGTTGTATTTTATGAATCGGAAACCCTAAAGGCAGAGTCTGATTTAAAATCTCTTTCTCCCTTTATTTAGTTCCTGCGACTATAAACTTCATATGCAATTTCAATTAGCTGAGCAATAGTTACATCCCTCAGCTCCTCCCTTTTGTAGTTTCTTACACTAATTTCAGACCCAGATCAGTCTGTGCGCAGAACAACACTGACTGCAACACAGCTAACCCAGAATTTCACATTCACATCACTTCCCCCTCTCATTTACTCTCATGTGTACAGATGCATCTGAACGGGGAGCGTGGTGGCACTTTAATAATGGAACCGGTTCTCATTTTGTAATTATCTCCCCGAACAAAATTCTTTTGGTACCAAATATAAACGTGCGAAGTAAAAGGCTGAGCTCAGACACGCAAACCGCACGCCAAGCTCAAATATACAAACAGATCACAATTACATTCATTGAAGACAATATCTCGATTTTAGCCTTGCGCCTTTGGGCCGCTCGCTGCTCAGCCGGGTGGAGGCACCGCTGGGGCTCCTGACAAACAGGGCAGTGCGGCTGGAGCCCCATCGGCACCCGCCCCGCTGCTCCAGCGAGCTGGGCTGGGCAAGGCTTTGATTGGTGTCCATCTGGGTGATACAGCTGTTATCCCAAAACCAGGGGTCTGTACTCGGTGTGCACACGGAAGAAAAGCCACATTTAGTACACCGAGATGAGACACAGCCTGTCAAAAGCAGCACGAAAAACACACGTTCTCACTGTTTTCCCTACACACTACACTGAATTCTAAACAATGTAGCCTTGTATTAACTTTCCAAACATTAACATAATGTGTTTTCCAGTAAAACATAGGCTGTGTTGTAAATCCAAAGCGAGTAATGCCATGGTTTGCACAGTTCTGATGTGAATATTGGTGTTTGTGCCCAGCAACACATTGTATTTCATTGTGAATGCGCCAGAATATTTCCGGTCTGACTTTGTGTTGTACAGATAATGTCAGATTGGTTTTAGATCGTGTGGGTTCAAGGTTTGCACAGCTGAACGTGCTGCCGTGGTGTGCGTCTGTCTGTCCAGAGCCGGTAACGTGTATGTTTGTACAGCTTGTGTGTGATTTCTGTTTCTTGCAATAACAATTGTTTGGAGTGTGGTTTTTGCCATTTTCACATTGTATCACTCAGCTCTTGTTTTTCAATGCTTTTTTTTTTGCCTAATGGTTTTTGGAAAAGTTCTCAAAAACCACTGAGAAACCGTTATTGTTAAACTTGGTGCTGTTTCTTTCTTGTGAGTTGGGGCTTCAAAGAAATACCCAAACCAATACATTCCATACATTTGGAAGACAGTTCTGTGCAGCTAAATGATTCCTTTTCTTGTCCTTAAATACTTGGGCATTTGTGCTAGAACTGTGTAACAGGAGTGATATTGTTGGGGCACCTCTGAGTGTAAGTTTGTCTTGGATAGATTGCCATGAATGTAGACACTGCTGCTCCACAAAGTGATGTTCTGAAGTTCTGCATTTGATCTTTTCACTTCATCTGATGGAGCAGTGGAGTTTAATCATTTGTCTGCAAATGAAACTCCCTAAAAGGCAGTGTACAGGGAACCTGCGGCAGGGAGCTCCTGATTCCCACCTGACTCCTCCAAAGGCCTCTCTTAAAAGTGAACAAAAGCCAACAAAAGCTGCGGCCCCTCCCTCCTGGGCCACTGCGGTGGGCGCCTCCCCTGAGACCGCAGGAAGGTCCAGGCTCCTTGTCCTGAGTGCTCAGGGCATCGCTGGCAGGTGGCACCTGCTCGCCTGCTCACGGCCACTCTTGGGTGCCTTCATGGCCCAAAATCCCCGGGGATGCCACAGGGCCACCCACTTTTTCCTCGCAGAGGGCACCAGTGCCCAGGAGGCCTGGACATAGAGGTGGGCAGGGAAATGGAGATAGGCTGGTGTCGAGGGTTAAGATTGCGGGGTGACAATCAAACCCTGGCAGATGTGTTGTCAACCTCCTCTCCCCCCCACTTCCCCCTTTTGCCCCTCTATCTCCCCCCTTCCCACTCAGGGCAGGCGATCGGGAGGGGAAGAAGCACAGAGGGGAGAGAGTTGGAAAAGTTAAAGATGTTTTACTGATGCTACTGATAAGAACAGAGAAAATAATACAAATATACAAAACCCATCTTGTAAGTCTCAGCAACTGCAGAGCAGGCACCCAAAGTCCTGGATTGGACTCTGCAGCCAACCGGAGCTGGATTCAGTCTCTCACTGGCCTCCGTTCGCAGGGACGACCAGCAAGGTCCTCTCCTGCTGTCGGCCATGAGCAGAAGGGAAGGAAAAAGGCAAAAGGGAAGGAAAAGGAACGAGATCCTCGTGATCTCCCGCTTTTATATGAAGTATTCACGTGAATGGAATGTTATTCACCGTTGGTCAGTCTCTTGGTCACCAGTTTCTCGTTGCCCCTCTCGCGAGATGTCCATCCGTGCTTATCAATAAGTTTGCATTCCATTGCTGGGTTTGCCAAAACATGTGTTGGGTTCTCCAGGAAAATGCAGCTGACATGAAGCTTGAGCTGACAGGCAAATTCACTAAAAGAGAAACTTGTTTTTAACAAAACCAGGACCCCAGGGCCCAAGGGACAAGGGGGGTCCCCACGGTGCCACGATGAGCCCTGGGGACAAGGGGGTACCCCGGATGTCACAATGGGCCATGGGGACTATGGGGGGTACCCAGGATGTCACAATGAGCCCTGGGGACAAAGTGGGGTCCTGGGAAGTCACAATGGGTCCCAGTGACAAAGGGGGTGTCCATGGTGCCACAATGGGCCCTGGGGACAAAGCGGGATCGCCAGGATGTCACAATGGGCTCTGGGGACAATGAGGGGTCCAGGGACACCACAATGGGCCCTGGGGACAAAGGGGTTCCCCAGGATGTCACAATGGGCCCTGGGGACAGAGGGGTCCCCTGAATGTCACAATGGGCCCTAGGGACAAGGAGGGTCCTGGGATGTCAGAATGGGTCCTGGGGAAAAAGAGGGGTCCTGGGATGTCACAATGGGCTCTTGGGACAAAGGGGGTCTGCACCGTGTAACAATGGGCCCTGGGGACAAAGGGGGGTCCCCAGGATGTCACAATGAGCCCCGGGGACAAAGGGGGTTCCCACGGTGTCACAATGGGCCCTGGGGACAAAGGGGGTCCCCAGCATGTCACAAAGGACCCTGGGGACAACGGGGTGTCCTGAAACGTCACAATGGACCCTGGGGACAAAGTGGGGTCCTGGGATGTCTCAATGGGCCCTGCAGACAAGGGGGGTCACCACGGTGTCACAATGGGCCCTGGGGACAATGGGGGTCCCCATGGTGTCACAATGCGCCCTGCGGACAAAGTGGAATCCTGGAATGTCACAATGGGCCCTGGGGACAATGGGAGGTGCCTAGGGTGTCACAATGGGCCCTGAGGACAAGGAGGGGGCCCATGGTGTCACAGTGGGTCCCCAGTGACAAGCGAGTTCCCCATGTTGTCCCAATAGGCCCTGGAGACAAAGGTGGGTCCTCTGAATGTCAGAATGGGCCCTGGGGACAAAGGGGGGTCCCATCCTGTCACAATGGGCACTGGGGACAATGGGGGGTCCTGGGATGTTACAATGGGTCCTGAGGACAAAGGGGGGTCCCCATGGTGTCACAATGGGCACTGGGGACGAGGGGGTCCCCAGGATGTCACAATGGGCCCTGGGGACAATGGGGGTCCTTGGATCTCACAATGGGCCCTGGGGACAAAGGCTGCTCCTTAGGATGTCACAATGGGCTCTGGGGACAAAGTGGGGTCCTTGGATGTCACAATGGGCCCCAGTGACAAAGGGGGTCCCCATGGTGTCACAATGGCCTCTGGGGACAAAGGGGGTGCCCTGGATGTTACAATGGGCCCTGGGGACAAAGGAGGTCACCCAGAATGTCACAATGGGCCCCACTGACAAGGGGGGTCCCCACGGTGTCACAATGGGCCCTGGGGAAACGGGGAGTGCTGGGACGTCACAATGGGTCCTGGGGACAAAGGGGGTCCCCAGGATGTCACAATGGGACCTGGGGACCAGAAGGCATCCCCACGGTGTCACAATGGGCCCTGGGGACAATGGGGGTCCCCACGGTGTCAGAACGGGCCCTGGGGACAAAGCGGAATCCTGGAATGCCACAATGGGCCCCAGTGACAAAGGCGGTCCCCATGGTGCCACAATGGGCCCTGGGGACAAAGGGGGGGGGCCATGGTGTCATAAGGGGTGCCCAGTGACAAGGGGGGTCCCCATTGTGTCATGATGGGCCCTGGGGACAAAGGGGGGCCCAGGGTGCCACAATGGGCCCTGGGGACAAACGGGGTCCCCAGGATGTCACAATGAGCCCTGGGAACAAGGGGGGTCCCCATGGTGTCACAATGGGCCCTGGGGAAAATGGGACTTCCTGGGACATCACAATGGACCCTGGGGAGAAAGGGGGGTCCCCATGATGTCACAGTGGTCTGCGGGGATAATGGGGGGTTTTGGGACGTCACAATGGGCTCTGAGGACAAGGGGAGATCCCCATGGTGTCACAATGGGTCCCCAGTGACAAGGGGGGTCCCCACGGTGTCACAATGGGCCCTGGAGACAAAGGGGTGTCCTGGGATGTCACAATGGGCCCCAGGGACAAATGGGGTCCCCATGGTGTCACAATGGGCCCTGGGGACAAGGGGGGGTCCTGGGATGTCACAATGTGTCCTGGGCACATAGTGGGTCCCCAGGATGTCACAATGGGCCCTTGGGACAAGGGGGGTCCCCAGGATGTCACAGTGGGCCCTGGGGACAAAGAGTGGGTCCTGATGCTGTCACAATGGGCTCAAGTGACAAGAGGGCTCCCCACGGTGCCACAATGGGCCCTGTGGACAAGGCGGTCCCTCTGATGTCACAATGGGGCCTGAGGACAAAGTGGTGTCCTGAAATGCCACAATGGGCCCCAGTGACAAAGGCGGTGCCCATGGTGCCACAATGGGCCCTGGGGACAAACGGGGTCCCCAGGATGTCACAATGGGCCCTGGGGACAAAGGGGGTCCCCACAGTGTCCCAATGGGCCTTGGGGACAAGGGGGGTCCCCAACCTGTCACAATGGACCCTGGGGACAAAGGAGGTCACCCAGGATGTCACAATGGACCCCAGTGACAAGGGGGGTCCCCACGGTGTCACAATTGGCCCTGGGGACAACAGGGGGTCCTGGGATGTCACAATGGGCCCTGGGGACAAAGGGGTTACTAGAATGTCACAGTGGGCCCTGGGGACAATGGGGATCCCCACCCTGTCACAATGGGTCCTGAGGACAAGAGGGGGTCTCGATAGTGTCACAATAGGCCCTGGGGACAAAGGTGGGTTCCCTGAATGTCACAATGGGCCCTGGGGACAACGGGGGGTTTTGGGATGTCTCAATGGGCCTTGGGGACAAAGGGGTGTCCCCAGGATAGCACAATGGGCCCTGGGGACAAGGGGGGGTCCCCAGGATGTCACAATGGGCCCTGGAGAAAAAGGAGGGGGGCCCGTGGTGTCACAATGGGTCCCCAGTGACAAGGGGTTCCCCATGGTGTCACAATGGGCCCTTGGGACAAAGGTGGGTCCCCTGAATGTCACAATGGGGCCTGTGGACAAAGGGGGGTCCCCAGGATTTCACAATGGGCCCTGGGGACAATGGGGGGTCCCCTGAATGTCACAATGGGCCCTGGGGACAAGGGGGGGTCCCCTGAATGTCACAATGGGCCCTGAAGACAAGGGGGGGTCCTCATGGTGTTACAATGGGACCTGGGGACAAAGTGGGGTCCTCACAGTGTCACAATGGGCCCTGGAGACAACGGGGGGTCCTGGGACATCACAATAAGCCCTGGAGACAAAGGGGGGTCCCCAAGATGTCACAATGGGCCCTGGGGACAAAGTGGAATCCTGGAATGTCACAATGGGCCCCAGTGACAAATGGACCCAGGGTTTGGGATTGCAGGGTGTTGGGGGAAGGATCTGGGGGTACAAGATTTGGGGTAGCAGGGTTTTGGGGAGCAGGGTTTCGGGGTCAGGCTTTAGGGGGACAGGGTTTGGGGGGCAGGGCTGGGAGGGATGATTTGGTGGTGCAGGGTTTAGGGCAGCAGGATCTTGGGGTGAAGGGGTTTGGGCTGAAGGGTTGGGTAGGACAGGATATGGGGGTGCAGGATTTTGGGGTGCAACTTGTGGGGGTAGGATTTGGGGTACAGGAGGTTGGGGGTGCAGGGTTTGGGGGTGTAGGATTTAGTGGAGCAGGGACTGGGGGTGAAGGTCTTGTGGAGGCAGAATTGGGGGTGCAGATTTTGGGTGTTCAGGACCTGGGGGTGCATTATTTGGGGATGTAGGTTTTGGGGGGTAGATTTTGGGGTGCTGGGTTCGGGACATGGGTCGGGAGGATTTGGGGGCGCAGGGTTAAGGGGTTTAGGATTTTGGGGTGCACAGTTTAGGGTGCACGTTCTGGGCCTGTATGATTTGAGAGTGCAGGGCTTTGGGGTATAGGATCTGGGGTGTACAGGCCTGACAGAGCCTGATGGAGCCTGACAAAGCCTGACAGAGCCCAACAAACCCAATAGGGCTCAGCAAAGTGCCCCAAGGGACCCAGGAGTTCGGGAGGGACCCAGGAGCGCCCCAAATGACTGAGGAGTTGGGGGAGGGTCCCAAAAGTGCCCCAAGGGACCCAGGAGTTCGGGAGGGACCCAGGAGTTCGGGAGGGACCCAGGGGTGCCCCAAGGGACCCAGGAGTTCAGGAGGGACCCAGGAGCACCCCAAATGACTGAGGAGTTTGGGGAGGGACCCAAAAGTGCCCCAAGGGACCCAGGAGTTTGGGAGGGACCCAGGAGTTCGGGAGGGACCCAGGAGTTCCCCAAATGACTGAGGAGTTTGGGGAGGGACCCAAAAGTGCCCCAAGGGACCCAGGAGTTTGGGAGGGACCCAGGAGTTCGGGAGGGACCCAGGAGCACCCCAAATGACTGAGGAGTTTGGGGAGGGACCCAAAAGTGCCCCAAGGGACCCAGGAGTTTGGGACGGACCCAGGAGATCAGGAGGGACCCAGGAGTTCCCCAACGGACACAGGAATTCGGGACAGATCCAGGAGTTTGGAGAGAGACCCAGGAGTTCAGAAGGGACCCAGGAGTTCGGGAGGGACCAAGGAGATCGGGAGGGACCCAGGAGTTCGAGACGGACCCAGGAGTGCCCCAAGGGACCCAGGAGTTCGGGAAAGTGACCCAGGAGTTGTGGGAGGGACCTAAGAGTTCCCCAAGGGACCCAGGAGTGCGGGAGAGAACCAGGAGTTTGGGAGGGACCCAGGAGTGCCCCAAGGGATCCAGGAGATCGGGACGGACCCAGGAGTTCAGGAGGGACCCAGGAGTGCCCCAAGGGACCCAGGAATTCAGGGGGGACTCAGCATATCGGGGATGGACCCAGGAGTGCCCCAAGGTACTCAGGTTTGCCTTAAAGGACCCAAGAGTCCGGGAGGGACCAAGCAATGCCCCAAGGCACCCAGGAGTTTCCCAAGGGACCCAGGAGTTCGGGAGGGACCCAGGAGTACCCCAAGCGACCCAGGATTTCGGGGGGGAGCCAGGAATTCGGGAGGGGGACCCAGGAGTTCAGGATGGACCCAGGTGAGCTGAAGGGACCAGGATATCAGGAGCGACCCAGGAGATTCTCAAGGGACCCAAGAGTGCCCCAAGGGACCCAGGAGTGCCCCCATGGACCCAGGAGTTCGGGACGGATCCAGGAGTTTTGGAGGGACCCAGGAGTTCGGGAGGGACCCAGGAGTGCGGGGAGGGACCCAGGAGTGCGGGAGGGACCCAGGAGTGCGGGGAGGGACCCAGGAGTGCGGGAGGGACCCAGGAGTTCGGGGAGGGACCCAGGAGTGCGGGGAGGGACCCAGGAGTGCGGGAGGGACCCAGGAGTGCGGGAGGGACCCAGGAGTGCGGGGAGGGACCCAGGAGTGCGGGAGGGACCCAGGAGTTCGAGGAGGGACCCAGGAGTGCGGGAGGGACCCAGGAGTTCGGGGAGGGACCCAGGAGTGCGGGAGGGACCCAGGAGTTCGGGGAGGGACCCAGGAGTGCGGGAGGGACCCAGGAGTTCAGGGAGGGACCCAGGAGTTCGGGAGGGACCCAGGAGTGCAGGAGGGACCCAGGAATTCGGGAGGGACCCAGGAGTTCGGGGAGGGAACCAGGAGTGCAGAAGGGACCCAGGAGTTCTCCAAAGGGGGGGGTCCATAAGTCACTTGTGGGGCTCTATGGGACACTGGGGAGATGCTATGGGGCACTAATGGATCTCTATGGGGCACTTATGGGGCACTATGGGTCACTTATGGGGCTCTGTGAGTCACTTATGGGGCACTATGGGTCACTTATGGGGCGCTATGGGTCTCTATGGGTCACTTATGGGGGACTATGGGGCATTTATGGGGCACTTATGGGTCTCTATGGGTCACTTATGGGGCTCTATGAGGCACTTATGGGGCACTTATGGGTCTCTATGGGTCACTTATGGGGCTCTATGGGGCACTTATGGGTCGCTAAGAGTCACTTATGGGCACTATGGGACACTAGGGAGACGCTATGGGGCACTTATGGGGCTCTATGAGTCACTTATGGGGCACTGATGGGGAACTTGTGGGTCGCTATTGGGCACTTGGGTGTCACTGACAGGCACTTCTGGGTCAGCAAGAGTCGCTTATGGGGCACTGTGGGTCACTTATGGGGCACTTATGGCGAACCTGAGGCTCGCTATGGGGCACTTGGGGGTCACGAACAGGCACCTATGGGTCGCTAAGAGGCACTTATGGGGCACTATGGGGAACTTGTGGGTCGCTATGTGGCACTTGGGGGTCACTAACAGGCACCTGTGGGTCGCTAAGAGTCACTTTTGGGGCACTATGGGTCACTTATGGGGCTCCACGAGTCACTTGTGGGGCACTGTGGGGCACCTATGGGGCACTGGGGAGACGCTATGGGGCACTTGTGGGTCCCTATGAGTCTCTTATGGGGCTCCATGAGTCACTTGTGGGGCACTATAGGTCACTTATGGGGCTCTATGGGGCACCTATGGGGCTCCATAAGTTGCTTGTGGGGCTCTATGGGACACTGGGGAGATGCTATGGGGCACTAATGGATCTCTATGGGGCACTATGGGTCACTTATGGGGCTCTGTGAGTCACTTATGGGGCACTATGGGTCACTTATGGGGCTCTATGGGGCACTTATGGGGCACTTATGGGTCTCTATGGGTCACTTATGGGTCTCTATGGGGCACTTATGGGGAACTTGTGGGTCGCTATGGGGCACTTGAGGGTCACTAACAGGCACTTATGGGTCAGCAAGAGTCGCTTATGGGGCACTGTGGGTCACTTATGGGGCACTTATGGGGAACCTGAGGCTCGCTATGGGGCACTTGGGGGTCACGAACAGGCACCTATGGGTCGCTAAGAGGCACTTATGGGGCACTATGGGGCACTTATGGGGCTCTATGGGGCACTTATGGGGAACTTGTGGGTCGCTATGCGGCACTTGGGGGTCACGAACAGGCACCTATGGGTCGCTAAGAGGCACTTATGGGGCACTATGGGGCACTTATGGGGCTCTATGGGGCACTTATGGGGAACTTGTGGGTCGCTATGCGGCACTTGGGGGTCACTAACAGGCACTTGTGGGTCAGCAAGAGTCACTTATGGGGCACTACGGGTCACTTATGGGGCTCCATGAGTTACTTGTGGGGCACTATGGGGAAGTGGGGACACGCTATGGGGCACTTCTGGGTCTGTAGGAGTCACTTATGGGGCTCCATGAGTCACTTGTGGGGCACTATAGGTCACTTATGGGGCTCTATGGGGCACCTATGGGGCTCCATAAGTCACTTGTGGGGCTCTATGGGACACTGGGGAGATGCTATGGGGCACTAATGGATCTCTATGGGGCACTTATGGGGCACTATGGGTCACTTATGGGGCTCCGTGAGTCACTTATGGGGCACTATGGGTCGCTTGTGGGTCTCTCTTGGGCACTTGGGGGTCACGAAGAGGCACTTATGGGGCGCTATGGGGCCCTATGGGGCACTTATGGGGAACTTGGGGGTCGCTATGGGACACCTGGAGGTCACTACCAGGCACTTATGGGGCACTTATGGGTCTCTAGGAGTCAGCTCTGGGGCTCCATGGGTTACTTATGGGGCACTATGGGGCACTTATGGGGAACTTGTGGGTCACTATGGGGCACTTGGGGGTCACGAACAGGCACCTATGGGTCGCTAAGAGGCACTTATGGGGCTCCATGAGTCACTTGTGGGGCACTGGGGAGACGCTATGGGGCGAGGGACCCAGGAGTGCCCCAATGGACCCAGGAGTTCGGGAGGAACCCAGGCTCTATGGGTCACTTATGGGGCGCTATGGGGCACTTATGGGGCGCTATGGGTCACTTATGGGGCTCTATGGGGTACTTATGGGTCGCTAAGAGCCACTTATGGGCACTATGAGGCACTTGGGAGACGCTATGGGGCACTTATGGGGGGGTCTATGTGTTCACTTATGGGGCACTTATGGGTCTCTATGGGTCACTTATGGGGCACTTATGGGTCTCTATGGGTCACTTGTGGGGCTCTATGGGGCTCTATGGGTCACTTATGGGGCTCTATGGGGCACTTATGGGTCGCTAAGAGTCACTTATGGGCACTATGGGGCACTAGGGAGACGCTATGGGGCACTTATGGGGCTCTATGAGTCACTTATGGGGCACTGATGGGGAACTTGTGGGTCGCTATTGGGCACTTGGGGGTCACTAACAGGCACTTATGGGTCAGCAAGAGTCGCTTATGGGGCACTGTGGGTCACTTATGGGGCACTTATGGGGAACCTGAGGGTCGCTATGGGGCACTTGGGGGTCACGAACAGGCACTTATGGGTCGCTAAGAGGCACTTATGGGGCACTACGGGTCACTTATGGGGCTCCATGAGTCACTTGTGGGGCACTATGGGGAAGTGGGGACACGCTATGGGGCACTTGTGGGTCTGTAGGAGTCACTTATGGGGCTCCATGAGTCACTTGTGGGGCACTATAGGTCACTTATGGGGCTCTATGGGGCACCTATGGGGCTCCATAAGTCACTTGTGGGGCTCTCTGGGACACTGGGGAGATGCTATGGGGCACTAATGGATCTCTATGGGGCACTTATGGGGCACTATGGGTCACTTATGGGGCTCTGTGAGTCACTTATGGGGCACTATGGGTCACTTATGGGGCTCTGTGAGTCACTTATGGGGCACTATGGGTCACTTGTGGGTCTCTATTGGGCACTTGGGGGTCACGAAGAGGCACTTATGGGGCGCTATGGGGCACTTAGGGGGCACTTATGGGGCACTTGGGGGTCCCTATGGGACACCTGGAGGTCACTACCAGGCACTTATGGGGCACTTATGGGTCTCTAGGAGTCACTTGTGGGGCTCCATGGGTCACTTATGGGGCACTATGGGGCACTTATGGGGAACTTGTGGGTCACTATGGGGCACTTGGGGGTCACGAACAGGCACCTATGGGTCGCTAAGAGGCACTTATGGGGCTCCATGAGTCACTTGTGGGGCACTGGGGAGACGCTATGGGGCGAGGGACCCAGGAGTGCCCCAATGGACCCAGGAGTTCGGGAGGAACCCAGGCTCTATGGGTCACTTATGGGGCGCTATGGGTCTCTATGGGTCACTTATGGGGCACTTATGGGTCTCTATGGGTCACTTATGGGGCGCTTATGGGTCTCTATGGGTCACTTATGGGGCTCTATGGGGCACTTATGGGTCGCTTAGAGTCACTTGTGGGCACTATGGGGCACTAGGGACACGCTATGGGGCACTTATGGGGCTCTATGAGTCACTTATGGGGCACTTATGGGGAACTTGTGGGTCGCTATTGGGCACTTGGGGGTCACTGACAGGCACTTATGGGTCAGCAAGAGTCGCTTATGGGGCACTGTGGGTCACTTATGGGGCACTTATGGGGAACCTGAGGGTCGCTATGGGGCTCTTCGGGGTCATGAACAGGCACCTATGGGTCGCTAAGAGTCACTTATGGGGCACTATGGGTCACTCATTGGGCTCTATGGGGCACTTATGGGGCACTTATGGGGAACTTGTGGGTCGCTATGGGGCACTTGGGGGTCACTAACAGGCACTTGTGGGTCGCTAAGAGTCACTTATGGGGCACTACGGGTCACTTATGGGGCTCCATGAGTCACTTGTGGGGCACTATAGGTCACTTATGGGGCTCTATGGGGCACCTATGGGGCTCCATAAGTCACTTGTGGGGCTCTATGGGACACTGGGGAGATGCTATGGGGCACTAATGGATCTCTATGGGGCACTTATGGGTCACTATGGGTCACTTATGGGGCTCTGTGAGTCACTTATGGGGCACTATGGGTCGCTTGTGGGTCTCTATTGGGCACTTGGGGGTCACGAAGAGGCACTTATGGGGCGCTATGGGGCACTTATGGGGAATTTGTGGGTCGCTATGGGACACCTGGAGGTCACTACCAGGCACTTATGGGGCACTTATGGGTCTCTAGGAGTCACTTGTGGGGCTCCATGGGTTACTTATGGGGCACTATGGGGCACTTATGGGGAACCTGAGGGTCGCTATGGGGCACTTGGGGGTCACGAACAGGCACCTATGGGTCGCTAAGAGGCACTTATGGGGCTCCATGAGTCACTTGTGGGGCACTGGGGAGACGCTATGGGGCGAGGGACCCAGGAGTGCCCCAATGGACCCAGGAGTTCGGGAGGAACCCAGGCTCTATGGGTCACTTATGGGGCGCTATGGGTCTCTATGGGTCACTTATGGGGCGCTATGGGGCACTTATGGGGCACTTATGGGTCTCTATGGGTCACTTATGGGGCGCTATGGGTCTCTATGGGTCACTTATGGGGCGCTAAGGTGCACTTATGGGGCACTTATGGGTCTCTATGGGTCACATCTGGGGCGCTATGGGGCACATATGGGGCACTTATGGGTCTCTGTGTGTCACTTATGGGGCTCTATGGGGCACTTATGGGACACGCTATGGGGCACTTATGGGGCTCTGTGAGTCACTTATGGGGCACTTATGGGGAACTTGTGGGTCGCTATGGGGCACTTGGGGGTCACGAACAGGCACCTATGGGTCGCTAAGAGTCACTTATGGGGCACTACGGGTCACTTATGGGGCTCCATGAGTCACTTGTGGGGCACTATAGGTCACTTATGGGGCTCTATGGGGCACCTATGTGGCTCCATAAGTCACTTGTGGGGCTCTCTGGGACACTGGGGAGATGCTATGGGGCACTAATGGATCTCTATGGGCCACTTATGGGGCACTATGGGTCACTTATGGGGCTCTGTGAGTCACTTATGGGGCACTATGGGTCACTTATGGGGCTCTGTGAGTCACTTATGGGGCACTATGGGTCGCTTGTGGGTCTCTATTGGGCACTTGGGGGTCACGAAGAGGCACTTATGGGTCTATATGGGGCACTTAGGGGGCCCTTATGGGGAACTTGGGGGTCGCTATGGGACACCTGGAGGTCACTACCAGGCACTTATGGGGCACTTATGGGTCTCTAGGAGTCACTTGTGGGGCTCCATGGGTTACTTATGGGGCACTATGGGGCACTTATGGGGAACTTGTGGGTCACTATGGGGCACTTGGGGGTCACGAACAGGCACCTATGGGTCGCCAAGAGTCACTTATGGGGCACTACGGGTCACTTATGGGGCTCCGTAAGTCACTTGTGGGGCACTATGGGGCACTGGGGACACGCTATGGGGCACTTATGGGTCTCTATGGGGCACTTATGGGTCGCTAAGAGTCACTTATGGGCACTATGACGCACTTGGGAGACGCTATGGGGCACTTATGGGGGTCTGTGTGTTCACTTATGGGGCACTTATGGGTCTCTATGGGTCACTTATGGGGCTCTATGGGTCACTTATGGGGCTCTACGGGTCTCTATGGGTCACTTATGGGGCTCTATGGGGCACTTATGGGTCGCTAAGAGTCACTTATGGGCACTATGGGACACTAGGGAGACGCTATGGGGCACTTATGGGGCTCTGTGAATCACTTATGGGGCAGTTATGGGGAACCTGAGGGTCGCTATGGGGCACTTGGGGGTCACGAACAGGCACTTGTGGGTCAGCAAGATTCGCTTATGGGGCACTGTGGGTCACTTATGGGGCACTTATGGGGAACCTGAGGCTCGCTATGGGGCACTTGGGGGTCACGAACAGGCACCTATGGGTCTCTAAGAGTCACTTATGGGGCACTATGGGGAACTTGTGGGTCGCTATGTGGCACTTGGGGGTCATTAACAGGCACTTGTGGGTCGCTAAGAGTCACTTATGGGGCACTATAGGTCACTTATGGGGCTCTATGGGGCACCTATGGGGCTCCATAAGTCACTTGTGGGGCTCTCTGGGACACTGGGGAGATGCTATGGGGCACTAATGGATCTCTATGGGGCACTTATGGGGCACTATGGGTCACTTATGGGGCTCTGTGAGTCACTTATGGGGCACTATGGGTCACTTATGGGGCTCTGTGAGTCACTTATGGGGCACTATCGGTCGCTTGTGGGTCTCTATTGGGCACTTGGGGGTCACGAAGAGGCACTTATGGGGCGCTATGGGGCACTTAGGGGGCACTTATGGGGCACTTGGGGGTCGCTATGGGACACCTGGAGGTCACTACCAGGCACTTATGGGGCACTTATGGGTCTCTAGGAGTCACTTGTGGGGCTCCATGGGTCACTTATGGGGCACTATGGGGCACTTATGGGGAACTTGTGGGTCCCTATGGGGCACTTGGGGGTCACTGACAGGCACCTATGGGTCGCTAAGAGGCACTTATGGGGCACTACGGGTCACTTATGGTGCTCCATGAGTCACTTGTGGGGCACTATAGGTCACTTATGGGGCTCTATGGGGCACCTATGGGGCTCCATAAGTCACTTGTGGGGCTCTATGGGACACTGGGGAGATGCTATGGGGCACTAATGGATCTCTATGGGTCACTTATGGGGCTCTGTGACTCACTTATGGGGCACTATGGGTCACTTATGGGGCACTATGGGTCGCTTGTGGGGCTCTGTGAGTCACTTATGGGGCACTTATGGGGAACTTGTGGGTCGCTATGGGGCACTTGGGGGTCACGAACAGGCACCTATGGGTCGCTAATAGGCACTTATGGGGCTCCATGAGTCACTTGTGGGGCACTGGGGAGACGCTATGGGGCGAGGGACCCAGGAGTGCCCCAATGGACCCAGGAGTTCGGGAGGAACCCAGTCTCTATGGGTCACTTATGGGGCGCTATGGGTCTCTATGGGTCACTTATGGGGCTCTATGGGGCACTTATGGGGCACTTATGGGTCTCTATGGGGCACTTATGGGGTACTTATGGGTCTCTATGGGTCACTTATGGGGCTCTATGGGGCACTTATGGGTCGCTAAGAGTCACTTATGGGCACTATGAAACACTAGGGAGATGCTATGGGGCACTTATGGGGCTCTATGAGTCACTTATGGGGCACTTATGGGGCACTTGTGGGTTGCTATTGGGCACTTGGGTGTCACTGACAGGCACTTGTGGGTCAGCAAGAGTCGCTTATGGGGCACTGTGGGTCACTTATGGGGCACTTATGGGGAACCTGAGGGTCGCTATGGGGCACTTGGGGGTCACGAACAGGCACCTATGGGTCGCTAAGAGTCACTTATGGGCCACTATGGGTCACTTATGGGGCACTTATGGGGCACTATGGGGAACTTGTGAACGCAACCATTCTCTAATCACGAATCCACGCTCCAAGCTAAATGAACATCGTGGGCAGCCCACACGCTGGAGCAAACCCGAGCAAACCTGACAGGACCTGACAAAGCCTGACAGGGCCCGACAGAGCCCGACAGGGCCCGAGCAAACCCGAAAGAGCCCGACGGAGCCTGACAGGGCCCAAGCAAACCCGACAGGGCCCAAGGGAGCCCGACAGGGGCCGAGCAAACCCGACAGGGCCCGACGGAGCCTGACAGGGCCCGAGCAAACCCGACAGGGCCTGACGGAACTCGACAGAGCCCGAGCAAACCCAACAGGGCCCGACAAGGCCCGACAGGGCCCGAGCAAACCTGACAGGACATGACAAAGCCTGACAGAGCCCGACAAGGCCCGACAGGGCCCGAGCAAACCCGACAGGACCCGACAAAGCCTGACAGGGCCCGACGGAGCCCGACAGGGCCCGAGCAAACCCGACAGGGCCTGACGGAGCCTGACAGGGCCTGAGCAAACCCGACAGGGCTCGACGGAGCCTGACAGGGCCTCAGCAAACCCGACAGGGCCCGAGCAAACCTGAAAGGGCCCGACGGAGCCCAACAGGGCCCGAGCAAACCCGACAGGGCCCAACGGAGCCCGACAGGGCCTGAGCAAACCTGAGAGGGGTCGACGGAGCCTGACAGGGCCTGAGCAAACCCGACAGGGCCCAAGCAAACCTGATAGGGCCCGACAAAGCCTGACAGGGTTCGATGGAGCCCGACAGGGCCCGAGCAAACCCGACATGGCTCGACGAAGCCTGACAGGGCCCGAGCAAACCCGACAGGGCCCGACGGATCCTGACAGGGCCCGAGCAAACCCGACAGGGCCTGACGGAGCCCGACAGGGCCCGAGGAAACCCGACAGGGACCGACGGAGCCCGACAGGGCCCGAGCAAACCCGACAGGACCCGAGAAAGCCTGACATGGCTCGACGGAGCCCGACAGGGCCCAAGAAAATCCGACAGGGCCCGAGCAAACCGGACAGGGCCCGACGGAGCCCGACAGGGCCCGAGCAAACCCGACAGGGCTTGTCGGAGCCCGACAGGGCCCGAGCAAACCCGACAAAGCTCGACGGAGCCCGACAGGGCCCGAGCAAACCTGACAGGACCTGACAAAGCCTGACAGGGCCCGACGGAGCCCGACAGGGCCCGAGCAAACCCGAAAGAGCCCGACGGAGCCTGACAGGGCTCGATGGAGTCCGACAGGGCCCGAGGAAACCCGACAGGGCCCGACAGAACCCGACAGGGCCCGAGCAAACCCGACAGGGCCTGACGGAGCCTGACAGGGCCCGAGCAAACCTGACAGGGCCTGAGCGAACCTGACAGGGCCCGACGGAGCCCGACAGGGCCCGAGCAAACCCGACAGGGCCCGAGCAAACCTGACAGGGTCCGACGAAGCCTGACAGGGCTTCAGCAAACCCGACAGGGCCTGACGGAGCCTGACAGGGAACGAAGGAGCCCGACAGGGCCCTAGCAAACCCGACAGGGCCCGACGGATCCTGACAGGGCCCGAGGAAATCTGACAGGGCCCGACGGAGCCCGACAGGGTACGACGGAGCCCGACAGGGCCTGACGGAGCCTGAACAGGGCCCGAGCAAACCCGACAGGGCCCGAGGGATCCTGACAGGGCTCGACGGAGCCCGACAGGACGCGGGCAAACCCGACAGGGCCTGAGCAAACCCGACAGGGCCCGAGCAAACCTGACAGGGCTCGATGGAGCCCGACAGGGCCCGAGGAAACCAGACAGGGCGCGACAGAGTCTGACAGGGCCCGAGCAAACCCGACAGGGCTCGACGGAGCCCGACAGGGCCCGAGCAAACCCGACAGGGCCCGACGGAGCCCGACAGGGCCCGAGCAAACCCGACAGGGCCTGAGCAAATCCGACAAGGCCCGACGGAGCCCGACAGGGCCCAAGCAAACCCGACAGGGCCCGAGCAAACCCGACAGGGCGCGACGGAGCCTGACAGGGCCCGAGCAAACCCGACAGGGCCCGACGGATCCTGACAGGGCCCGAGCAAACCCGACAGGGCCTGACGGAGCCTGACAGGGCCCGAGCAAACCCGACAGGGCCCGAGCGAACCTGACAAGGCTTGACGGAGCCCGACAGGACGCGGGCAAACCCGACAGGGCCCGAGCAAACCTGACAGGGCTCGACGGAGCCCGACAGGGCCCGAGGAAACCCGACAGGAAGCGACGGAGCCTGACAGGGCCCGAGCAAACCCGACAGGGCTCGACGGAGCCCGACAGGGCCCGAGCAAACCCGACAGGGCCTGAGCAAATCCGACAAGGCCCGACGGAGCCCGACAGGGCCCAAGAAAACCCTACAGGGCCCGAGCAAACCCGACAGGGCTCGACGGAGCCTGACAGGGCCTGAGCAAACCCGACAGGGCCCGAGCAAACCTGACAGGGCCCGACGGAGCCCAACAGGGCCCGAGCAAACCCGACAGGGCCCGACGGATCCTGACAGGGCCCGAGCAAACCCGACAGGGCCTGACGGAGCCCGACAGGGCCCGAGGAAACCCGACAGGGCCCGACGGAGCCCGAGAGGGCCTGAGCAAACCCGACAGGGCCCGAGTAAACCTGACAGGGCTTGTCAAAGCCTGACAGGGCCCGAGTAAAAACGACAGGGCCCGAGCAAACCCAACAAAGCTCGACGGAGCCCGACGGAGCCCGACAGGGCTCGATGGAGTCCGACAGGGCCCGAGGAAACCCGACAGGGCCCGACGGAACCCGACAGGGCCCGAGCAAACCCGACAGGGCCCGAGGAAATCCGACAGGGCCCGACGGAGCCTGACAGGGCCCGAACAAACCCGACAGGGCTCGACGGAGCCTGACAGGGCCCGAGCACACTCGACAGGGTCCGACGAAGCCTGACAGGGCTTCAGCAAACCCGACAGGGCCCGAGCAAATCCGACAGGGCCCGACGGAGCCCGACAGGGCCCGAGGAAACCAGACAGGGCCCGACAGAGCCCGACAGGGCCCGAGCAAACCCGACAGGGCCCGAGCAAACGCGACAGGGTTCGACAAAGCCTGACAGGGCTTGATGGAGCCTGACAGGGCCTGAGCAAACCCGACAGGGCCCGACGGATCCTGACAGGGCCCGAGCAAATCTGACAGGGCCCGACAGAGCCCGACAGGGCACGACGGAGCCCGACAGGGCCTGACGGAGCCTGAACAGGGCCCGAGCAAACCCGACAGGGCCCGAGCGAACCTGACAGGGCTTGACGGAGCCCGACAGGACGCGGGCAAACCCGACAGGGCCCGATCAAACCCGACAGGGCCCGAGCAAACCTGACAGGGCTCGATGGAGCCCGACAGGGCCCGAGGAAACCCGACAGGGCGCGACGGAGCCTGACAGGGCCCGAGCAAACCCGACAGGGCTCGACGGAGCCCGACAGGGCCCGAGCAAACCCGACAGGGCCTGAGCAAATCCGACAAGGCCCGACGGAGCCCGACAGGGCCCAAGAAAACCCTACAGGGCCCAAGCAAACCCGACAGGGCCCGACGGAGCCTGACAGGGCCCGAGCAAACCCGACAGGGCCTGACGGAGCCTGACAGGGCCTGAGCAAACCCGACAGGGCTCGACGGAGCCTGACAGGGCCTGAACAAACCCGACAGGGCCCGAGCAAACCTGACAGGGCCCGACGGAGCCCAACAGGGCCCGAGCAAACCCAACAGGGCCCGACGGAGCCCCACAGGGCCCGAGCAAACCTGACAGGGGTCGACGGAGCCCGACAGGGCCCGAGCAAACCTGACAGGGCCCTACGGAGCCCAACAGGGCCCGAGCAAACCCGACAGGGCCCGAGCAAACCTGACAGGGATCGATGGAGCCCGACAGGGCCCGAGGAAACCCGACAGGGCTCGACGGAGCCCGACAGGGCCCGAGCAAACCCGACAGGGCCCGACGGAGCCTGACAGGGCCCGAGCAAAGCCGACAGGGCCCGACGGAGCCCGACAGGGCTCGATGGAGCAAAGCCGACAGGGCCTGAGCAAATCCGACAAGGCCCGACGGAGCCCGACAGGGCCCAAGCAAACCCGACAGGGCCCGAGCAAACCCGACAGGGCCCGACGGAGCCCGACAGGGGCCGAGCAAACCCGACAGGGCCCGACGGAGCCTGACAGGGCCCGAGCAAACCCGACAGGGCCTGACGGAGCCTGACAGGGCCCGAGCAAACCCAACAGGGCCCGACGGAGCCTGACAGGGCCTGAGCAAACCTGACAGGGCTCGATGGAGCCCGACAGGGCCCGAGCAAACCCGACAGGGCCCGAGGGATCGTGACAGGGCCCGAGCAAACCCGACAGGGCCTGACGGAGCCCGACAGGGCCCGAGCAAACCCGACAGGGACCGACGGAGCCCGACAGGGCCCAAGCAAACCCGACAGGGCCCGAGCAAACCTGACAGGGCTCGATGGAGCCCGACAGGGCCCGAGCAAACCCGACAGGGCCCGAGGGATCCTGACAGGGCCCGAGCAAACCCGACAGGGCCCGAGGAAATCCAACAGGGCCCGACGGAGCCTGACAGGGCCCGAGCAAACCCGACAGGGCCCGAGCAAACCCGACAGGGCCCGACGGAGCCCGACAGGGCCCGAGGAAACCAGACAGGGCCCGACAGAGCCCCACAGGGCCCGAGCAAACCCGACAGGGCCCGAGCAAACGCGACAGGGTTCGACAAAGCCTGACAGGGCTCGATGGAGCCCGACAGGGCCCGAGCAAACCCGACAGGGCCCGAGGGATCCTGACAGGGCCCGAAGAAACCCGACAGGGCCCGACGGAGCCTGACAGGTCCCGAGCAAACCCGACAGGGCTCGACGGAGCCCGACAGGGCCCGAGCAAACCCGACAGGGCCCGAGCAAACCTGACAGGGCCCGACGGAGCCCGACAGGGCCCGAGCAAACCCGACAGGGCCCGACGGAGCCTGACAGGGCCCGAGCAAAGCCGACAGGGCCCGACGGAGCCCGACAGGGCCCGAGGAAAGCCGACAGGGCCTGACCAAATCCGACAAGGCCCGACGGAGCCCGACAGGGGCCGAGCAAACCCGACAGGGCCCGACGGAGCCTGACAGGGCCCGAGCAAACCCGACAGGGCCCGACAGAGCCTGACAGGGCCCGAGCAAACCCAACAGGGCCCGACAAGGCCCGACAGGGCCCGAGCAAACCTGACAGGGCTCGATGGAGCCCGACAGGGCCCGAGCAAACCCGACAGGGCCTGACGGAGCCCGACAGGGCCCGAGCAAACCCGACAGGGACCGACGGAGCCCGACAGGGCCCAAGCAAACCCGACAGGGCCCGAGCAAACCTGACAGGGCTCGATGGAGCCCGACAGGGCCCGAGCAAACCCGACAGGGCCTGAGGGATCCTGACAGGGCCCGAGCAAACCCGACAGGGCCCAAGGAAATCCGACAGGGCCCGACGGAGCCTGACAGGGCCCGAGCAAACCCGACAGGGCCCGAGCAAACCCGACAGGGCCCGACGGAGCCCGACAGGGCCCGAGGAAACCAGACAGGGCCCGACAGAGCCCCACAGGGCCCGAGCAAACCCGACAGGGCCCGAGCAAACGCGACAGGGTTCGACAAATCCTGACAGGGCTCGATGGAGCCCGACAGGGCCCGAGCAAACCCGACAGGGCCCGAGGGATCCTGACAGGGCCCGAAGAAACCCGACAGGGCCCGATGGAGCCTGACAGGGCCCGAGCAAACCCGACAGGGCTCGACGGAGCCCGACAGGGCCCGAGCAAACCCGACAGGGCTCGATGGAGACTGACAGGGCCCGAGCAAACCTGACAGGGCTCGATGGAGCCTGACAGGGCCCGAGGAAACCCGACAGGGCGCGAGGGAGCCTGACAGGGCCCGAGCAAACCCGACAGGGCTCGACGGAGCCTGACAGGGCCTGAGCAAACCCGACAGGGCTCGACGGAGCCTGACAGGGCCCGAGCAAACCCGACAGGGCCTGACGGAGCCTGACAGGGCCTGAGCAAACCCGACAGGGCTCGACGGAGCCTGACAGGGCCTGAACAAACCCGACAGGGCCCGAGCAAACCTGACAGGGCCCGACGGAGCCCAACAGGGCCCGAGCAAACCCAACAGGGCCCGACGGAGCCCCACAGGGCCCGAGCAAACCTGACAGGGGTCGACGGAGCCCGACAGGGCCCG
This sequence comes from Patagioenas fasciata, assembly GCF_037038585.1. NCBI lineage: Eukaryota > Metazoa > Chordata > Aves > Columbiformes > Columbidae > Patagioenas > Patagioenas fasciata. Next base: position 1,927,559 of record NC_092552.1, on the reverse strand, counting down.
AGCAAACCTGACAGGGCCCTACGGAGCCCAACAGGGCCCGAGCAAACCCGACAGGGCCCGAGCAAACCTGACAGGGCTCGATGGAGCCCGACAGGGCCCGAGGAAACCCGACAGGGCTCGACGGAGCCCGACAGGGCCCGAGCAAACCCGACAGGGCCCGACGGAGCCTGACAGGGCCCGAGCAAAGCCGACAGGGCCCGACGGAGCCCGACAGGGCTCGATGGAGCAAAGCCGACAGGGCCTGAGCAAATCCGACAAGGCCCGACGGAGCCCGACAGGGCCCAAGCAAACCCGACAGGGCCCGAGCAAACCCGACAGGGCCCGACGGAGCCCGACAGGGGCCGAGCAAACCCGACAGGGCCCGACGGAGCCTGACAGGGCCCGAGCAAACCCGACAGGGCCTGACGGAGCCTGACAGGGCCCGAGCAAACCCAACAGGGCCCGACGGAGCCTGACAGGGCCTGAGCAAACCTGACAGGGCTCGATGGAGCCCGACAGGGCCCGAGCAAACCCGACAGGGCCCGAGGGATCGTGACAGGGCCCGAGCAAACCCGACAGGGCCTGACGGAGCCCGACAGGGCCCGAGCAAACCCGACAGGGACCGACGGAGCCCGACAGGGCCCAAGCAAACCCGACAGGGCCCGAGCAAACCTGACAGGGCTCGATGGAGCCCGACAGGGCCCGAGCAAACCCGACAGGGCCCGAGGGATCCTGACAGGGCCCGAGCAAACCCGACAGGGCCCGAGGAAATCCAACAGGGCCCGACGGAGCCTGACAGGGCCCGAGCAAACCCGACAGGGCCCGAGCAAACCCGACAGGGCCCGACGGAGCCCGACAGGGCCCGAGGAAACCAGACAGGGCCCGACAGAGCCCCACAGGGCCCGAGCAAACCCGACAGGGCCCGAGCAAACGCGACAGGGTTCGACAAAGCCTGACAGGGCTCGATGGAGCCCGACAGGGCCCGAGCAAACCCGACAGGGCCCGAGGGATCCTGACAGGGCCCGAAGAAACCCGACAGGGCCCGACGGAGCCTGACAGGGCCCGAGCAAACCCGACAGGGCTCGACGGAGCCCGACAGGGCCCGAGCAAACCCGACAGGGCCCGAGCAAACCTGACAGGGCCCGACGGAGCCCGACAGGGCCCGAGCAAACCCGACAGGGCCCGACGGAGCCTGACAGGGCCCGAGCAAAGCCGACAGGGCCCGACGGAGCCCGACAGGGCCCGAGGAAAGCCGACAGGGCCTGAGCAAATCCGACAAGGCCCGACGGAGCCCGACAGGGGCCGAGCAAACCCGACAGGGCCCGACGGAGCCTGACAGGGCCCGAGCAAACCCGACAGGGCCCGACAGAGCCTGACAGGGCCCGAGCAAACCCAACAGGGCCCGACAAGGCCCGACAGGGCCCGAGCAAACCTGACAGGGCTCGATGGAGCCCGACAGGGCCCGAGCAAACCCGACAGGGCCCGACGGAGCCCGACAGGGCCCAAGCAAACCCGACAGGGCCCGAGCAAACCTGACAGGGCTCGATGGAGCCCGACAGGGCCCGAGCAAACCCGACAGGGCCTGAGGGATCCTGACAGGGCCCGAGCAAACCCGACAGGGCCCAAGGAAATCCGACAGGGCCCGACGGAGCCTGACAGGGCCCGAGCAAACCCGACAGGGCCCGAGCAAACCCGACAGGGCCCGACGGAGCCCGACAGGGCCCGAGGAAACCAGACAGGGCCCGACAGAGCCCCACAGGGCCCGAGCAAACCCGACAGGGCCCGAGCAAACGCGACAGGGTTCGACAAATCCTGACAGGGCTCGATGGAGCCCGACAGGGCCCGAGCAAACCCGACAGGGCCCGAGGGATCCTGACAGGGCCCGAAGAAACCCGACAGGGCCCGATGGAGCCTGACAGGGCCCGAGCAAACCCGACAGGGCTCGACGGAGCCCGACAGGGCCCGAGCAAACCCGACAGGGCTCGATGGAGACTGACAGGGCCCGAGCAAACCTGACAGGGCTCGATGGAGCCTGACAGGGCCCGAGGAAACCCGACAGGGCGCGAGGGAGCCTGACAGGGCCCGAGCAAACCCGACAGGGCTTGACGGAGCCCGACAGGGCCCGAGCAAACCCGACAGGCCCTGAGCAAATCCGACAAGGCCCGACGGAGCCCGACAGGGCCCGAGCAAACCCGACAGGGCCCGACGGAACTCGACAGAGACCGAGCAAACCCAAAAGGGCCCGACAAGGCCCGACAGGGCCCGAGCAAACCTGACAGGACATGACAAAGCCTGACAGGGCCCGACGGAGCCCGACAGGGCCCGAGCAAACCTGACAGGGCCCGACGGAGCCCCACAGGGCCCGAGCAAACCTGACAGGGGTCGACGGAGCCTGACAGGGCCTGAGCAAACCCGACAGGACCCGACAAAGCCTGACAGGGTTCGATGGAGCCCGACAGGGCCCAAGAAAATCCGACAGGGCCCGAGCAAACCGGACAGGTCTCGACGGAGCCCGACAGGGCCCTAGCAAACCCGACAGGGCCCGACGGATCCTGACAGGGCCCGAGCAAACCCGACAAGGCCTGACGGAGCCCGACAGGGCCCGAGGAAACCCGACAGGGCCCGACGGAGCCCGAGAGGGCCTGAGCAAACCCGACAGGGCCCGAGTAAACCTGACAGGGCTTGTCAAAGCCTGACAGGGCCCGAGTAAAAACGACAGGGCCCGAGCAAACCCAACAAAGCTCGACGGAGCCCGACGGAGCCCGACAGGGCTCGATGGAGTCCGACAGGGCCCGAGGAAACCCGACAGGGCCTGACGGAACCCGACAGGGCCCGAGCAAACCCGACGGGGCCCGAGGAAATCCGACAGGGCCCGACGGAGCCTGACAGGGCCCGAACAAACCCGACAGGGCTCGACGGAGCCCGACAGGGCCCGAGCACACTCGACAGGGTCCGACGAAGCCTGACAGGGCTTCAGCAAACCCGACAGGGCCCGAGCAAATCCGACAGGGCCCGACGGAGCCCGACAGGGCCCGAGGAAACCAGACAGGGCCCGACAGAGCCCGACAGGGCCCGAGCAAACTCGACAGGGCCCGAGCAAACGCGACAGGGTTCGACAAAGCCTGACAGGGCTTGATGGAGCCTGACAGGGCCTGAGCAAACCCGACAGGGCCCGACGGATCCTGACAGGGCCCGAGCAAATCTGACAGGGCCCGACAGAGCCCGACAGGGCACGACGGAGCCCGACAGGGCCTGACGGAGCCTGAACAGGGCCCGAGCAAACCCGACAGGGCCCGAGCGAACCTGACAGGGCTTGACGGAGCCCGACAGGACGCGGGCAAACCCGACAGGGCCCGAGCAAACCCGACAGGGCCCGAGCAAACCTGACAGGGCTCGATGGAGCCCGACAGGGCCCGAGGAAACCCGACAGGGTGCGACGGAGCCTGACAGGGCCCGAGCAAACCCGACAGGGCTCGACGGAGCCCGACAGGGCCCGAGCAAACCCGACAGGGCCTGAGCAAATCCGACAAGGCCCGACGGAGCCCGACAGGGCCCAAGAAAACCCTACAGGGCCCAAGCAAACCCGACAGGGCCCGACGGAGCCTGACAGGGCCCGAGCAAACCCGACAGGGCCTGACGGAGCCTGACAGGGCCTGAGCAAACCTGACAGGGCTCGACGGAGCCTGACAGGGCCTGAGCAAACCCGACAGGGCCCGAGCAAACCTGACAGGGCCCGACGGAGCCCAACAGAGCCCGAGCAAACCCAACAGGGCCCGACGGAGCCCCACAGGGCCCGAGCAAACCTGACAGGGGTCGACGGAGCCCGACAGGGCCCGAGCAAACCTGACAGGGCCCGACGGAGCCCAACAGGGCCCGAGCAAACCCGACAGGCCCTGAGCAAATCCGACAAGGCCCGACGGAGCCCGACAGGGCCCGAACAAACCCGACAGGGCTCGACGGAGCCCGACAGGGCCCGAGCACACTCGACAGGGTCCGACGAAGCCTGACAGGGCTTCAGCAAACCCGACAGGGCCCGAGCAAATCCGACAGGGCCCGACGGAGCCCGACAGGGCCCGAGGAAACCAGACAGGGCCCGACAGAGCCCGACAGGGCCCGAGCAAACCCGACAGGGCCCGAGCAAACGCGACAGGGTTCGACAAAGCCTGACAGGGCTTGATGGAGCCTGACAGGGCCTGAGCAAACCCGACAGGGCCCGACAGATCCTGACAGGGCCCGAGCAAATCTGACAGGGCCCGACAGAGCCCGACAGGGCACGACGGAGCCCGACAGGGCCTGACGGAGCCTGAACAGGGCCCGAGCAAACCCGACAGGGCCCGAGCGACCCTGACAGGGCTTGACGGAGCCCGACAGGACGCGGGCAAACCCGACAGGGCCCGAGCAAACCCGACAGGGCCCGAGCAAACCTGACAAAGCTCGATGGAGCCCGACAGGGCCCGAGGAAACCCGACAGGGCGCGACGGAGCCTGACAGGGCCCGAGCAAACCCGACAGGGCTCGACGGAGCCCAACAGGGCCCGAGCAAACCCGACAGGGCCTGAGCAAATCCGACAAGGCCCGACGGAGCCCGACAGGGCCCAAGAAAACCCTACAGGGCCCAAGCAAACCCGACAGGGCCCGACGGAGCCTGACAGGGCCCGAGCAAACCCGACAGGGCCTGACGGAGCCTGACAGGGCCTGAGCAAACCCGACAGGGCTCGACGGAGCCTGACAGGGCCTGAGCAAACCCGACAGGGCCCGAGCAAACCTGACAGGGCCCGACGGAGCCCAACAGGGCCCGAGCAAACCCAACAGGGCCCGACGGAGCCCCACAGGGCCCGAGCAAACCTGACAGGGGTCGACGGAGCCCGACAGGGCCCGAGCAAACCTGACAGGGCCCTACGGAGCCCAACAGGGCCCGAGCAAACCCGACAGGGCCCGAGCAAACCTGACAGGGCTCGATGGAGCCCGACAGGGCCCGAGGAAACCCGACAGGGCTCGACGGAGCCCGACAGGGCCCGAGCAAACCCGACAGGGCCCGACGGAGCCTGACAGGGCCCGAGCAAAGCCGACAGGGCCCGACGGAGCCCGACAGGGCCCGAGCAAAGCCGACAGGGCCTGAGCAAATCCGACAAGGCCCAACGGAGCCCGACAGGGCCCAAGCAAACCCGACAGGGCCCGAGCAAACCCGACAGGGCCCGACGGAGCCCGACAGGGGCCGAGCAAACCCGACAGGGCCCGACGGAGCCTGACAGGGCCCGAGCAAACCCGACAGGGCCCGACGGAGCCTGACAGGGCCCGAGCAAACCCAACAGGGCCCGACAAGGCCCGACAGGGCCCGAGCAAACCTGACAGGGCTCGATGGAGCCCGACAGGGCCCGAGCAAACCCGACAGGGCCCGAGGGATCGTGACAGGGCCCGAGCAAACCCGACAGGGCCTGACGGAGCCCGACAGGGCCCGAGCAAACCCGACAGGGACCGACGGAGCCCGACAGGGCCCAAGCAAACCCGACAGGGCCCGAGCAAACCTGACAGGGCTCGATGGAGCCCGACAGGGCCCGAGCAAACCCGACAGGGCCCGAGGGATCCTGACAGGGCCCGAGCAAACCCGACAGGGCCCGAGGAAATCCAACAGGGCCCGACGGAGCCTGACAGGGCCCGAGCAAACCCGACAGGGCCCGAGCAAACCCGACAGGGCCCGACGGAGCCCGACAGGGCCCGAGGAAACCAGACAGGGCCCGACAGAGCCCCACAGGGCCCGAGCAAACCTGACAGGGGTCGACGGAGCCCGACAGGGCCCGAGCAAAGCCGACAGGGCCCGACGGAGCCCAACAGGGCCCGAGCAAACCCGACAGGGCCCAAGCAAACCCGACAGGGCCCGAGCAAACCTGACAGGGCTCGATGGAGCCCGACAGGGCCCGAGGAAACCCGACAGGGCTCGACGGAGCCCGACAGGGCCCGAGCAAACCCGACAGGGCCCGACGGAGCCTGACAGGGCCCGAGCAAAGCCGACAGGGCCCGACGGAGCCCGACAGGGCCCGAGCAAAGCCGACAGGGCCTGAGCAAATCCGACAAGGCCCGACGGAGCCCGACAGGGCCCAAGCAAACCCGACAGGGCCCGAGCAAACCCGACAGGGCCCGACGGAGCCTGACAGGGGCCGAGCAAACCCGACAGGGCCCGACGGAGCCTGACAGGGCCCGAGCAAACCCGACAGGGCCCGACGGAGCCTGACAGGGCCCGAGCAAACCCAACAGGGCCCGACAAGGCCCGACAGGGCCCGAGCAAACCTGACAGGGCTCGATGGAGCCCGACAGGGCCCGAGCAAACCCGACAGGGCCCGAGGGATCGTGACAGGGCCCGAGCAAACCCGACAGGGCCTGACGGAGCCCGACAGGGCCCGAGCAAACCCGACAGGGACCGACGGAGCCCGACAGGGCCCAAGCAAACCCGACAGGGCCCGAGCAAACCTGACAGGGCTCGATGGAGCCCGACAGGGCCCGAGCAAACCCGACAGGGCCCGAGGGATCCTGACAGGGCCCGAGCAAACCCGACAGGGCCCGAGGAAATCCGACAGGGCCCGACGGAGCCTGACAGGGCCCGAGCAAACCCGACAGGGCCCGAGCAAACCCGACAGGGCCCGACGGAGCCCGACAGGGCCTGAGGAAACCAGACAGGGCCCGACAGAGCCCCACAGGGCCCGAGCAAACCCGACAGGGCCCGAGCAAACGCGACAGGGTTCGACAAAGCCTGACAGGGCTCGATGGAGCCCGACAGGGCCCGAGCAAACCCGACAGGGCCCGAGGGATCCTGACAGGGCCCGAAGAAACCCGACAGGGCCCGACGGAGCCTGACAGGGCCCGAACAAACCCGACAGGGCTCGACGGAGCCCGACAGGGCCCGAGCAAACCCGACAGGGCCCGAGCAAACCTGACAGGGCTCGATGGAGCCTGACAGGGCCCGAGGAAACCCGACAGGGCGCGAGGGAGCCTGACAGGGCCCGAGCAAACCCGACAGGGCTCGACGGAGCCCGACAGGGCCCGAGCAAACCCGACAGGCCCTGAGCAAATCCGACAAGGCCCGACGGAGCCCGACAGGGCCCGAACAAACCCGACAGGGCTCGACGGAGCCCGACAGGGCCCGAGCACACTCGACAGGGTCCGACGAAGCCTGACAGGGCTTCAGCAAACCCGACAGGGCCCGAGCAAATCCGACAGGGCCCGACGGAGCCCGACAGGGCCCGAGGAAACCAGACAGGGCCCGACAGAGCCCGACAGGGCCCGAGCAAACCCGACAGGGCCCGAGCAAACGCGACAGGGTTCGACAAAGCCTGACAGGGCTTGATGGAGCCTGACAGGGCCTGAGCAAACCCGACAGGGCCCGACGGATCCTGACAGGGCCCGAGCAAATCTGACAGGGCCCGACAGAGCCCGACAGGGCACGACGGAGCCCGACAGGGCCTGACGGAGCCTGAACAGGGCCCGAGCAAACCCGACAGGGCCCGAGCGAACCTGACAGGGCTTGACGGAGCCCGACAGGACGCGGGCAAACCCGACAGGGCCCGAGCAAACCCGACAGGGCCCGAGCAAACCTGACAAAGCTCGATGGAGCCCGACAGGGCCCGAGGAAACCCGACAGGGCGCGACGGAGCCTGACAGGGCCCGAGCAAACCCGACAGGGCTCGACGGAGCCCAACAGGGCCCGAGCAAACCCGACAGGGCCTGAGCAAATCCGACAAGGCCCGACGGAGCCCGACAGGGCCCAAGAAAACCCTACAGGGCCCAAGCAAACCCGACAGGGCCCGACGGAGCCTGACAGGGCCCGAGCAAACCCGACAGGGCCTGACGGAGCCTGACAGGGCCTGAGCAAACCCGACAGGGCTCGACGGAGCCTGACAGGGCCTGAGCAAACCCGACAGGGCCCGAGCAAACCTGACAGGGCCCGACGGAGCCCAACAGGGCCCGAGCAAACCCAACAGGGCCCGACGGAGCCCCACAGGGCCCGAGCAAACCTGACAGGGGTCGACGGAGCCCGACAGGGCCCGAGCAAACCTGACAGGGCCCTACGGAGCCCAACAGGGCCCGAGCAAACCCGACAGGGCCCGAGCAAACCTGACAGGGCTCGACGGAGCCCGACAGGGCCCGAGCAAACCCGACAGGGCCCGACGGAGCCTGACAGGGCCCGAGCAAAGCCGACAGGGCCCGACGGAGCCCGACAGGGCCCGAGCAAAGCCGACAGGGCCTGAGCAAATCCGACAAGGCCCGACGGAGCCCGACAGGGCCCAAGCAAACCCGACAGGGCCCGAGCAAACCCGACAGGGCCCGACGGAGCCCGACAGGGGCCGAGCAAACCCGACAGGGCCCGACGGAGCCTGACAGGGCCCGAGCAAACCCGACAGGGCCCGACGGAGCCTGACAGGGCCCGAGCAAACCCAACAGGGCCCGACAAGGCCCGACAGGGCCCGAGCAAACCTGACAGGGCTCGATGGAGCCCGACAGGGCCCGAGCAAACCCGACAGGGCCCGAGGGATCCTGACAGGGCCCGAGCAAACCCGACAGGGCCCGAGGAAATCCAACAGGGCCCGACGGAGCCTGACAGGGCCCGAGCAAACCCGACAGGGCCCGAGCAAACCCGACAGGGCCCGACGGAGCCCGACAGGGCCCGAGGAAACCAGACAGGGCCCGACAGAGCCCCACAGGGCCCGAGCAAACCCGACAGGGCCCGAGCAAACGCGACAGGGTTCGACAAAGCCTGACAGGGCTCGATGGAGCCCGACAGGGCCCGAGCAAACCCGACAGGGCCCGAGGGATCCTGACAGGGCCCGAAGAAACCCGACAGGGCCCGACGGAGCCTGACAGGGCCCGAGCAAACCCGACAGGGCTCGACGGAGCCCGACAGGGCCCGAGCAAACCCGACAGGGCCCGAGCAAACCTGACAGGGCTCGATGGAGCCTGACAGGGCCCGAGGAAACCCGACAGGGCGCGAGGGAGCCTGACAGGGCCCGAGCAAACCCGACAGGGCTCGACGGAGCCCGACAGGGCCCGAGCAAACCCGACAGGCCCTGAGCAAATCCGACAAGGCCCGACGGAGCCCGACAGGGCCCGAGCAAACCCGACAGGGCCCGACGGAACTCGACAGAGCCCGAGCAAACCCAACAGGGCCCGACAAGGCCCGACAGGGCCCGAGCAAACCTGACAGGACATGACAAAGCCTGACAGGGCCCGACGGAGCCCGACAGGGCCCGAGCAAACCCGACAGGGCCCGACGGAGCCACACAGGGTCCGAGCAAACCTGACAGGGGTCGACGGAGCCTGACAGGGCCTGAGCAAACCCGACAGGACCCGACAAAGCCTGACAGGGTTCGATGGAGCCCGACAGGGCCCAAGAAAATCCGACAGGGCCCGAGCAAACCGGACATGTCTCGACGGAGCCCGACAGGGCCCTAGCAAACCCGACAGGGCCCGACGGATCCTGACAGGGCCCGAGCAAACCCGACAGGGCCTGACGGAGCCCGACAGGGCCCGAGGAAACCCGACAGGGCCCGACGGAGCCCGAGAGGGCCTGAGCAAACCCGACAGGGCCCGAGTAAACCTACACAGGGCTTGTCAAAGCCTGACAGGGCCCGAGTAAAAACGACAGGGCCCGAGCAAACCCAACAAAGCTCGACGGAGCCCGACGGAGCCCGACAGGGCTCGATGGAGTCCGACAGGGCCCGAGGAAACCCGACAGGGCCCGACGGAACCCGACAGGGCCCGAGCAAACCCGACGGGGCCCGAGGAAATCCGACAGGGCCCGACGGAGCCCGACAGGGCCCGAGGAAACCAGACAGGGCCCGACAGAGCCCGACAGGGCCCGAGCAAACCCGACAGGGCCCGAGCAAACGCGACAGGGTTCGACAAAGCCTGACAGGGCTCGATGGAGCCCGACAGGGCCCGAGCAAACCCGACAGGGCCCGAGGGATCCTGACAGGGCCCGAAGAAACCCGACAGGGCCCGACGGAGCCTGACAGGGCCCGAACAAACCCGACAGGGCTCGACGGAGCCCGACAGGGCCCGAGCAAACCCGACAGGGCCCGAGCAAACCTGACAGGGCTCGATGGAGCCTGACAGGGCCCGAGGAAACCCGACAGGGCGCGAGGGAGCCTGACAGGGCCCGAGCAAACCCGACAGGGCTCGACGGAGCCCGACAGGGCCCGAGCAAACCCGACAGGCCCTGAGCAAATCCGACAAGGCCCGACGGAGCCCGACAGGGCCCGAACAAACCCGACAGGGCTCGACGGAGCCCGACAGGGCCCGAGCACACTCGACAGGGTCCGACGAAGCCTGACAGGGCTTCAGCAAACCCGACAGGGCCCGAGCAAATCCGACAGGGCCCGACGGAGCCCGACAGGGCCCGAGGAAACCAGACAGGGCCCGACAGAGCCCGACAGGGCCCGAGCAAACCCGACAGGGCCCGAGCAAACGCGACAGGGTTCGACAAAGCCTGACAGGGCTTGATGGAGCCTGACAGGGCCTGAGCAAACCCGACAGGGCCCGACGGATCCTGACAGGGCCCGAGCAAATCTGACAGGGCCCGACAGAGCCCGACAGGGCACGACGGAGCCCGACAGGGCCTGACGGAGCCTGAACAGGGCCCGAGCAAACCCGACAGGGCCCGAGCGAACCTGACAGGGCTTGACGGAGCCCGACAGGACGCGGGCAAACCCGACAGGGCCCGAGCAAACCCGACAGGGCCCGAGCAAACCTGACAAAGCTCGATGGAGCCCGACAGGGCCCGAGGAAACCCGACAGGGCGCGACGGAGCCTGACAGGGCCCGAGCAAACCCGACAGGGCTCGACGGAGCCCAACAGGGCCCGAGCAAACCCGACAGGGCCTGAGCAAATCCGACAAGGCCCGACGGAGCCCGACAGGGCCCAAGAAAACCCTACAGGGCCCAAGCAAACCCGACAGGGCCCGACGGAGCCTGACAGGGCCCGAGCAAACCCGACAGGGCCTGACGGAGCCTGACAGGGCCTGAGCAAACCCGACAGGGCTCGACGGAGCCTGACAGGGCCTGAGCAAACCCGACAGGGCCCGAGCAAACCTGACAGGGCCCGACGGAGCCCAACAGGGCCCGAGCAAACCCAACAGGGCCCGACGGAGCCCCACAGGGCCCGAGCAAACCTGACAGGGGTCGACGGAGCCCGACAGGGCCCGAGCAAACCTGACAGGGCCCTACGGAGCCCAACAGGGCCCGAGCAAACCCGACAGGGCCCGAGCAAACCTGACAGGGCTCGATGGAGCCCGACAGGGCCCGAGGAAACCCGACAGGGCTCGACGGAGCCCGACAGGGCCCGAGCAAACCCGACAGGGCCCGACGGAGCCTGACAGGGCCCGAGCAAAGCCGACAGGGCCCGACGGAGCCCGACAGGGCCCGAGCAAAGCCGACAGGGCCTGAGCAAATCCGACAAGGCCCGACGGAGCCCGACAGGGCCCAAGCAAACCCGACAGGGCCCGAGCAAACCCGACAGGGCCCGACGGAGCCCGACAGGGGCCGAGCAAACCCGACAGGGCCCGACGGAGCCTGACAGGGCCCGAGCAAACCCGACAGGGCCCGACGGAGCCTGACAGGGCCCGAGCAAACCCAACAGGGCCCGACAAGGCCCGACAGGGCCCGAGCAAACCTGACAGGGCTCGATGGAGCCCGACAGGGCCCGAGCAAACCCGACAGGGCCCGAGGGATCCTGACAGGGCCCGAGCAAACCCGACAGGGCCCGAGGAAATCCAACAGGGCCCGACGGAGCCTGACAGGGCCCGAGCAAACCCGACAGGGCCCGAGCAAACCCGACAGGGCCCGACGGAGCCCGACAGGGCCCGAGGAAACCAGACAGGGCCCGACAGAGCCCCACAGGGCCCGAGCAAACCCGACAGGGCCCGAGCAAACGCGACAGGGTTCGACAAAGCCTGACAGGGCTCGATGGAGCCCGACAGGGCCCGAGCAAACCCGACAGGGCCCGAGGGATCCTGACAGGGCCCGAAGAAACCCGACAGGGCCCGACGGAGCCTGACAGGGCCCGAGCAAACCCGACAGGGCTCGACGGAGCCCGACAGGGCCCGAGCAAACCCGACAGGGCCCGAGCAAACCTGACAGGGCTCGATGGAGCCTGACAGGGCCCGAGGAAACCCGACAGGGCGCGAGGGAGCCTGACAGGGCCCGAGCAAACCCGACAGGGCTCGACGGAGCCCGACAGGGCCCGAGCAAACCCGACAGGCCCTGAGCAAATCCGACAAGGCCCGACGGAGCCCGACAGGGCCCGAGCAAACCCGACAGGGCCCGACGGAACTCGACAGAGCCCGAGCAAACCCAACAGGGCCCGACAAGGCCCGACAGGGCCCGAGCAAACCTGACAGGACATGACAAAGCCTGACAGGGCCCGACGGAGCCCGACAGGGCCCGAGCAAACCCGACAGGGCCCGACGGAGCCACACAGGGTCCGAGCAAACCTGACAGGGGTCGACGGAGCCTGACAGGGCCTGAGCAAACCCGACAGGACCCGACAAAGCCTGACAGGGTTCGATGGAGCCCGACAGGGCCCAAGAAAATCCGACAGGGCCCGAGCAAACCGGACATGTCTCGACGGAGCCCGACAGGGCCCTAGCAAACCCGACAGGGCCCGACGGATCCTGACAGGGCCCGAGCAAACCCGACAGGGCCTGACGGAGCCCGACAGGGCCCGAGGAAACCCGACAGGGCCCGACGGAGCCCGAGAGGGCCTGAGCAAACCCGACAGGGCCCGAGTAAACCTACACAGGGCTTGTCAAAGCCTGACAGGGCCCGAGTAAAAACGACAGGGCCCGAGCAAACCCAACAAAGCTCGACGGAGCCCGACGGAGCCCGACAGGGCTCGATGGAGTCCGACAGGGCCCGAGGAAACCCGACAGGGCCCGACGGAACCCGACAGGGCCCGAGCAAACCCGACGGGGCCCGAGGAAATCCGACAGGGCCCGACGGAGCCCGACAGGGCCCGAGGAAACCAGACAGGGCCCGACAGAGCCCGACAGGGCCCGAGCAAACCCGACAGGGCCCGAGCAAACGCGACAGGGTTTGACAAAGCCTGACAGGGCTTGATGGAGCCTGACAGGGCCCGAGCAAACCCGACAGGGCCCGACGGATCCTGACAGGGCCCGAGCAAATCTGACAGGGCCCGACAGAGCCCGACAGGGCACGACGGAGCCCGACAGGGCCTGACGGAGCCTGAACAGGGCCCGAGCGAACCTGACAGGGCTTGACGGAGCCCGACAGGACGCGGGCAAACCCGACAGGGCCCGAGCAAACCCGACAGGGCCCGAGCAAACCTGACAGGGCTCGATGGAGCCCGACAGGGCCCGAGGAAACCCGAAAGAGCCCGACGGAGCCTGACAGGGCTCGATGGAGCCCGACAGGGCCCGAGGAAACCCGACAGGGCTCGACGGAGCCCGACAGGGCCCGAGCAAACCTGACAGAACCTGACAAAGCCTGACAGGGCCCGACGGAGCCCGACAGGGCCCGAGCAAACCCGAAAGAGCCCGACAAAGCCTGACAGGGCCCGACGGAGCCCGACAGGGCCTGAGCAAACCCGAAAGAGCCCGACGGAGCCTGACAGGGCTCGATGGAGCCCGACAGGGCCCGAGGAAACCCGACAGGGCTCGACGGAGCCCGACAGGGCCCGAGCAAACCTGACAGGACCTGACAAAGCCTGACAGGGCCCGACGGAGCCCGACAGGGCCCGAGCAAACCCGACAGGGCCCGACGGAGCCTGACAGGGCCCGAGCAAAGCCGACAGGGCCCGACGGAGCCCGACAGGGCCCGAGCAAAGCCGACAGGGCCTGAGCAAATCCGACAAGGCCCGACGGAGCCCGACAGGGCCCAAGCAAACCCGACAGGGCCCGAGCAAACCCGACAGGGCCCGACGGAGTCCGACAGGGGCCGAGCAAACCCGACAGGGCTCGACGGAGTCTGACAGGGCCCGAGCAAACCCGACAGGGCCCGACAGAGCCTGACAGGGCCCGAGCAAACCCAACAGGGCCCGACAAGGCCCGACAGGGCCCGAGCAAACCTGACAGGGCTCGATGGAGCCCGACAGGGCCCGAGCAAACCCGACAGGGCCTGACGGAGCCCGACAGGGCCCGAGCAAACCCGACAGGGCCTGACGGAGCCCGACAGGGCCCAAGCAAACCCGACAGGGCCCGAGCAAACCTGACAGGGCTCGATGGAGCCCGACAGGGCCCGAGCAAACCCGACAGGGCCCGAGGGATCCTGACAGGGCCCGAGCAAACCCGACAGGGCCCAAGGAAATCCGACAGGGCCCGACGGAGCCTGACAGGGCCCGAGCAAACCCGACAGGGCCCGAGCAAACCCGACAGGGCCCGACGGAGCCCGACAGGGCCCGAGGAAACCAGACAGGGCCCGACAGAGCCCCACAGGGCCCGAGCAAACCCGACAGGGCCCGAGCAAACGCGACAGGGTTCGACAAATCCTGACAGGGCTCGATGGAGCCCGACAGGGCCCGAGCAAACCCGACAGGGCCCGAGGGATCCTGACAGGGCCCGAAGAAACCCGACAGGGCCCGACGGAGCCTGACAGGGCCCGAGCAAACCCGACAGGGCTCGACGGAGCCTGACAGGGCCCGAGCAAACCCGACAGGGCCCGAGCAAACCTGACAGGGCTCGATGGAGCCTGACAGGGCCCGAGGAAACCCGACAGGGCGCGAGGGAGCCTGACAGGGCCCGAGCAAACCCGACAGGGCTCGACGGAGCCCGACAGGGCCCGAGCAAACCCGACAGGCCCTGAGCAAATCCGACAAGGCCCGACGGAGCCCGACAGGGCCCGAGCAAACCCGACAGGGCCCGACGGAACTCGACAGAGACCGAGCAAACCCAAAAGGGCCCGACAAGGCCCGACAGGGCCTGAGCAAACCTGACAGGACATGACAAAGCCTGACAGGGCCCGACGGAGCCCGACAGGGCCCGAGCAAACCTGACAGGGCCCGACGGAGCCCCACAGGGCCCGAGCAAACCTGACAGGGGTCGACGGAGCCTGACAGGGCCTGAGCAAACCCGACAGGACCCGACAAAGCCTGACAGGGTTCGATGGAGCCCGACAGGGCCCAAGAAAATCCGACAGGGCCCGAGCAAACCGGACAGGTCTCGACGGAGCCCGACAGGGCCCTAGCAAACCCGACAGGGCCCGACGGATCCTGACAGGGCCCGAGCAAACCCGACAGGGCCTGACGGAGCCCGACAGGGCCCGAGGAAACCCGACAGGGCCCGACGGAGCCCGAGAGGGCCTGAGCAAACCCGACAGGGCCCGAGTAAACCTGACAGGGCTTGTCAAAGCCTGACAGGGCCCGAGTAAAAACGACAGGGCCCGAGCAAACCCAACAAAGCTCGACGGAGCCCGACGGAGCCCGACAGGGCTCGATGGAGTCCGACAGGGCCCGAGGAAACCCGACAGGGCCTGACGGAACCCGACAGGGCCCGAGCAAACCCGACGGGGCCCGAGGAAATCCGACAGGGCCCGACGGAGCCTGACAGGGCCCGAACAAACCCGACAGGGCTCGACGGAGCCCGACAGGGCCCGAGCACACTCGACAGGGTCCGACGAAGCCTGACAGGGCTTCAGCAAACCCGACAGGGCCCGAGCAAATCCGACAGGGCCCGACGGAGCCCGACAGGGCCCGAGGAAACCAGACAGGGCCCGACAGAGCCCGACAGGGCCCGAGCAAACCCGACAGGGCCCGAGCAAACGCGACAGGGTTCGACAAAGCCTGACAGGGCTTGATGGAGCCTGACAGGGCCTGAGCAAACCCGACAGGGCCCGACGGATCCTGACAGGGCCCGAGCAAATCTGACAGGGCCCGACAGAGCCCGACAGGGCACGACGGAGCCCGACAGGGCCTGACGGAGCCTGAACAGGGCCCGAGCAAACCCGACAGGGCCCGAGCGAACCTGACAGGGCTTGACGGAGCCCGACAGGACGCGGGCAAACCCGACAGGGCCCGAGCAAACCCGACAGGGCCCGAGCAAACCTGACAGGGCTCGATGGAGCCCGACAGGGCCCGAGGAAACCCGACAGGGTGCGACGGAGCCTGACAGGGCCCGAGCAAACCCGACAGGGCTCGACGGAGCCCGACAGGGCCCGAGCAAACCCGACAGGGCCTGAGCAAATCCGACAAGGCCCGACGGAGCCCGACAGGGCCCAAGAAAACCCTACAGGGCCCAAGCAAACCCGACAGGGCCCGACGGAGCCTGACAGGGCCCGAGCAAACCCGACAGGGCCTGACGGAGCCTGACAGGGCCTGAGCAAACCCGACAGGGCTCGACGGAGCCTGACAGGGCCTGAGCAAACCCGACAGGGCCCGAGCAAACCTGACAGGGCCCGACGGAGCCCAACAGGGCCCGAGCAAACCCAACAGGGCCCGACGGAGCCCCACAGGGCCCGAGAAAACCTGACAGGGGTCGACGGAGCCCGAAAGGGCCCGAGCAAACCTGACAGGGCCCGACGGAGCCCAACAGGGCCCGAGCAAACCCGACAGGGCCCAAGCAAACCCGACAGGGCCCGAGCAAACCTGACAGGGCTCGATGGAGCCCGACAGGGCCCGAGGAAACCCGACAGGGCTCGACGGAGCCCGACAGGGCCCGAGCAAACCCGACAGGGCCCGACGGAGCCTGACAGGGCCCGAGCAAAGCCGACAGGGCCCGACGGAGCCCGACAGGGCCCGAGCAAAGCCGACAGGGCCTGAGCAAATCCGACAAGGCCCGACGGAGCCCGACAGGGCCCGAGCAAACCCGACAGGGCCCGAGCAAACCCGACAGGGCCCGACGGAGCCTGACAGGGGCCGAGCAAACCCGACAGGGCCCGACGGAGCCTGACAGGGCCCGAGCAAACCCGACAGGGCCCGACGGAGCCTGACAGGGCCCGAGCAAACCCAACAGGGCCCGACAAGGCCCGACAGGGCCCGAGCAAACCTGACAGGGCTCGATGGAGCCCGACAGGGCCCGAGCAAACCCGACAGGGCCCGAGGGATCGTGACAGGGCCCGAGCAAACCCGACAGGGCCTGACGGAGCCCTACAGGGCCCGAGCAAACCCGACAGAGACCGACGGAGCCCGACACTGCCCAAGCAAACCCGACAGGGCCCGAGCAAACCTGACAGGGCTCGATGGAGCCCGACAGGGCCCGAGCAAACCCGACAGGGCACGAGGGATCCTGACAGGGCCCGAGCAAACCCGACAGGGCCCGAGGAAATCCGACAGGGCCCGACGGAGCCTGACAGGGCCCGAGCAAACCCGACAGGGCCCGAGCAAACCCGACAGGGCCCGACGGAGCCCGACAGGGCCTGAGGAAACCAGACAGGGCCCGACAGAGCCCCACAGGGCCCGAGCAAACCCGACAGGGCCCGAGCAAACGCGACAGGGTTCGACAAAGCCTGACAGGGCTCGATGGAGCCCGACAGGGCCCGAGCAAACCCGACAGGGCCCGAGGGATCCTGACAGGGCCCGAAGAAACCCGACAGGGCCCGACGGAGCCTGACAGGGCCCGAACAAACCCGACAGGGCTCGACGGAGCCCGACAGGGCCCGAGCAAACCCGACAGGGCCCGAGCAAACCTGACAGGGCTCGATGGAGCCTGACAGGGCCCGAGGAAACCCGACAGGGCGCGAGGGAGCCTGACAGGGCCCGAGCAAACCCGACAGGGCTCGACGGAGCCCGACAGGGCCCGAGCAAACCCGACAGGCCCTGAGCAAATCCGACAAGGCCCGACAGAGCCCGACAGGGCCCGAGCAAACCCGACAGGGCCCGACGGAACTCGACAGAGCCCGAGCAAACCCAACAGGGCCCGACAAGGCCCGACAGGGCCCGAGCAAACCTGACAGGACATGACAAAGCCTGACAGGGCCCGACGGAGCCCGACAGGGCCCGAGCAAACCCGACAGGGCCCGACGGAGCCCCACAGGGCCCGAGCAAACCTGACAGGGGTCGACGGAGCCTGACAGGGCCTGAGCAAACCCGACAGGACCCGACGAAGCCTGACAGGGTTCGATGGAGCCCGACAGGGCCCAAGAAAATCCGACAGGGCCCGAGCAAACCGGACAGGTCTCGACGGAGCCCGACAGGGCCCTAGGAAACCCGACAGGGCCCGACGGATCCTGACAGGGCCCGAGCAAACCCGACAGGGCCTGACGGAGCCCGACAGGGCCCGAGGAAACCCGACAGGGCCCGACGGAGCCCGAGCGGGCCTGAGCAAACCCGACAGGGCCCGAGTAAACCTACACAGGGCTTGTCAAAGCCTGACAGGGCCCGAGTAAAAACGACAGGGCCCGAGCAAACCCAACAAAGCTCGACGGAGCCCGACGGAGCCCGACAGGGCTCGATGGAGTCCGACAGGGCCTGAGGAAACCCGACAGGGCCCGACGGAACCCGACAGGGCCCGAGCAAACCCGACGGGGCCCGAGGAAATCCGACAGGGCCCGACGGAGCCTGACAGGGCCCGAACAAACCCGACAGGGCTCGACGGAGCCCGACAGGGCCCGAGCACACTCGACAGGGTCCGACGAAGCCTGACAGGGCTTCAGCAAACCCGACAGGGCCCGAGCAAATCCGACAGGGCCCGACGGAGCCCGACAGGGCCCGAGGAAACCAGACAGGGCCCGACAGAGCCCGACAGGGCCCGAGCAAACCCAACAGGGCCCGAGCAAACGCGACAGGGTTCGACAAAGCCTGACAGGGCTTGATGGAGCCTGACAGGGCCTGAGCAAACCCGACAGGGCCCGACGGATCCTGACAGGGCCCGAGCAAATCTGACAGGGCCCGACAGAGCCCGACAGGGCACGACGGAGTTCGACAGGGCCTGACGGAGCCTGAACAGGGCCCGAGCGAACCTGACAGGGCTTGACGGAGCCCGACAGGACGCGGGCAAACCCGACAGGGCCCGAGCAAACCCGACAGGGCCCGAGCAAACCTGACAGGGCTCGATGGAGCCCGACAGGGCCCGAGGAAACCCGAAAGAGCCCGACAGAGCCTGACAGGGCTCGATGGAGCCCGACAGGGCCCGAGGAAACCCGACAGGGCTCGACGGAGCCCGACAGGGCCCGAGCAAACCTGACAGGACCTGACAAAGCCTGACAGGGCCCGACGGAGCCCGACAGGGCCCGAGCAAACCCGAAAGAGCCCGACAAAGCCAGACAGGGCCCGACGGAGCCCGACAGGGCCTGAGCAAACCCGAAAGAGCCCGACGGAGCCTGACAGGGCTCGATGGAGCCCGACAGGGCCCGAGGAAACCCGACAGGGCTCGACGGAGCCCGACAGGGCCCGAGCAAACCTGACAGGACCTGACAAAGCCTGACAGGGCCCGACGGAGCCCGACAGGGCCCGAGCAAACCCGAAAGAGCCCGACGGAGCCTGACAGGGCTCGATGGAGCCCGACAGGGCCCGAGGAAACCCGACAGGGCCCGACGGAGCCCGATAGGGCCCGAGCAAACCCGACAGGGCCCGATGCAGCCCGACAGGGCTCGAGCAAACCCGACAGGGTCCGACGAAGCCTGACAGGGCTTCAGCAAACCCGACAGGGCCCGAGCAAACCCGACAGGGTTCGACGGAGCCAGACAGAGCCCGAGGAAACCAGACAGGGGCCGACGGAGCCCGACAGGGCCCGAGCAAACCCGAAAGGGCCCGACGAAGCCTGAAAGGGCTCGATGGAGCCCGACAGGGCCCGAGGAAACCCGACAGGGCCCGACGGAGCCCGATAGGGCCCGAGCAAACCCGACAGGAACCGATGGAGCCCGACAGGGCTCGAGCAAACCCGACAGGGCCTGAGCAAATCCGACAGGGCCCGACGGAGCCTGACAGGGCTCGATGGAGCCCGACAGGGCCCGAGGAAACCCGACAGGGCCCCACGGAGCCCGATAGGGCCCGAGCAAACCCGACAGGGCCTGATGGAGCCTGACAGGGCTCGAGGAAACCCGACAGGGCACGCTGGAGCCTGACAGGGCCCGAGGAAACCCGACAGGGCCCGACGGAACCCGAGAGGGCCCGACGGAACCCGAGAGGGCCCGAGGGAATCCGACAGGGCCCGACGGAGCCTGATAGGGCTCGAGCAAACCCGACAGGGCCCGGCAGAGCCCGACGGGACCCGAGCAAACCCGACAGGGCCCGAGCAAACCCGACAGGGTTCGACAAAGCCTGACAGGGCTCGATGGAGCCCAACAGGGCCCGAGGAAACCCGACAGAGCCCGACGGAGCCTGACAGGGCCCGAGCAAACCCGACAGGGCCCGAGCAAACCTGACAGGGCACGCTGGAGCCCGACAGAGCCCCAGCAAACCCGAAAGGGCCCGACAAGGCCCGACAGGGCCCAAGCAAACCTGACAGGACCTGACAAAGCCTGACAGGGCCCGACGGAGCCCGACAGGGCCTGAGCAAACCCGAAAGAGCCCGACGGAGCCTGACAGGGCTCGATAGAGTCCGACAGGGCCCGAGGAAACCTGACAGGGCCGGACGGAACCCGAGAGGGCCCGAGGAAATCCGACAGGGCCCGACGGAGCCTGACAGGGCCCGAGCAAACCCGACAGGGCCCGACAGAGCCCGACAGGACCCGAGCAAACCCGACAGGGCCCGAGCAAACCCAACAGGGTTCGACAAAGCCTGGCAAGGCTCGATGGAGCCCGACAGGGCCCGAGGAAACCCAACAGGGCCGGACGGAACCCGAGAGGGCCCAACGGAACCCGAGAGGGCCCGAGGAAATCCGACAGGGCCCGACGGAGCCTGACAGGGCCCGAGCAAACCCGACAGGGCCCGAGCAAACCCGACAAGGCCCAACGGATCCCGACAGGGCCTGAGCAAACCTGACAGCGCCCGACGGAGCCCGACAGGGCACGACCAAACCCGACAGGGCCTGACGGAGCCTGACAGGGCCCAAGCAAACCCGACAGGGCCCGAGCGAATCTGACAGGGCCCGACGGAGCCCGACAGGACGCGGGCAAACCCGACAGGTCCCGAGCAAACCCGACAGGGCCTGACAAGGCCCGACAGGGCCCGAGCAAACCTGACAGGGCCTGACGGAGCCCGACAGGGGTCGAGCAAACCCGATAGGGCCTGACGGAGCCTGACAGGGCCCGAGCAAACCTGACAGGGCCCGAGAGAACCTGACACGGCCCGACGGAGCCCGACAGGGCGCGAGCAAACCCGACAGCGCACGCTGGAGACCGACAGAGCCCCAGCAAACGCGACAGGGCCCGACAAGGCCCGACAGGGCCCGAGCAAACCTGACAGGACCTGACAAAGCCTGACAGGGCCCAACGGAGCTTGACAGGGCCTGAGCAAACCCGAAAGAGCCCGACGGAGCCTGACAGGGCTCGATAGAGTCCGACAGGGCCCGAGGAAACCCGACAGGGCCGGACGGAACCCGAGAGGGCCCGAGGAAATCCGACAGGGCCCGACGGAGCCTGACAGGGCCTGAGCAAACCCGACAGGGCCCGACAGAGCCCGACAAGACCCGAGCAAACCCGACAGGGCCCGAGCAAACCTGACAGGTTTCGACAAAGCCTGACAGGGCTCGATGGAGCCCGACAGGGCCCGAGGAAACCCGACAGGGCCCGACGGAGCCTGACAGGGCTCGATGGAGCCCAACAGGGCCCGAGGAAACCCGACAGGGCCTGACGGAGCCCGACCGGGCCCGAGCAAACCCGAAAGGGCCCGACGAAGCCTGACAGGGCTCGATGGAGCCCGACAGGGCCCGAGGAAACCCGACAGGGCCCGACGGAGCCCGATAGGGCCCGAGCAAACCCGACAGGGCCCGATAGAGCCCGACAGGGCTCGAGCAAACCCGACAGGGTCCGACGAAGCCTGACAGGGCTTCAGCAAACCCGACATGGCCCAAGCAAACCCGACAGGGCCCGACGAAGGCCAACAGAGCCCGAGGAAACCAGACAGGGCCCGTCGGAGCCCGACAGGGCCCGAGCAAACCCGACAGGGCCCGAGCAAACCCGACAGGGCCCGACGGAGCCTGACAAGGCCCGAGAAAACCTGACAGGGCTCGACGGAGCCCGACAGGGCCCAAGCACACTTGACAGGGTCCGACGAAGCCTGACAGGGCTTCAGAAAACCCGACAGGGCCCGAGCAAATCGACAGGGCCCAACAGAGCCCGACAGGGCCCGAGGAAACCCGACAGGGCCCGACGGAGCCCGATAGGGCCCGAGCAAAGCCGACAGGACCCGATGGAGCCCGACAGGGCCTGACTAAATCCGACAGGGCCCGACGGAGCCCGACAGGGCCCGAGCAAACCCGACAGGGCCCCACGGAGCCCGATAGGGCCCGAGCAAACCCGACAGGGCACGCTGGAGCCCAACAGAGCCCGAGCAAACCCGACAGGGCCCGATAAGGCCCGACAGGGCCCGAGCAAACCTGACAGGACCTGACAAAGCCTGACAGAGCCCGACGCAGCCCAACAGGGCCTGAGCAAACCCGAAAGAGCCCGACGGAGCCTGACAGGGCTGAATACAGTCCGACAGGGCCCGAGGAAACCCGACAGGGCCCGACGGAACCCGAGAGGGCCCGACGGAACCCGAGAGGGCCCGAGGGAATCCGACAGGGCCCGACGGAGTCTGACAGGGCCCGAGCAAACCCGACAGGGCCCGACAGAGCCCGACAGGACCCGAGCAAACCCGACAGGGCCCGAGCAAACCCGACAGGGTTCGACAAAGCCTGACAGGGCCCGACGGAGCCCGACAGGGCCCTAGCAAACCCGACAGGGCTTGACAAAGCCTGACAGGGCCCGAGCAAACCCGACAGGGCCCGAGCAAACCCAACAGGGCCCGACGGAGCCTGACAGGGCTCGATGGAGCCCGACAGGGCCCGAGGAAACCCGACAGGGCCTGATTGAGCCCGATAGGGCCCGAGCAAACCCGACAGGGCCTGACGGAGCCCGACAGGGCGCGAGCAAACCCGAAAGGGCCCGACGAAGCCTGACAGGGCTCGATGGAGCCCGACAGGGCCCGAGGAAACCCGACAGGGCCCGACGGAGCCCGATAGGGCCCGAGCAAACCCGACAGGACCCGATGGAGCCCGACAGGGCTCGAGGAAACCCGACAGGGCCTGAGCAAATCCGACAGGGCCCGACGGAGCCCGACAGGGCCCGAGCAAACCCGAAAGGGCCCGACGGAGCCTGACAGGGCTCGATGGAGCCCGACAGGGCCCGAGGAAACCCGACAGGGCCCCACGGAGCCCGATAGGGCCCGAGCAAACCCGAGAGGGCCTGATGGAGCCTGACAGGGCCCGGGCAAACCCGACAGGGCATGCTGGAGCCCGACAGAGCCCGAGCAAACCCGACAGGGTCCGACAAGGCCCGACAGGGCCCGAGCAAACCCGACAGGGCCCGACAGAGCCCGACAGGACCCGAGCAAACCCGACAGGGCCCGAGCAAACCTGACAGGTTTCGACAAACCGTGACAGGGCTCAGTGGAGCCCGACAGGGCCCGAGAAAACCCGACAGAGCCCGACGGAGCCCGACAGGGCCCGAGCAAACCTGACAGGGCCTGACGGAGCCTGACAGGGCTCGAGTAAACCCGATAGGGCCTGACGGAGCCTGACAGGGCCCGAGCAAACCTGACAGGGCCTGAGAGAACCTGACAGGGCCCGACGGAGCCCGACAGGGCGCGAGCAAACCCGACAGGACCCACCAAAGCCTGATAGGGTCTGATGGAGCCCGACAGGGCCCGAGCAAACCTGACAGGGCTCGATGGAGCCCGACAGGGCCCGAGGAAACCCGACAGGGCCCGACGGAGCCTGACAGGGCTCGATGGAGCCCAACAGGGCCCGAGGAAACCCGACAGGGCCTGACGGAGCCCGACCGGGCCCGAGCAAACCCGAAAGGGCCCGACGAAGCCTGCCAGGGCTCGATGGAGCCCGACAGGGCCCGAGGAAACCCGACAGGGCCCGACGGAGCCCGATAGGGCCCGAGCAAACCCGACAGGGCCCGATAGAGCCCGACAGGGCTCGAGCAAACCCGACAGGGTCCGACGAAGCCTGACAGGGCTTCAGCAAACCCGACATGGCCCGAGCAAACCCGACAGGGCCCGACGAAGGCCAACAGAGCCCGAGGAAACCAGACAGGGCCCGACGGAGCCCGACAGGGCCCGAGCAAACCCGACAGGGCCCGAGCAAACCCGACAGGGCCCGACGGAGCCTGACAAGGCCCGAGAAAACCTGACAGGGCTCGACGGAGCCCGACAGGGCCCAAGCACACTTGACAGGGTCCGACGAAGCCTGACAGGGCTTCAGAAAACCCGACAGGGCCCGAGCAAATCGACAGGGCCCAACAGAGCCCGACAGGGCCCGAGGAAACCCGACAGGGCCCGACGGAGCCCGATAGGGCCCGAGCAAAGCCGACAGGACCCGATGGAGCCCGACAGGGCCTGACTAAATCCGACAGGGCCCGACGGAGCCCGACAGGGCCCGAGCAAACCCGAAAGGGCCCGACGAAGCCTGACAGGGCTCGATGGAGCCCGACAGGGCCCGAGGAAACCCGACAGGGCCCCACGGAGCCCGATAGGGCCCGAGCAAACCTGACAGGGCACGCTGGAGCCCGACAGAGCCCGAGCAAACCCGACAGGGCCCGACAAGGCCCGACAGGGCCCGAGCAAACCTGACAGGACCTGACAAAGCCTGACAGGGCCCGACGCAGCCCAACAGGGCCTGAGCAAACCCGAAAGAGCCCGACGGAGCCTGACAGGGCTGAATACAGTCCGACAGGGCCCGAGGAAACCCGACAGGGCCCGACGGAACCCGAGAGGGCCCGACGGAACCCGAGAGGGCCCGAGGGAATCCGACAGGGCCCGACGGAGCCTGACAGGGCCCGAGCAAACCCGAGAGGGCCCGACAGAGCCCGACAGGACCCGAGCAAACCCGACAGGGCCCGAGCAAACCCGACAGGGTTCGACAAAGCCTGACAGGGCCCGACGGAGCCCGACAGGGCCCTAGCAAACCCGACAGGGCTTGACAAAGCCTGACAGGGCCCGAGCAAACCCGACAGGGCCCGAGCAAACCCAACAGGGCCCGACGGAGCCTGACAGGGCTCGATGGAGCCCGACAGGGCCCGAGGAAACCCAACAGGGCCTGATTGAGCCCGATAGGGCCCGAGCAAACCCGACAGGGCCTGACGGAGCCCGACAGGGCGCGAGCAAACCCGAAAGGGCCCGACGAAGCCTGACAGGGCTCGATGGAGCCCGACAGGGCCCGAGGAAACCCGACAGGGCCCGACGGAGCCCGATAGGGCCCGAGCAAACCCGACAGGACCCGATGGAGCCCGACAGGGCTCGAGGAAACCCGACAGGGCCCGACAAGGCCCGACAGGGCCCGAGCAAACCTGACAGGACCTGACAAAGCCTGACAGGGCCCGACGCAGCCCAACAGGGCCTGAGCAAACCCGAAAGAGCCCGACGGAGCCTGACAGGGCTGAATACAGTCCGACAGGGCCCGAGGAAACCCGACAGGGCCCGACGGAACCCGACAGGGCCCGACGGAACCCGAGAGGGCCCGAGGGAATCCGACAGGGCCCGACGGAGCCTGACAGGGCCCGAGCAAACCCGACAGGGCCCGACAGAGCCCGACAGGACCCGAGCAAACCCGACAGGGCCCGAGCAAACCCGACAGGGTTCGACAAAGCCTGACAGGGCCCGACGGAGCCCGACAGGGCCCTAGCAAACCCGACAGGGCTTGACAAAGCCTGACAGGGCCCGAGCAAACCCGACAGGGCCCGAGCAAACCCAACAGGGCCCGACGGAGCCTGACAGGGCTCGATGGAGCCCGACAGGGCCCGAGGAAACCCGACAGGGCCTGATTGAGCCCGATAGGGCCCGAGCAAACCCAACAGGGCCTGACGGAGCCCGACAGGGCGCGAGCAAACCCGAAAGGGCCCGACGAAGCCTGACAGGGCCCGACAGAGCCCGACAGGGCCCGAGCAAACCCGACAGGGCTCGATGGAGCCTGACAGGGCCCGAGGAAACCCGACAGGGCGCGACGGAGCCTGACAGGGCCCGAGCAAACCCGAAAGGGCCCGACGGAGCCCGACAGGGCCTGAGGAAACCAGACAGGGTCCGACGGAGCCCGACAGGGCCCTAGCAAACCCGACAGGGTCTGAGCAAACCCGACAGGGCCCGATGGAGCCCGACAGGGCCTGAGGAAACCAGACAGGGCCCGACGGAGCCCGACAGGGCCCGAGCAAAACCGACAGGGCTTGACAAAGCCTGACAGGGCCCGAGCAAACCCGACAGGGCCCGAGCAAACCCGACAGGGCCCGACGGAGCCCGACAGGGCCCGAGCAAACCCGTAAGGGCCCGACGGAGCCTGACAGGGCTCGATGGAGCCCGACAGGGCTTGAGGAAACCCGACAGGGCCCGACGGAGCCCGATAGGGCCCGAGCAAACCCGACAGGGCCCGACGGAGCCCAACAGAGCCCAAGGAAACCAGACAGGGCCCGACGGAGCCCGACAGGGCCCGAGCAAACCTGACAGGGGCTGACAAGGCCCGACAGGGCCTGAGCAAACCCGACAGGACCTGCCAAAGCCTGATAGGGTCCGATGGAGCCCGACAGGGCCCGAGCAAACCCGACAGGGCCCGAGCAAACCTGACAGGGCTCGATGGAGCCCGACAGGGCCCGAGGAAACCCGACAGGGCGCGACGGAGCCTGAGAGGGCCCGAGCAAACCCAACAGGGTTCGACGGAGCCCGACAGGGCCCGAGCAAACCCGACAGGGTCCGACGAAGCCTGACAGGGCTTCAGCAAACCCGACAGGGCCCGAGCAAATCCGACAGGGCCCGACTGAGCCCGATAGGGCCCGAGGAAACCAGACAGAAACCGACAGAGCCCGACAGGGCCCGAGCAAACCCGACAGGGCCCGAGCAAACCCGACAGGGCCTGACGGAGCCCGACAGGGCCCGAGCAAACCCGAAAGGGCCCGACGGAGCCTGACAGGGCTCGATGGAGCCCGACAGGGCCCGAGGAAACCCGACAGGGCGCGACGGAGCCTGACAGGGCCCGAGCAAACCCGACAGGGTTCGACGGAGCCCGACAGGGCCCGAGCAAACCCGACAGGGTCCGATGAAGCCTGACAGGGCTTCAGCAAACCCGACAGGGCCCGAGGAAATCCGACAGGGCCCGACGGAGACCGACATGGCCCGAGGAAACCAGACAGGGCCCGACAGAGCCCGACAGGGCACGAGCAAACCCGACAGGGCCCGAGCAAACCCGACAGGGTTCGACAAAGCCTGACAGGGCCCGACGGAGCCCGACAGGGCCCTAGCAAACCCGACAGGGCTTGACAAAGCCTGACAGGGCACGAGCAAACCCGACAGGGCCCGAGCAAACCCGACAGGGTTCGACAAAGCCTGACAGGGCCCGACGGAGCCCGACAGGGCCCTAGCAAACCCGACAGGGCTTGACAAAGCCTGACAGGGCCCGAGCAAACCCGACAGGGCCCGAGCAAACCCGACAGGGCCTGACGGAGCCCGACAGGGCCCGAGCAAACCCGAAAGGGCCCGACGGAGCCTGACAGGGCTCGATGGAGCTCGACAGGGCCCGAGGAAACCCGACAGGGCGCGACGGAGCCTGACAGGGCCCGAGCAAACCCGACAGGGTTCGACGGAGCCCGACAGGGCCCGAGCAAACCCGACAGGGTCCGATGAAGCCTGACAGGGCTTCAGCAAACCCGACAGGGCCCGAGCAAATCCGACAGGGCCCGACGGAGACCGACAGGGCCCGAGGAAACCAGACAGTGCCCGACAGAGCCCGACAGGGCACGAGCAAACCCGACAGGGCCCGAGCAAACTCGACAGGGTTCGACAAAGCCTGACAGGGCCCGACGGAGCCCGACAGGGCCCTAGCAAACCCGACAGGGCTTGACAAAGCCTGACAGGGTCCGAGCAAACCCGACAGGGCCCGAGCAAACCCGACAGGGCCCGACGGAGCCCGACAGGGCCCGAGCAAACCCGAAAGGGCCCGACGGAGCCTGACAGGGCTCGATGGAGCCCGACAGGGCCCGAGGAAACCCGACAGGGCCTGATCGAGCCCGATAGGGCCCGAGCAAACCCGACAGGGCCTGACGGAGCCCGACAGGGCCCGAGCACACCCGAAAAGGCCCGACGAAGCCTGACAGGGCTCGATGGAGCCCGACAGGGCCCGAGGAAACCCGACAGGGCCCGACGGAGCCCGATAGGGCCCGAGCAAACCCGACAGGACCCGATGGAGCCCGACAGGGCTCGAGCAAACCCGACAGGGCCTGAGCAAATCCGACAGGGCCCGACGGAGCCCGACAGGGCCCGAGCAAACCCGAAAGGGCCCGACGGAGCATGACAGGGCTCGATGGAGCCCGACAGGGCCCGAGCAAACCCGACAGGGCCCCACGGAGCCCGATAGGGCCCGAGCAAACCCGACAGGGCCTGATGGAGCCTGACAGGGCCCGGGCAAACCCGACAGGGCACGCTGGAGCCCGACAGAGCCCGAGCAAACCCGACAGGGTCCGACAAGGCCCGACAGGGCCCGAGCAAACCTGACAGGACCTGACAAAGCCTGACAGGGCCCGACGGAGCCCGACAGGGCCTGAGCAAACTTGAAAGAGCCCGACGGAGCCTGACAGGGCTCGATAGAGTCTGACAGGGCCCGAGGAAACCCGACAGGGCCGGACGGAACCCGAGAGGGCCCGACGGAACCCGAGAGCGCCCGAGGAAATCCGACAGGGCCCGACGGAGCCTGACAGGGCCCGAGCAAACCCGACAGGGCCCGACAGAGCCCAACAGGACCCGAGCAAACCCGACAGGGCCCGACCAAACCCGACAGGGTTCGACAAAGCCTGACAGGGCTCGATGGAGCTCGACAGGGCCCGAGGAAACCCGACAGAGCCCGACGGAGCCTGACAGGGCCCGAGCAAAACCGACAGGGCCCGAGCAAACCCGACAGGGCCCGAGCAAACCTGACAGGGCACGAAGGATCCCGACAGGGCCCGAGCAAACCCGACAAGGCCCAACGGATCCCGACAGGGCCTGAGCAAACCCGACAGGGCCTGACGGAGCCTGACAGGGCCCGAGCAAACCCGACAGGGCCCGAGCGAATGTGACAGGGCCCGACGGAGCCCGACAGGACGCGGGCAAACCCGACAGGTCCCGAGCAAACCCGACAGGGCCTGACAAGGCCTGACAGGGCCCGAGCAAACCCGACAAGGCCCAACGGATCCCGACAGGGCCTGATCAAAACTGACAGGGCCCGACGGAGCCCGACAGGGCACGAGCAAATCCGACAGGGCCTGACGGAGCCTGACAGGGCCCGAGCAAACCCGACAGGGCTCGATGGAGCCCGACAGGGCCCGAGGAAACCCGACAGGGCCCGACGGAGCCCGACAGGGCCCGA
Source organism: Patagioenas fasciata (assembly GCF_037038585.1). Classification (NCBI taxonomy): domain Eukaryota; kingdom Metazoa; phylum Chordata; class Aves; order Columbiformes; family Columbidae; genus Patagioenas; species Patagioenas fasciata. Next base: position 1,898,176 of record NC_092552.1, on the reverse strand, counting down.
GCAAACCCGAAAGGGCCCGACGGAGCCTGACAGGGCTCGATGGAGCTTGACAGGGCCCGAGGAAACCCGACAGGGCGCGACGGAGCCCGACAGGGCCCGAGCAAACCCGACAGGGTTCGACGGAGCCCGACAGGGCCCGAGCAAACCCGACAGGGTCCGACGAAGCCTGACAGGGCTTCAGCAAACCCGACAGGGCCCGAGCAAATCCGACAGGGCCCGACGGAGCCCGACAGGGCCCGAGGAAACCAGACAGGGCCCGACAGAGCCCGACAGGGCCCGAGCAAACCCGACAGGGCCCGAGCAAACCCGACAGGGTTCGACAAAGCCTGACAGGGCTTGATGGAGCCCGACAGGGCCCGAGGAAACCCGACAGGGCCCGACGGAGCCTGACAGGGCTCGATGGAGCCCGACAGGGCCCGAGGAAACCCGACAGGGCCCGACGGAGCCCGATAGGGCCCGAGCAAACCCGACAGGGCCTGATGGAGCCCGACAGGGCTCGAGCAAACCCGACAGGGTCCGACGAAGCCTGACAGGGCTTCATCAAACCCGACATGGCCCGAGCAAACCCGACAGGGCCCGACGGAGCCCAACAGAGCCCGAGGAAACCAGACAGGGCCCGACGGAGCCCGACAGGGCCCGAGCAAACCCGACAGGGCCCGACGGAGCCCGACAGGGCCCGAGGAAACCCGAAAGGGCCCGACGGAGCCTGACAGGGCTCGATGGAGCCCGACAGGGCCCGAGGAAACCCGACAGGGCCCGACAGAGCCCGACAGGACCCGAGCAAACCCGACAGGGCCCGAGCAAACCCGACAGGGTTCGACAAAGCCTGACAAAGCTCGATGGAGCCCGACAGGGCCCGAGGAAACCCGAAAGGGCCCGACGGAGCCTGACAGGGCCCGAGCAAACCCGACAGGGCTCGACGGAGCTTGACAGGGCCCGAGCAAACCCGACAGGGCCCGAGCAAACCTGACAGGGCACAAAGGAGCCCGACAGGGCCCGAGCAAACCCGACAGGGCCCAACGGATCCCGACAGGGCCTGAGCAAACCTGACAGGGCTCGACGGAGCCCGACAGGGCACGAGCAAACCCGACAGGGCCTGACGGAGCCTGACAGGGCCCGAGCAAACCCGACAGGGCCCGAGCGAATCTGACAGGGCCCGACGGAGCCCGACAGGACGCGGGCAAACCCGACAGGTCCCGAGCAAACCCGACAGGGCCTGACAAGGCCCGACAGGGCCCGAGCCAACCTGACAGGGCTCGATGGAGCCCCACAGGGCCCGAGCAAACCTGACAGGGCCCGAGCAAACCTGACAGGGCACGAAGGAGCCCGACAGGGCCCGAGCAAACCCGACAGGGCCCCACGGAGCCCGACAGGGCCCGAGCAAACCCAAAAGGGCCCGACGGAGCCTGACAGGGCTCGATGGAGCCAGACAGGGCCAGAGGAAACCCGACAGGGCCTGATTGAACCCGATAGGGCCTGAGCAAACCCGACAGGGCCTGACGGAGCCTGACAGGGCAAACCCGACAGGGCACGCTGGAGCCCGACAGAGCCCGAGCAAAACCGACAGGGCCCGACAAGGCCCGACAGGGCCCGAGCAAACCTGACACGTCCTGACAAAGCCTGACAGGGCCCGACGGAGCCCGCCAGGGCCCGAGCAAACCCGAAAGAGCCCGACGGAGCCTGACAGGGCTCAGTGGAGTCCGACAGGGCCCGAGGAAACCCGACACGGCCCGACAGAACCCGACAGGGCCTGAGCAAACACGACAGGGCCCGAGCAAACCCGACAGGGCCCGAAGGAGCCTGACAAGGCCCGAGAAAACCTGACAGGGCTCGACAAAGCCCGACAGGGCCCGAGCACACTTGACAGGGTCCGACGAAGCCTGACAGGGCTTCAGAAAACCCAACAGCGCCCGAGCAAGCCGACAGGGCCCAACGGAGCCTGACAGGGCCCGAGGAAACCCGACAGGGCCCGACGGAGCCCGATAGGGCCCGAGCAAACCCGACAGGACCCGACGGAGCCCGACAGGGCTCGAGAAACCCGACAGGGCCTGAGCAAACCCGACAGGGCCTGAGCAAATCCGACAGGGCCCGACGGAGCCCGACAAGGCCCGAGCAAACCCGAAAGGGCCTGACGGAGCCTGACAGGGCTCGATAGAGTCCGACAGGGCCCGAGGAAACCCGACAGGGCCCGACGGAACCCGAGAGGGCCCGAGGGAATTCGACAGGGCCCGACGGAGCCTGACAGGGCCCGAGCAAACCCGACAGGGCCCGACAGATCCCGACAGGACCCGAGCAAACCCGACAGGGCCCGAGCAAACCCGACAGGGTTCGACAAAGCCTGACAAAGCTCGATGGAGCCTGACAGGGCCCGAGGAAACCCGACAGGGCCCGACGGAGCCTGACAGGGCCCGAGCAAACCCGACAGGGCTCGACGGAGCCTGACAGGGCCCGAGCAAACCCGACAGGGCCCGAGCAAACCTGACAGGGCACGAAGGAGCCCGACAGGGCCCGAGCAAACCCGACAGGGCCCAACGGATCCCGACAGGGCCTGAGCAAACCTGACAGGGCCCGACGGAACCCGACAGGGCCCGACAGAACCCGACAGGGCCTGACGGAGCCTGACAGGGCCCGAGCAAACCCGACAGGGCCCGAGCGAATCTGACAGGGCCCGACGGAGCCTGACAGGACGCGGGCAAACTAGACAGGTCCCGAGCAAACCCGACAGGGCCTGACAAGGCCCGACAGGGCCCGAGCAAACCTGACAGGGCTCGATGGAGCCCCACAGGGCCCGAGCAAACCCGACAGGGCCCGAGCAAACCTGACAGGGCACGAAGGAGCCCGACAGGGCCCGAGCAAACCCGACAGGGCCCAACGGATCCCGACAGGGCCTGAGCAAACCTGACAGGGCCCGACGGAGCCTGACAGGGCCCGAGCAAACCTGACAGGGCCTGACGGAGCCTGACAGGGCCCGAGCAAACCCGACAGGGCCCGAGCGAATCTGACAGGGCCCGACGGAGCCCCACAGGACGCGGGCAAACCCGACAGGGCCCGAGCAAACCCGACAGGGCCTGACAAGGCCCGACAGGGCCTGAGCAAACCCGACAGGACCCGCCAAAGCCTGACGGGGTCCGATGGAGCCCGACAGGGCCCGAGCAAACCCGACAGGGCTCGATGGAGCCCGACAGGGCCCGAGGAAACCCGACAGGGTGCGACGGAGCCTGACAGGGCCCGAGCAAACCCGACAGGGCTCGACAGAGATCGACAGGGCCTGAGGAAACCAGACAGGGCCCGGAGGAGCCCGACAGGGCCCTAGCAAACCCGACAGGGCCCGAGCAAACCCGAAAGGGCCCGACGGAGCCTGACAGGGCCTGAGGAAACCAGACAGGGCCCGACGGAGCCCGACAGGGCCCTAGCAAACCCGACAGGGCTTGACAAAGCCTGACAGGGCCCGAGCAAACCCGACAGGGCCCGAGCAAACCCGAAAGGGCCCGGCGGAGCCCGACAGGGCCCGAGCAAACCCGAAAGGGCCCGACGGAGCCTGACAGGGCTCGATGGTGCCCGACAGGGCCCGAGGAAACCCGACATGGCTCGACGGAGCCCGATAGGGCCCGAGCAAACCCGACAGGGCCCGAGCAAACCCGACAGGGTTCGACAAAGCCTGACAGGGCTCGATGGAGCCCGACAGGGCCCGAGGAAACCCGACAGGGCCCGACGGAACCTGACAGGGCCCGAGCAAACCCGACAGGGCTCGACGGAGCCTGACAGGGCCCGAGCAAACCCGACAGGGCCCGAGCAAACCTGACAGGGCACGAAGGAGCCCGACAGGGCCCGAGCAAACCCGACAAGGCCTAACGGATCCCAACAGGGCCTGAGCAAACCTGACAGGGCCCGACGGAGCCCGACAGGGCACGAGCAAACCCGACAGGGCCTGACGGAGCCTGACAGGGCCCGAGCAAACCCGACAGGGCCCGAGCGAATCTGACAGGGCCCGACGGAGCCCGACAGGACGCGGGCAAACTCGACAGGTCCCGACAGAGCCTGACAGGGCCCGAGCAAACCCGACAGGGTTCGACGGAGCCCGACAGGGCCCGAGCAAACCCGAAAGGTCTGACGAAGCCTGACAGGGCTTCAGCAAACCCGACAGGGCCCGAGCAAATCCGACAGGGCCCGACGGAGCCCGACAGGGCCCGAGGAAACCAGACAGGGCCCGACAGAGCCCGACAGGGCCCGAGCAAACCCGACAGGGCCCGAGCAAACCCGACAGGGTTCGACAAAGCCTGACAGGGCTTGATGGAGCCCGACAGGGCCCGAGGAAACCCGACAGGGCCCGACGGAGCCTGACAGAGCCCGAGCAAACCCGACAGGGCTCGACGGAGCCCGATAGGGCCCGAGCAAACCCGACAGGGCCTGACGGAGCCCGACAGGGCCCGAGCAAACCCGAAAGGGCCCGACGAAGCCTGACAGGGCTCGATGGAGGCCGACAGGGCCCGAGGAAACCCGACAGGGCCCGACGGAGCCCGATAGGGCTCGAGCAAACCCGACAGGGCCCGATGGAGCCCGACAGGGCTCGAGCAAACCCGACAGGGCCCGACGAAGCCTGACAGGGCTTCAGCAAACCCGACATGGCCCGAGCAAACCAGACAGGGCCCGACGGAGCCCGACAGAGCCTGAGGAAACCAGACAGGGCCCAACGGAGCCCGACAGGGCCCGAGCAAACCCGACAGGGCCCCACGGAGCCCGACAGGGCCCGAGCAAACCCGAAAGGGCCCGACGGAGCCTGACAGACTCGATGGAGCCAGACAGGGCCCGAGGAAACCCGACAGGGCCTGATTGAACCCGATAGGGCCCGAGCAAACCCGACAGGGCCTGACGGAGCCTGACAGGGCCCGGGCAAACCCGACAGGGCACGCTGGAGCCCGACAGAACCCGAGCAAAACCGACAGGGCCCGACAAGGCCCGACAGGGCCCGAGCAAACCTGACACGTCCTGACAAAGCCTGACAGGGCCCGACAGAGCCCGCCAGGTGCCAAGCAAACCCGAAAGAGCCCGACGGAGCCTGACAGGGCTCAGTGGAGTCCGACAGGGCCCGAGGAAACCCGACAGGGCTCGACGGAACCCGACAGGGCTCGAGCAAACCCGATAGGGCCTGACGGAGCCTGACAGGGCCCGAGCAAACCTGACAGGGCCCGAGAGAACCTGACAGGGCCCGACGGAGCCCGACAGGGCGCGAGCAAACCTGACAGGGGCTGAGAAGGCCCGACAGGGCCTGAGCAAACCCGACAGGACCCGCCAAAGACTGATAGGGTCCGATGGAGCCCGACAGGGCCCGAGCAAACTCGAGAGGGCCCGAGCAAACCTGACAGGGCTCGATGGAGTCCGACAGGGCCCGAGGAAACCCGACAGGGCGCGACGGAGCCTGACAGGGCCCGAGCAAACCCGACAGGGTTCGACGGAGCCCGACAGGGCCCGAGCAAACCCGACAGGGTCCGACGAAGCCTGACAGGGCTTCAGCAAACCCGACAGGGCCCGAGCAAATCCGACAGGGCCCGACGGAGCCCGACAGGGCCCGAGGAAACCAGACAGGGCCCGACAGAGCCCGACAGGGCCCGAGCAAACCCGACAGGGCCCGAGCAAACCCGACAGGGTTCGACAAAGACTGACAGGGCCCGACGGAGCCCGACAGGGCGCGAGCAAACCTGACAGGGGCTGAGAAGGCCCGACAGGGCCTGAGCAAACCCGACAGGACCCGCCAAAGACTGATAGGGTCCGATGGAGCCCGACAGGGCCCGAGCAAACTCGAGAGGGCCCGAGCAAACCTGACAGGGCTCGATGGAGTCCGACAGGGCCCGAGGAAACCCGACAGGGCCCGAAGGAGCCTGACAAGGCCCGAGAAAACCTGACAGGGCTCGACAAAGCCCGACAGGGCCCGAGCACACTTGACAGGGTCCGACGAAGCCTGACAGGGCTTCAGAAAACCCAACAGCGCCCGAGCAAGCCGACAGGGCCCAACGGAGCCTGACAGGGCCCGAGGAAACCCGACAGGGCCCGACGGAGCCCGATAGGGCCCGAGCAAACCCGACAGGACCCGACGGAGCCCGACAGGGCTCGAGAAACCCGACAGGGCCTGAGCAAACCCGACAGGGCCTGAGCAAATCCGACAGGGCCCGACGGAGCCCGACAAGGCCCGAGCAAACCCGAAAGGGCCTGACGGAGCCTGACAGGGCTCGATAGAGTCCGACAGGGCCCGAGGAAACCCGACAGGGCCCGACGGAACCCGAGAGGGCCCGAGGGAATTCGACAGGGCCCGACGGAGCCTGACAGGGCCCGAGCAAACCCGACAGGGCCCGACAGATCCCGACAGGACCCGAGCAAACCCGACAGGGCCCGAGCAAACCCGACAGGGTTCGACAAAGCCTGACAAAGCTCGATGGAGCCTGACAGGGCCCGAGGAAACCCGACAGGGCCCGACGGAGCCTGACAGGGCCCGAGCAAACCCGACAGGGCTCGACGGAGCCTGACAGGGCCCGAGCAAACCCGACAGGGCCCGAGCAAACCTGACAGGGCACGAAGGAGCCCGACAGGGCCCGAGCAAACCCGACAGGGCCCAACGGATCCCGACAGGGCCTGAGCAAACCTGACAGGGCCCGACGGAACCCGACAGGGCCCGACAGAACCCGACAGGGCCTGACGGAGCCTGACAGGGCCCGAGCAAACCCGACAGGGCCCGAGCGAATCTGACAGGGCCCGACGGAGCCTGACAGGACGCGGGCAAACTAGACAGGTCCCGAGCAAACCCGACAGGGCCTGACAAGGCCCGACAGGGCCCGAGCAAACCTGACAGGGCTCGATGGAGCCCCACAGGGCCCGAGCAAACCCGACAGGGCCCGAGCAAACCTGACAGGGCACGAAGGAGCCCGACAGGGCCCGAGCAAACCCGACAGGGCCCAACGGATCCCGACAGGGCCTGAGCAAACCTGACAGGGCCCGACGGAGCCTGACAGGGCCCGAGCAAACCTGACAGGGCCTGACGGAGCCTGACAGGGCCCGAGCAAACCCGACAGGGCCCGAGCGAATCTGACAGGGCCCGACGGAGCCCCACAGGACGCGGGCAAACCCGACAGGGCCCGAGCAAACCCGACAGGGCCTGACAAGGCCCGACAGGGCCTGAGCAAACCCGACAGGACCCGCCAAAGCCTGACGGGGTCCGATGGAGCCCGACAGGGCCCGAGCAAACCCGACAGGGCTCGATGGAGCCCGACAGGGCCCGAGGAAACCCGACAGGGTGCGACGGAGCCTGACAGGGCCCGAGCAAACCCGACAGGGCTCGACAGAGATCGACAGGGCCTGAGGAAACCAGACAGGGCCCGGAGGAGCCCGACAGGGCCCTAGCAAACCCGACAGGGCCCGAGCAAACCCGAAAGGGCCCGACGGAGCCTGACAGGGCCTGAGGAAACCAGACAGGGCCCGACGGAGCCCGACAGGGCCCTAGCAAACCCGACAGGGCTTGACAAAGCCTGACAGGGCCCGAGCAAACCCGACAGGGCCCGAGCAAACCCGAAAGGGCCCGGCGGAGCCCGACAGGGCCCGAGCAAACCCGAAAGGGCCCGACGGAGCCTGACAGGGCTCGATGGTGCCCGACAGGGCCCGAGGAAACCCGACATGGCTCGACGGAGCCCGATAGGGCCCGAGCAAACCCGACAGGGCCCGAGCAAACCCGACAGGGTTCGACAAAGCCTGACAGGGCTCGATGGAGCCCGACAGGGCCCGAGGAAACCCGACAGGGCCCGACGGAACCTGACAGGGCCCGAGCAAACCCGACAGGGCTCGACGGAGCCTGACAGGGCCCGAGCAAACCCGACAGGGCCCGAGCAAACCTGACAGGGCACGAAGGAGCCCGACAGGGCCCGAGCAAACCCGACAAGGCCTAACGGATCCCAACAGGGCCTGAGCAAACCTGACAGGGCCCGACGGAGCCCGACAGGGCACGAGCAAACCCGACAGGGCCTGACGGAGCCTGACAGGGCCCGAGCAAACCCGACAGGGCCCGAGCGAATCTGACAGGGCCCGACGGAGCCCGACAGGACGCGGGCAAACTCGACAGGTCCCGACAGAGCCTGACAGGGCCCGAGCAAACCCGACAGGGTTCGACGGAGCCCGACAGGGCCCGAGCAAACCCGAAAGGTCTGACGAAGCCTGACAGGGCTTCAGCAAACCCGACAGGGCCCGAGCAAATCCGACAGGGCCCGACGGAGCCCGACAGGGCCCGAGGAAACCAGACAGGGCCCGACAGAGCCCGACAGGGCCCGAGCAAACCCGACAGGGCCCGAGCAAACCCGACAGGGTTCGACAAAGCCTGACAGGGCTTGATGGAGCCCGACAGGGCCCGAGGAAACCCGACAGGGCCCGACGGAGCCTGACAGAGCCCGAGCAAACCCGACAGGGCTCGACGGAGCCCGATAGGGCCCGAGCAAACCCGACAGGGCCTGACGGAGCCCGACAGGGCCCGAGCAAACCCGAAAGGGCCCGACGAAGCCTGACAGGGCTCGATGGAGGCCGACAGGGCCCGAGGAAACCCGACAGGGCCCGACGGAGCCCGATAGGGCTCGAGCAAACCCGACAGGGCCCGATGGAGCCCGACAGGGCTCGAGCAAACCCGACAGGGCCCGACGAAGCCTGACAGGGCTTCAGCAAACCCGACATGGCCCGAGCAAACCAGACAGGGCCCGACGGAGCCCGACAGAGCCTGAGGAAACCAGACAGGGCCCAACGGAGCCCGACAGGGCCCGAGCAAACCCGACAGGGCCCCACGGAGCCCGACAGGGCCCGAGCAAACCCGAAAGGGCCCGACGGAGCCTGACAGACTCGATGGAGCCAGACAGGGCCCGAGGAAACCCGACAGGGCCTGATTGAACCCGATAGGGCCCGAGCAAACCCGACAGGGCCTGACGGAGCCTGACAGGGCCCGGGCAAACCCGACAGGGCACGCTGGAGCCCGACAGAACCCGAGCAAAACCGACAGGGCCCGACAAGGCCCGACAGGGCCCGAGCAAACCTGACACGTCCTGACAAAGCCTGACAGGGCCCGACAGAGCCCGCCAGGTGCCAAGCAAACCCGAAAGAGCCCGACGGAGCCTGACAGGGCTCAGTGGAGTCCGACAGGGCCCGAGGAAACCCGACAGGGCTCGACGGAACCCGACAGGGCTCGAGCAAACCCGATAGGGCCTGACGGAGCCTGACAGGGCCCGAGCAAACCTGACAGGGCCCGAGAGAACCTGACAGGGCCCGACGGAGCCCGACAGGGCGCGAGCAAACCTGACAGGGGCTGAGAAGGCCCGACAGGGCCTGAGCAAACCCGACAGGACCCGCCAAAGACTGATAGGGTCCGATGGAGCCCGACAGGGCCCGAGCAAACTCGAGAGGGCCCGAGCAAACCTGACAGGGCTCGATGGAGTCCGACAGGGCCCGAGGAAACCCGACAGGGCGCGACGGAGCCTGACAGGGCCCGAGCAAACCCGACAGGGTTCGACGGAGCCCGACAGGGCCCGAGCAAACCCGACAGGGTCCGACGAAGCCTGACAGGGCTTCAGCAAACCCGACAGGGCCCGAGCAAATCCGACAGGGCCCGACGGAGCCCGACAGGGCCCGAGGAAACCAGACAGGGCCCGACAGAGCCCGACAGGGCCCGAGCAAACCCGACAGGGCCCGAGCAAACCCGACAGGGTTCGACAAAGACTGACAGGGCCCGACGGAGCCCGACAGAGCCCTAGCAAACCCGACAGGGCTTGACAAAGCCTGACAGAACCCGAGCAAACCCAACAGGGCCCGAGCAAACCCGACAGGGTTCGACAAAGCCTGACAGGGCTCGATGGAGCCCGACAGGGCCCGAGGAAACCCGACAGGGCCCAACGGAGCCTGACAGGGCCCGAGCAAACCCGACAGGGCCCGAGCAAACCTGACAGGGCTCGACGGAGCCTGACAGGGCCCGAGCAAACCCGACAGGGCCCGAGCAAACCTGACAGGGCACGAAGGAGTCCGACAGGGCCCGAGCAAACCCGACAGGGCCCAACGGATCCCGATAGGGCCCGAGCAAACCTGACAGGGCCCGACGGAGCCTGACAGGGCCCGAGCAAACCCGACAGGGCCTGACGGAGCCTGACAGGGCCCGAGCAAACCCGACAGGGCCCGAGCGAATCTGACAGGGCCCGACGGAGCCCGACAGGGCCTGAGCAAACCCGACAGGGCCTGACAAGGCCCGACAGGGCCTGAGCAAACCCGACAGGACCCGACAAAGCCTGACGGGGTCCGATGGAGCCCGACAGGGCCCGAGCAAACCCGACAGGGCTCGATGGAGCCCGACAGGGCCCGAGCAAACCCGACAGGGTTCGACAAAGCCTGACAGGGCCCGACAGAGCCCGACAGGGCCCTAGCAAACCCGACAGGGCTTGACAAAGCCTGACAGGGCCCGAGCAAACCAGACAGGGCCCGAGCAAACCCGACAGGGCCCGACGGAGCCCGACAGGGCCCGAGCAAACCCGAAAGGGCCGGACGGAGCCTGACAGGGCTCGATGGAGCCCGACAGGGCCCGAGGAAACCCGACAGGGCTCGATGGAGCCCGATAGGGCCCGAGCAAACCCGACAGGGCCTGACGGAGCCCGACAGGGCCCGAGCAAACCCGAAAGGGCCCGACGAAGCCTGACAGGGCTCGATGGAGCCCGACAGGGCCCGAGGAAACCCGACAGGGCCCGACGGAGCCCGATAGGGCCCGAGCAAACCCGACAGGGCCTGACGGAGCCCGACAGGGCCCGAGCAAACCCGAAAGGGCCCGACGGAGCCTGACAGGGCTCGATGGAGCCCGACAGGGCCCGAGGAAACCCGACAGGGCGCGACGGAGCCTGACAGGGCCCGAGCAAACCCGACAGGGTTCGACGGAGCCCGACAGGGCCCGAGCAAACCCGACAGGGTCCGACGAAGCCTGACAGGGCTTCAGCAAACCCGACAGGGCCCGAGCAAATCCGACAGGGCCCGACGGAGCCCGACAGGGCCCGAGGAAACCAGACAGGGCCCGACAGAGCCCGACAGGGCCCGAGCAAACCCGACAGGGCCTGAGCAAACCCGACAGGGTTCGACAAAGCCTGACAGGGCCCGACGGAGCCTGACAGGGCCCTAGCAAACCCGACAGGGCTTGACAAAGCCTGACAGGGCCCGAGCAAACCCGACAGGGCCCGACGGAGCCCGACAGGGCCCGAGCAAACCCGAAAGGGCTCGACGGAGCCCGATAGGGCCCGAGCAAACCCGACAGGGCCTGACGGAGCCCAACAGGGTCCGAGCAAACCCGAAAGGGCCCGACGAAGCCTGACAGGGCTCGATGGAGCCCGACAGGGCCCGAGGAAACCCGACAGGGCCCGACGGAGCCCGATAGGGCCCGAGCAAACCCGACAGGGCCCGACGGAGCCAGACAGGGCCCGAGCAAACCCGAAAGGGCCCGACGGAGCCTGACAGGGCTCGATGGAGCCCGACAGGGCCCGAGGAAACCCGACAGGGCCCCACGGAGCCCGATAGGGCCCGAGCAAACCCGACAGGGCCTGATGGAGCCTGACAGGGCCCGGGCAAACCCAACAGGGCACGCTGGAGCCCGACAGAGCCCGAGCAAACCCGACAGGGCCCGACAAGGCCCGACAGGGCCCGAGCAAACCTGACAGGACCTGACAAAGCCTGACAGGGCCCGACGGAGCCCGAAAGGGCCTGAGCAAACCCGAAAGAGCCCGACGGAGCCTGACAGGGCTCGATAGAGTCCGACAGGGCCCGAGGAAACCCGACAGGGCCCGACGGAGCCAGACAGGGCCCGAGCAAACCCGAAAGGGCCTGATGGAGCCTGACAGGGCTCGATAGAGTCCGACAGGGCCCGAGGAAACCCGACAGGGCCGGACGGAACCCGAGAGGGCCCGAGGAAATCCGACAGGGCCCGACAGAGCTTGACAGGGCCCGAGCAAACATGACAGGGCCCGACAGAGCCCGCCAGGACCCGAGCAATTTTGACAGGGCCCGAGCAAACCCGAGAGGGCCTGACGGAGCCCGACAGGGCCCGAGCAAACCCGAAAGGGCCCGACGGAGCCTGACAGGGCTCGATGGAGCCCGACAGGGCCCAAGGAAACCCGACAGGGCCCCACGGAGCCCGATAGGGCCCGAGCAAACTCGACAGGGCCTGATGGAGACTGACAGGGCCCGGGCAAACCCGACAGGGCACGCTGGAGCCCGACAGAGCCCGAGCAAACCCGACAGGGCCCGACAAGGCCCGACAGGGCCTGAGCAAACCTGACAGGACCTGACAAAGCCTGACAGGGCCCGACGGAGCCCGACAGGGCCTGAGCAAACCCGAAAGAGCCCGACGGAGCCTGACAGGGCTCGATAGAGTCCGACAGGGCCCGAGGAAACCCGACAGGGCCGGACGGAACCCGAGAGGGACCGACGGAACCCGAGAGGGCCCGAGCAAACCCGACAAGGCCCGACAGAGCTTGACAGGGCCCGAGCCAACATGACAGGGCCCGACAGAGCCCGACAGGACCCGAGCAATCCCGACAGGGCGCGACGGAGCCTGAAAGGGCCCGAGCAAACCTGACAGGGCCCGAGCAAATCTGACAGGGCCCGACGGAGCCCGACAGGACGCGGGCAAACCCGACAGGTCCCGAGCAAACCCGACAGGGCCCGACGGAGCCCGACAGGGCCCGAGCAAACCTGCCAGGGCCTGACGGAGCCCGACAGGGCTCGAGCAAACCCGATAGGGCCTGACGGAGCCTGACAGGGCACGAGCAAACCTGACAGGGCCCGAGAGAACCTGACAGGGCCCGACACAGCCCGACAGGGCGCGAGCAAACCTGACAGGGGCTGACAAGGCCCGACAGGGCCTGAGCAAACCCGACAGGACCCGCCAAAGCCTGATAGGGTCCGATGGAGCCCGACAGGGCCCGAGCAAACCCGACAGGGCCCGAGCAAACCTGACAGGGCTCGATGGAGCCCGACAGGGCCCGAGGAAACCCGACAGGGTCCGACGAAGCCTGACAGGGCTTCAGCAAACCCGACAGGGCCCGAGCAAATCCGACAGGGCCCGACGGAGCCCGACAGGGCCCGAGGAAACCAGACAGGGCCCGACAGAGCCCGACAGGGACCGAGCAAACCCGACAGGGCCCGAGCAAACCCGACAGGGTTCGACAAAGCCTGACAGGGCCCGACGGAGCCTGACAGGGCCCTAGCAAACCCGACAGGGCTTGACAAAGCCTGACAGGGCCCGAGCAAACCAGACAGGGCCCGAGCAAACCCGACAGGGCCCGACGGAGCCCGACAGGGCCCGAGCAAACCCGAAAGGGCCCGACGGAGCCTGACAGGGCTCGATGGTGCCCGACAGGGCCCGAGGAAACCCGACATGGCTCGACGGAGCCCGATAGGGCCCGAGCAAACCCGACAGGGCCCGAGCAAACCCGACAGGGTTCGACAAAGCCTGACAGGGCTCGATGGAGCCCGACAGGGCCCGAGGAAACCCGACAGGGCCCGACGGAACCTGACAGGGCCCGAGCAAACCCGACAGGGCTCGACGGAGCCTGACAGGGCCCGAGCAAACCCGACAGGGCCCGAGCAAACCTGACAGGGCACGAAGGAGCCCGACAGGGCCCGAGCAAACCCGACAAGGCCTAACGGATCCCAACAGGGCCTGAGCAAACCTGACAGGGCCCGACGGAGCCCGACAGGGCACGAGCAAACCCGACAGGGCCTGACGGAGCCTGACAGGGCCCGAGCAAACCCGACAGGGCCCGAGCGAATCTGACAGGGCCCGACGGAGCCCGACAGGACGCGGGCAAACTCGACAGGTCCCGACAGAGCCTGACAGGGCCCGAGCAAACCCGACAGGGTTCGACGGAGCCCGACAGGGCCCGAGCAAACCCGAAAGGTCTGACGAAGCCTGACAGGGCTTCAGCAAACCCGACAGGGCCCGAGCAAATCCGACAGGGCCCGACGGAGCCCGACAGGGCCCGAGGAAACCAGACAGGGCCCGACAGAGCCCGACAGGGCCCGAGCAAACCCGACAGGGCCCGAGCAAACCCGACAGGGTTCGACAAAGCCTGACAGGGCTTGATGGAGCCCGACAGGGCCCGAGGAAACCCGACAGGGCCCGACGGAGCCTGACAGAGCCCGAGCAAACCCGACAGGGCTCGACGGAGCCCGATAGGGCCCGAGCAAACCCGACAGGGCCTGACGGAGCCCGACAGGGCCCGAGCAAACCCGAAAGGGCCCGACGAAGCCTGACAGGGCTCGATGGAGGCCGACAGGGCCCGAGGAAACCCGACAGGGCCCGACGGAGCCCGATAGGGCTCGAGCAAACCCGACAGGGCCCGATGGAGCCCGACAGGGCTCGAGCAAACCCGACAGGGCCCGACGAAGCCTGACAGGGCTTCAGCAAACCCGACATGGCCCGAGCAAACCAGACAGGGCCCGACGGAGCCCGACAGAGCCTGAGGAAACCAGACAGGGCCCAACGGAGCCCGACAGGGCCCGAGCAAACCCGACAGGGCCCCACGGAGCCCGACAGGGCCCGAGCAAACCCGAAAGGGCCCGACGGAGCCTGACAGACTCGATGGAGCCAGACAGGGCCCGAGGAAACCCGACAGGGCCTGATTGAACCCGATAGGGCCCGAGCAAACCCGACAGGGCCTGACGGAGCCTGACAGGGCCCGGGCAAACCCGACAGGGCACGCTGGAGCCCGACAGAACCCGAGCAAAACCGACAGGGCCCGACAAGGCCCGACAGGGCCCGAGCAAACCTGACACGTCCTGACAAAGCCTGACAGGGCCCGACAGAGCCCGCCAGGTGCCAAGCAAACCCGAAAGAGCCCGACGGAGCCTGACAGGGCTCAGTGGAGTCCGACAGGGCCCGAGGAAACCCGACAGGGCTCGACGGAACCCGACAGGGCTCGAGCAAACCCGATAGGGCCTGACGGAGCCTGACAGGGCCCGAGCAAACCTGACAGGGCCCGAGAGAACCTGACAGGGCCCGACGGAGCCCGACAGGGCGCGAGCAAACCTGACAGGGGCTGAGAAGGCCCGACAGGGCCTGAGCAAACCCGACAGGACCCGCCAAAGACTGATAGGGTCCGATGGAGCCCGACAGGGCCCGAGCAAACTCGAGAGGGCCCGAGCAAACCTGACAGGGCTCGATGGAGTCCGACAGGGCCCGAGGAAACCCGACAGGGCGCGACGGAGCCTGACAGGGCCCGAGCAAACCCGACAGGGTTCGACGGAGCCCGACAGGGCCCGAGCAAACCCGACAGGGTCCGACGAAGCCTGACAGGGCTTCAGCAAACCCGACAGGGCCCGAGCAAATCCGACAGGGCCCGACGGAGCCCGACAGGGCCCGAGGAAACCAGACAGGGCCCGACAGAGCCCGACAGGGCCCGAGCAAACCCGACAGGGCCCGAGCAAACCCGACAGGGTTCGACAAAGACTGACAGGGCCCGACGGAGCCCGACAGGGCGCGAGCAAACCTGACAGGGGCTGAGAAGGCCCGACAGGGCCTGAGCAAACCCGACAGGACCCGCCAAAGACTGATAGGGTCCGATGGAGCCCGACAGGGCCCGAGCAAACTCGAGAGGGCCCGAGCAAACCTGACAGGGCTCGATGGAGTCCGACAGGGCCCGAGGAAACCCGACAGGGCCCGAAGGAGCCTGACAAGGCCCGAGAAAACCTGACAGGGCTCGACAAAGCCCGACAGGGCCCGAGCACACTTGACAGGGTCCGACGAAGCCTGACAGGGCTTCAGAAAACCCAACAGCGCCCGAGCAAGCCGACAGGGCCCAACGGAGCCTGACAGGGCCCGAGGAAACCCGACAGGGCCCGACGGAGCCCGATAGGGCCCGAGCAAACCCGACAGGACCCGACGGAGCCCGACAGGGCTCGAGAAACCCGACAGGGCCTGAGCAAACCCGACAGGGCCTGAGCAAATCCGACAGGGCCCGACGGAGCCCGACAAGGCCCGAGCAAACCCGAAAGGGCCTGACGGAGCCTGACAGGGCTCGATAGAGTCCGACAGGGCCCGAGGAAACCCGACAGGGCCCGACGGAACCCGAGAGGGCCCGAGGGAATTCGACAGGGCCCGACGGAGCCTGACAGGGCCCGAGCAAACCCGACAGGGCCCGACAGATCCCGACAGGACCCGAGCAAACCCGACAGGGCCCGAGCAAACCCGACAGGGTTCGACAAAGCCTGACAAAGCTCGATGGAGCCTGACAGGGCCCGAGGAAACCCGACAGGGCCCGACGGAGCCTGACAGGGCCCGAGCAAACCCGACAGGGCTCGACGGAGCCTGACAGGGCCCGAGCAAACCCGACAGGGCCCGAGCAAACCTGACAGGGCACGAAGGAGCCCGACAGGGCCCGAGCAAACCCGACAGGGCCCAACGGATCCCGACAGGGCCTGAGCAAACCTGACAGGGCCCGACGGAACCCGACAGGGCCCGACAGAACCCGACAGGGCCTGACGGAGCCTGACAGGGCCCGAGCAAACCCGACAGGGCCCGAGCGAATCTGACAGGGCCCGACGGAGCCTGACAGGACGCGGGCAAACTAGACAGGTCCCGAGCAAACCCGACAGGGCCTGACAAGGCCCGACAGGGCCCGAGCAAACCTGACAGGGCTCGATGGAGCCCCACAGGGCCCGAGCAAACCCGACAGGGCCCGAGCAAACCTGACAGGGCACGAAGGAGCCCGACAGGGCCCGAGCAAACCCGACAGGGCCCAACGGATCCCGACAGGGCCTGAGCAAACCTGACAGGGCCCGACGGAGCCTGACAGGGCCCGAGCAAACCTGACAGGGCCTGACGGAGCCTGACAGGGCCCGAGCAAACCCGACAGGGCCCGAGCGAATCTGACAGGGCCCGACGGAGCCCCACAGGACGCGGGCAAACCCGACAGGGCCCGAGCAAACCCGACAGGGCCTGACAAGGCCCGACAGGGCCTGAGCAAACCCGACAGGACCCGCCAAAGCCTGACGGGGTCCGATGGAGCCCGACAGGGCCCGAGCAAACCCGACAGGGCTCGATGGAGCCCGACAGGGCCCGAGGAAACCCGACAGGGTGCGACGGAGCCTGACAGGGCCCGAGCAAACCCGACAGGGCTCGACAGAGATCGACAGGGCCTGAGGAAACCAGACAGGGCCCGGAGGAGCCCGACAGGGCCCTAGCAAACCCGACAGGGCCCGAGCAAACCCGAAAGGGCCCGACGGAGCCTGACAGGGCCTGAGGAAACCAGACAGGGCCCGACGGAGCCCGACAGGGCCCTAGCAAACCCGACAGGGCTTGACAAAGCCTGACAGGGCCCGAGCAAACCCGACAGGGCCCGAGCAAACCCGAAAGGGCCCGGCGGAGCCCGACAGGGCCCGAGCAAACCCGAAAGGGCCCGACGGAGCCTGACAGGGCTCGATGGTGCCCGACAGGGCCCGAGGAAACCCGACATGGCTCGACGGAGCCCGATAGGGCCCGAGCAAACCCGACAGGGCCCGAGCAAACCCGACAGGGTTCGACAAAGCCTGACAGGGCTCGATGGAGCCCGACAGGGCCCGAGGAAACCCGACAGGGCCCGACGGAACCTGACAGGGCCCGAGCAAACCCGACAGGGCTCGACGGAGCCTGACAGGGCCCGAGCAAACCCGACAGGGCCCGAGCAAACCTGACAGGGCACGAAGGAGCCCGACAGGGCCCGAGCAAACCCGACAAGGCCTAACGGATCCCAACAGGGCCTGAGCAAACCTGACAGGGCCCGACGGAGCCCGACAGGGCACGAGCAAACCCGACAGGGCCTGACGGAGCCTGACAGGGCCCGAGCAAACCCGACAGGGCCCGAGCGAATCTGACAGGGCCCGACGGAGCCCGACAGGACGCGGGCAAACTCGACAGGTCCCGACAGAGCCTGACAGGGCCCGAGCAAACCCGACAGGGTTCGACGGAGCCCGACAGGGCCCGAGCAAACCCGAAAGGTCTGACGAAGCCTGACAGGGCTTCAGCAAACCCGACAGGGCCCGAGCAAATCCGACAGGGCCCGACGGAGCCCGACAGGGCCCGAGGAAACCAGACAGGGCCCGACAGAGCCCGACAGGGCCCGAGCAAACCCGACAGGGCCCGAGCAAACCCGACAGGGTTCGACAAAGCCTGACAGGGCTTGATGGAGCCCGACAGGGCCCGAGGAAACCCGACAGGGCCCGACGGAGCCTGACAGAGCCCGAGCAAACCCGACAGGGCTCGACGGAGCCCGATAGGGCCCGAGCAAACCCGACAGGGCCTGACGGAGCCCGACAGGGCCCGAGCAAACCCGAAAGGGCCCGACGAAGCCTGACAGGGCTCGATGGAGGCCGACAGGGCCCGAGGAAACCCGACAGGGCCCGACGGAGCCCGATAGGGCTCGAGCAAACCCGACAGGGCCCGATGGAGCCCGACAGGGCTCGAGCAAACCCGACAGGGCCCGACGAAGCCTGACAGGGCTTCAGCAAACCCGACATGGCCCGAGCAAACCAGACAGGGCCCGACGGAGCCCGACAGAGCCTGAGGAAACCAGACAGGGCCCAACGGAGCCCGACAGGGCCCGAGCAAACCCGACAGGGCCCCACGGAGCCCGACAGGGCCCGAGCAAACCCGAAAGGGCCCGACGGAGCCTGACAGACTCGATGGAGCCAGACAGGGCCCGAGGAAACCCGACAGGGCCTGATTGAACCCGATAGGGCCCGAGCAAACCCGACAGGGCCTGACGGAGCCTGACAGGGCCCGGGCAAACCCGACAGGGCACGCTGGAGCCCGACAGAACCCGAGCAAAACCGACAGGGCCCGACAAGGCCCGACAGGGCCCGAGCAAACCTGACACGTCCTGACAAAGCCTGACAGGGCCCGACAGAGCCCGCCAGGTGCCAAGCAAACCCGAAAGAGCCCGACGGAGCCTGACAGGGCTCAGTGGAGTCCGACAGGGCCCGAGGAAACCCGACAGGGCTCGACGGAACCCGACAGGGCTCGAGCAAACCCGATAGGGCCTGACGGAGCCTGACAGGGCCCGAGCAAACCTGACAGGGCCCGAGAGAACCTGACAGGGCCCGACGGAGCCCGACAGGGCGCGAGCAAACCTGACAGGGGCTGAGAAGGCCCGACAGGGCCTGAGCAAACCCGACAGGACCCGCCAAAGACTGATAGGGTCCGATGGAGCCCGACAGGGCCCGAGCAAACTCGAGAGGGCCCGAGCAAACCTGACAGGGCTCGATGGAGTCCGACAGGGCCCGAGGAAACCCGACAGGGCGCGACGGAGCCTGACAGGGCCCGAGCAAACCCGACAGGGTTCGACGGAGCCCGACAGGGCCCGAGCAAACCCGACAGGGTCCGACGAAGCCTGACAGGGCTTCAGCAAACCCGACAGGGCCCGAGCAAATCCGACAGGGCCCGACGGAGCCCGACAGGGCCCGAGGAAACCAGACAGGGCCCGACAGAGCCCGACAGGGCCCGAGCAAACCCGACAGGGCCCGAGCAAACCCGACAGGGTTCGACAAAGACTGACAGGGCCCGACGGAGCCCGACAGAGCCCTAGCAAACCCGACAGGGCTTGACAAAGCCTGACAGAACCCGAGCAAACCCAACAGGGCCCGAGCAAACCCGACAGGGTTCGACAAAGCCTGACAGGGCTCGATGGAGCCCGACAGGGCCCGAGGAAACCCGACAGGGCCCAACGGAGCCTGACAGGGCCCGAGCAAACCCGACAGGGCCCGAGCAAACCTGACAGGGCTCGACGGAGCCTGACAGGGCCCGAGCAAACCCGACAGGGCCCGAGCAAACCTGACAGGGCACGAAGGAGTCCGACAGGGCCCGAGCAAACCCGACAGGGCCCAACGGATCCCGATAGGGCCCGAGCAAACCTGACAGGGCCCGACGGAGCCTGACAGGGCCCGAGCAAACCCGACAGGGCCTGACGGAGCCTGACAGGGCCCGAGCAAACCCGACAGGGCCCGAGCGAATCTGACAGGGCCCGACGGAGCCCGACAGGGCCTGAGCAAACCCGACAGGGCCTGACAAGGCCCGACAGGGCCTGAGCAAACCCGACAGGACCCGACAAAGCCTGACGGGGTCCGATGGAGCCCGACAGGGCCCGAGCAAACCCGACAGGGCTCGATGGAGCCCGACAGGGCCCGAGCAAACCCGACAGGGTTCGACAAAGCCTGACAGGGCCCGACAGAGCCCGACAGGGCCCTAGCAAACCCGACAGGGCTTGACAAAGCCTGACAGGGCCCGAGCAAACCAGACAGGGCCCGAGCAAACCCGACAGGGCCCGACGGAGCCCGACAGGGCCCGAGCAAACCCGAAAGGGCCGGACGGAGCCTGACAGGGCTCGATGGAGCCCGACAGGGCCCGAGGAAACCCGACAGGGCTCGATGGAGCCCGATAGGGCCCGAGCAAACCCGACAGGGCCTGACGGAGCCCGACAGGGCCCGAGCAAACCCGAAAGGGCCCGACGAAGCCTGACAGGGCTCGATGGAGCCCGACAGGGCCCGAGGAAACCCGACAGGGCCCGACGGAGCCCGATAGGGCCCGAGCAAACCCGACAGGGCCTGACGGAGCCCGACAGGGCCCGAGCAAACCCGAAAGGGCCCGACGGAGCCTGACAGGGCTCGATGGAGCCCGACAGGGCCCGAGGAAACCCGACAGGGCGCGACGGAGCCTGACAGGGCCCGAGCAAACCCGACAGGGTTCGACGGAGCCCGACAGGGCCCGAGCAAACCCGACAGGGTCCGACGAAGCCTGACAGGGCTTCAGCAAACCCGACAGGGCCCGAGCAAATCCGACAGGGCCCGACGGAGCCCGACAGGGCCCGAGGAAACCAGACAGGGCCCGACAGAGCCCGACAGGGCCCGAGCAAACCCGACAGGGCCTGAGCAAACCCGACAGGGTTCGACAAAGCCTGACAGGGCCCGACGGAGCCTGACAGGGCCCTAGCAAACCCGACAGGGCTTGACAAAGCCTGACAGGGCCCGAGCAAACCCGACAGGGCCCGACGGAGCCCGACAGGGCCCGAGCAAACCCGAAAGGGCTCGACGGAGCCCGATAGGGCCCGAGCAAACCCGACAGGGCCTGACGGAGCCCAACAGGGTCCGAGCAAACCCGAAAGGGCCCGACGAAGCCTGACAGGGCTCGATGGAGCCCGACAGGGCCCGAGGAAACCCGACAGGGCCCGACGGAGCCCGATAGGGCCCGAGCAAACCCGACAGGGCCCGACGGAGCCAGACAGGGCCCGAGCAAACCCGAAAGGGCCCGACGGAGCCTGACAGGGCTCGATGGAGCCCGACAGGGCCCGAGGAAACCCGACAGGGCCCCACGGAGCCCGATAGGGCCCGAGCAAACCCGACAGGGCCTGATGGAGCCTGACAGGGCCCGGGCAAACCCAACAGGGCACGCTGGAGCCCGACAGAGCCCGAGCAAACCCGACAGGGCCCGACAAGGCCCGACAGGGCCCGAGCAAACCTGACAGGACCTGACAAAGCCTGACAGGGCCCGACGGAGCCCGAAAGGGCCTGAGCAAACCCGAAAGAGCCCGACGGAGCCTGACAGGGCTCGATAGAGTCCGACAGGGCCCGAGGAAACCCGACAGGGCCCGACGGAGCCAGACAGGGCCCGAGCAAACCCGAAAGGGCCTGATGGAGCCTGACAGGGCTCGATAGAGTCCGACAGGGCCCGAGGAAACCCGACAGGGCCGGACGGAACCCGAGAGGGCCCGAGGAAATCCGACAGGGCCCGACAGAGCTTGACAGGGCCCGAGCAAACATGACAGGGCCCGACAGAGCCCGCCAGGACCCGAGCAATTTTGACAGGGCCCGAGCAAACCCGAGAGGGCCTGACGGAGCCCGACAGGGCCCGAGCAAACCCGAAAGGGCCCGACGGAGCCTGACAGGGCTCGATGGAGCCCGACAGGGCCCAAGGAAACCCGACAGGGCCCCACGGAGCCCGATAGGGCCCGAGCAAACTCGACAGGGCCTGATGGAGACTGACAGGGCCCGGGCAAACCCGACAGGGCACGCTGGAGCCCGACAGAGCCCGAGCAAACCCGACAGGGCCCGACAAGGCCCGACAGGGCCTGAGCAAACCTGACAGGACCTGACAAAGCCTGACAGGGCCCGACGGAGCCCGACAGGGCCTGAGCAAACCCGAAAGAGCCCGACGGAGCCTGACAGGGCTCGATAGAGTCCGACAGGGCCCGAGGAAACCCGACAGGGCCGGACGGAACCCGAGAGGGACCGACGGAACCCGAGAGGGCCCGAGCAAACCCGACAAGGCCCGACAGAGCTTGACAGGGCCCGAGCCAACATGACAGGGCCCGACAGAGCCCGACAGGACCCGAGCAATCCCGACAGGGCGCGACGGAGCCTGAAAGGGCCCGAGCAAACCTGACAGGGCCCGAGCAAATCTGACAGGGCCCGACGGAGCCCGACAGGACGCGGGCAAACCCGACAGGTCCCGAGCAAACCCGACAGGGCCCGACGGAGCCCGACAGGGCCCGAGCAAACCTGCCAGGGCCTGACGGAGCCCGACAGGGCTCGAGCAAACCCGATAGGGCCTGACGGAGCCTGACAGGGCACGAGCAAACCTGACAGGGCCCGAGAGAACCTGACAGGGCCCGACACAGCCCGACAGGGCGCGAGCAAACCTGACAGGGGCTGACAAGGCCCGACAGGGCCTGAGCAAACCCGACAGGACCCGCCAAAGCCTGATAGGGTCCGATGGAGCCCGACAGGGCCCGAGCAAACCCGACAGGGCCCGAGCAAACCTGACAGGGCTCGATGGAGCCCGACAGGGCCCGAGGAAACCCGACAGGGTCCGACGAAGCCTGACAGGGCTTCAGCAAACCCGACAGGGCCCGAGCAAATCCGACAGGGCCCGACGGAGCCCGACAGGGCCCGAGGAAACCAGACAGGGCCCGACAGAGCCCGACAGGGACCGAGCAAACCCGACAGGGCCCGAGCAAACCCGACAGGGTTCGACAAAGCCTGACAGGGCCCGACGGAGCCTGACAGGGCCCTAGCAAACCCGACAGGGCTTGACAAAGCCTGACAGGGCCCGAGCAAACCAGACAGGGCTAGAGCAAACCCGACAGGGCCCGACGGAGCCCGACAGGGCCCGAGCAAACCCGAAAGGGCTCGACGGAGCCCGATAGGGCCCGAGCAAACCCGACAGGGCCTGACGGAGCCCAACAGGGTCCGAGCAAACCCGAAAGGGCCCGACGAAGCCTGACAGGGCTCGATGGAGCCCGACAGGGCCCGAGGAAACCCGACAGGGCCCGACGGAGCCCGATAGGGCCCGAGCAAACCCGACTGGGCCCGACGGAGCCAGACAGGGCCCGAGCAAACCCGAAAAGGCCCGACGGAGCCTGACAGGGCTCGATGGAGCCCGACAGGGCCCGAGGAAACCCGACAGGGCCCCACGGAGCCCGATAGGGCCCGAGCAAACCCGACAGGGCCTGATGGAGCCTGACAGGGCCCGGGCAAACCCAACAGGGCACGCTGGAGCCCGACAGAGCCCGAGCAAACCCGACAGGGCCCGACAAGGCCCGACAGGGCCCGAGCAAACCTGACAGGACCTGACAAAGCCTGACAGGGCCCGACGGAGCCCGACAGGGCCTGAGCAAACCCGAAAGAGCCCGACGGAGCCTGACAGGGCTCGATAGAGTCCGACAGGGCCCGAGGAAACCCGACAGGGCCCGACAGAGCTTGACAGGGCCCGAGCAAACATGACAGGGCCCGACAGAGCCCGCCAGGACCCGAGCAATTTTGACAGGGCCTGAGCAAACCCGACAGGGTTCGACAAAGCCTGACAGGGCTCGATGGAGCCCGACAGGGCCCGAGGAAACCCGACAGGGCCCGACGGAGCCTGACAGGGCCCGAGCAAACCCGACAGGGCCCGAGCAAACCTGACAGGGCACGAAGGAGCCCGACAGGGCCCGAGCAAACCCGACAAGGCCCAACGGATCACGACAGGGCCTGAGCAAACCTGACAGGGCCCGACGGAGCCCGACAGGGCACGAGCAAACCCGACAGGGCCTGACGGAGCCTGACAGGGCCCGAGCAAACCCGACAGGGCCCGAGCGAATCTGACAGGGCCCGATGGAGCCCGACAGGACGCGGGCAAACCCGACAGGTCCCGAGCAAACCCGACAGGGACTGACAAGGCCCGACAAGGCCCGACAGGGCCCGAGCAAACCTGACAGGGCCTGACGGAGCCCGACAGGGCTCGAGCAAACCCGATAGGGCCTGACGGAGCCTGACAGGGCCCGAGCAAACCTGACAGGGCCCGAGAGAACCTGACAGGGCCCGACGGAGCCCGACAGGGCGCAAGCAAACCTGACAGGGGCTGACAAGGCCCGACAGGGCCTGAGCAAACCCGACAGGACCCGCCAAAGCCTGATAGGGTCCGATGGAGCACGACAGGGCCCGAGGAAACCCGACAGGGCGCGACAAAGCCTGACAGGGCCCGAGCAAACCCGACAGGGCTCGACGGAGACCGACAGGGCCTGAGAAAACCAGACAGGGCCCGGCGGAGCCCGACAGGGCCCTAGCAAACCCGACAGGGCCTGAGCAAACCCGACAGGGCCCGACGGAGCCCGACAGGGCCTGAGGAAACCAGACAGGGCCCGACAGAGCCCAACAGGGCCCTAGCAAACCCGACAGGGCTTGACAAAGCCTGACAGGGCCCGAGCAAACCCGACAGGGCCCGAGCAAACCCGACAGGGCCCGACGGAGCCCGACAGGGCCCGAGCAAACCCGAAAGGGCCCGACGGAGCCTGACAGGGCCCGAGCAAACCCGAAAGGGCCCGACGGAGCCTGACAGGGCTCGATGGATCCCGACAGGGCCCGAGGAAACCCGACAGGGCTCGACGGAGCCCGATAGGGCCCGAGCAAACCCGACAGGGCCTGACGGAGCCTGACAGGGCCTGAGCAAACCCGAAAGGGCCCGACGAAGCCTGACAGGGCTCGATGGAGCCCGACAGGGCCCGAGGAAACCCGACAGGGCCTGACAGAGCCCGATAGGGCCCGAGCAAACCCGACAGGGCCTGAGCAAATCCGACAGGGCCCGACGGAGCCCGACAGGGCCCGAGCAAACCCGAAAGGGCCCGACGGAGCCTGACAGGGCTCGATGGAGCCCGACAGGGCCCGAGGAAACCCGACAGGGCCCCACGGAGCCCGATAGGGCCCGAGCAAACCCGACAGGGCCTGATGGAGCCTGACAGGGCCCGGGCAAACCCGACAGGGCAGGCTGGAGCCCGACAGAGCCCGAGCAAACCCGACAGGGCCCGACAAGGCACGACAGGGCCCGAGCAAACCTGACAGGACCTGACAAAGCCTGACAGGGCCCGACGGAGCCCGACAGGGCCTGAGCAAACCCGAAAGAGCCCGACGGAGCCTGACAGGGCTCGGTAGAGTCCGACAGGGCCTGAGGAAACCCGACAGGGCCGGACGGAACCCAAGAGGGCCTGACGGAACCCGAGAGGGCCCGAGGAAATCCGACAGGGCCCGACAGAGCTTGACAGGGCCCGAGCAAACATGACAGGGCCCGACAGAGCCCGACAGGACCCGAGCAATCCCGACAGGGCCCGAGCAAACCCGACAGGGTTCAACAAAGCCTGACAGGGCTCGATGGAGCCCGACAGGGCCCGAGGAAACCCGACAGGGCCCGACGGAGCCTGACAGGGCCCGAGCAAAGCCGACAGGGCCCGAGCAAACCTGACAAGGCACGAAGGAGCCCGACAGGGCCCGAGCAAACCTGACAGGGCCCGAGCGAATCTGACAGGGCCCGACGGAGCCCGACAGGACGCGGGCAAACCCGACAGGTCCCGAGCAAACCCGACAGGGCCCGACGGAGCCCGACAGGGCCCGAGCAAACCTGCCAGGGCCTGACGGAGCCCGACAGGGCTCGAGCAAACCCGACAGGTCCCGACGGAGCACGACAGGGCCCGAGCAAACCTGCCAGGGCCTGACGGAGCCCGACAGGGCTCGAGCAAACCCGACAGGGCCCGACGGAGCCCGACAGGGCCCGAGCAAACCCGACAGGGCCCGACGGAGCCCGACAGGGCCCGAGCAAACCTGCCAGGGCCTGACGGAGCCCGACAGGGCTCGAGCAAACCCGATAGGGCCTGACGGAGCCTGACAGGGCCCGAGCAAACCTGACAGGGCCCGAGAGAACCTGACAGGGCCCGACGGAGCCCGACAGGGCGCGAGCAAACCTGACAGGGGCTGACAAGGCCCGACAGGGCCTGAGCAAACCCGACAGGACCCGCCAAAGCCTGATAGGGTCCGATGGAGCCCGACAGGGCCCGAGCAAACCCGACAGGGCCCGAGCAAACCTGACAGGGCTCGATGGAGCCCGACAGGGCCCGAGGAAACCCGACAGGGCGCGACGGAGCCTGACAGGGCCCGAGCAAACCCGACAGGGTTCGACGGAGCCCGACAGGGCCCGAGCAAACCCGACAGGGTCCGACGAAGCCTGACAGGGCTTCAGCAAACCCGACAGGGCCCGAGCAAATCCGACAGGGCCCGACGGAGCCCGATAGGGCCCGAGGAAACCAGACAGGGCCCGACAGAGCCCGACAGGGCCCGAGCAAACCCGACAGGGTTCGACAAAGCCTGACAGGGCCCGACGGAGCCTGACAGGGCCCTAGCAAACCCGACAGGGCTTGACAAAGCCTGACAGGGCCCGAGCAAACCAGACAGGGCCCGAGCAAACCCGACAGGGCCCGACGGAGCCCGACAGGGCCCGAGCAAACCCGAAAGGGCCCGACGGAGCCTGACAGGGCTCGATGGAGCCCGACAGGGCCCGAGGAAACCCGACAGGGCTCGACGGAGCCCGATAGGGCCCGAGCAAACCCGACAGGGCCTGACGGAGCCCGACAGGGCCCGAGCAAACCTGAAAGGGCCCGACGAAGCCTGACAGGGCTCGATGGAGCCCGACAGGGCCCGAGGAAACCCGACAGGGCCCGACGGAGCCCGATAGGGCCCGAGCAAACCCGACAGGGCCTGACGGAGCCCGACAGGGCCCGAGCAAACCCGAAAGGGCCCGACGGAGCCTGACAGGGCTCGATGGAGCCCGACAGGGCCCGAGGAAACCCGACAGGGCTCCACGGAGCCCGATAGGGCCCGAGGAAACTCGACAGGGCCTGATGGAGACTGACAGGGCCCGGGCAAACCCGACAGGGCACGCTGGAGCCCGACAGAGCCCGAGCAAACCCGACAGGGCCCGACAAGGCCCGACAGGGCCCGAGCAAACCTGACAGGACCTGACAAAGCCTGACAGGGCCCGACGGAGCCCGACAGGGCCTGAGCAAACCCGAAAGAGCCCGACGGAGCCTGACAGGGCTCGATAGAGTCCGACAGGGCCCGAGGAAACCCGACAGGGCCGGACGGAACTCGAGAGGGCCCGACGGAACCCGAGAGGGCCCGAGGAAATCCGACAGGGCCCGACAGAGCTTGACAGGGCCCGAGCAAACATGACAGGGCCCGACAGAGCCCGACAGGACCCGAGCAATCCCGACAGGGCGCGACGGAGCCTGAAAGGGCCCGAGCAAACCTGACAGGGCCCGAGCGAATCTGACAGGGCCCGACGGAGCCCGACAGGACGCGGGCAAACCCGACAGGTCCCGAGCAAACCCGACAGGGCCTGACGGAGCCCGACAGGGCCCGAGCAAACCTGCCAGGGCCTGACAGAGCCCGACAGGGCTCGAGCAAACCCGATAGGGCCTGACGGAGCCTGACAGGGCCCGAGCAAACCTGACAGGGCCCGAGAGAACCTGACAGGGCCCGACGGAGCCCGACAGGGCGCGAGCAAACCTGACAGGGGCTGACAAGGCCCGACAGGGCCTGAGCAAACCCGACAGGACCCGCCAAAGCCTGATAGGGTCCGATGGAGCCCGACAGGGCCCGAGCAAACCCGACAGGGCCCGAGCAAACCTGACAGGGCTCGATGGAGCCCGACAGGGCCTGAGGAAACCCGACAGGGCGCGACGGAGCCTGACAGGGCCCGAGCAAACCCGACAGGGTTCGACGGAGCCCGACAGGGCCCGAGCAAACCCGACAGGGTCCGACGAAGCCTGACAGGGCTTCAGCAAACCCGACAGGGCCCGAGCAAACCTGACAGGGCCCGATGGAGCCCGACAGGGCCCGAGGAAACCAGACAGGGCCCGACAGAGCCCGACAGGGCCCGAGCAAACCCGACAGGGCCCGAGCAAACCCGACAGGGTTCGACAAAGCCTGACAGGGCCCGACGGAGCCTGACAGGGCCCTAGCAAACCTGACAGGGCTTAACAAAGCCTGACAGGGCCCGAGCAAACCAGACAGGGCCCGAGCAAACCCGACAGGGCCCGACGGAGCCCGACAGGGCCCGAGCAAACCCGAAAGGGCCCGACGGAGCCTGACAGGGCTCGATGGAGCCCGACAGGGCCCGAGGAAACCCGACAGGGCTCGACGGAGCCCGATAGGGCCCGAGCAAACCCGACAGGGCCTGACGGAGCCCGACAGGGCCCGAGCAAACCCGAAAGGGCCCGTCGAAGCCTGACAGGGCTCGATGGAGCCCGACAGGGCCCGAGGAAACCCGACAGGGCCCGACGGAGCCCGATAGGGCCCGAGCAAACCCGACAGGGCCCGACGGAGCCAGACAGGGCCCGAGCAAACCCGAAAGGGCCCGACGGAGCCTGACAGGGCTCGATGGAGCCCGACAGGGCCCGAGGAAACCCGACAGGGCCCCACGGAGCCCGATAGGGCCCGAGCAAACCCGACAGGGCCTGATGGAGATACTGACAGGGCCCGGGCAAACCCGACAGGGCACGCTGGAGCCCGACAGAGCCCGAGCAAACCCGACAGGGCCCGACAAGGCCCGACAGGGCCTGAGCAAACCTGACAGGACCTGACAAAGCCTGACAGGGCCCGACGGAGCCCGACAGGGCCTGAGCAAACCCGAAAGAGCCCGACGGAGCCTGACAGGGCTCGATAGAGTCCGACAGGGCCCGAGGAAACCCGACAGGGCCGGACGGAACCCGAGAGGGCCCGACGGAACCCGAGAGGGCCCGAGGAAATCCGACAGGGCCCGACAGAGCTTGACAGGGCCCGAGCAAACATGACAGGGCCCGACAGAGCCCGACAGGACCCGAGCAATCCCGACAGGGCGCGACGGAGCCTGAAAAGGCCCGAGCAAACCTGACAGGGCCTGAGCGAATCTGACAGGGCCCGACGGAGCCCGACAGGACGCGGGCAAACCCGACAGGTCCCGAGCAAACCCGACAGGGCCCGACGGAGCCCGACAGGGCCCGGGCAAACCTGCCAGGGCCTGACGGAGCCCGACAGGGCTCGAGCAAACCCGATAGGGCCTGACGGAGCCTGACAGGGCCCGAGCAAACCTGACAGGGCCCGAGAGAACCTGACAGGGCCCGACGGAGCCCGACAGGGCGCGAGCAAACCTGACAGGGGCTGACAAGGCCCGACAGGGCCTGAGCAAACCCGACAGGACCCGCCAAAGCCTGATAGGGTCCGATGGAGCCCGACAGGGCCCGAGCAAACCCGACAGGGCCCGAGCAAACCTGACAGGGCTCGATGGAGCCCGACAGGGCCCGAGGAAACCCGACAGGGCGCGACGGAGCCTGACAGGGCCCGAGCAAACCCGACAGGGTCCGACGAAGCCTGACAGGGCTTCAGCAAACCCGACAGGGCCCGAGCAAATCCGACAGGGCCCGACGGAGCCCGACAGGGCCCGAGGAAACCAGACAGGGCCCGACAGAGCCCGACAGGGCCCGAGCAAACCCGACAGGGCCCGAGCAAACCCGACAGGGTTCGACAAAGCCTGACAGGGCCCGACGGAGCCTGAGAGGGCCCTAGCAAACCCGACAGGGCTTGACAAAGCCTGACAGGGCCCGAGCAAACCAGACAGGGCCCGAGCAAACCCGACAGGGCCCGACGGAGCCCGACAGGGCCCGAGCAAACCCGAAAGGGCCCGACGGAGCCTGACAGGGCTCGATGGAGCCCGACAGGGCATGAGGAAACCCGACAGGGCTCGACGGAGCCCGATAGGGCCCGAGCAAACCCGACAGGGCCTGACGGAGCCCGACAGGGCCCAAGCAAACCCGAAAGGGCCCGTCGAAGCCTGACAGGGCTCGATGGAGCCCGACAGGGCCCGAGGAAACCCGACAGGGCCCGACGGAGCCCGATAGGGCCCGAGCAAACCCGAAAGGGCCCGACGGAGCCAGACAGGGCCCGAGCAAACCCGAAAGGGCCCGACGGAGCCTGACAGGGCTCGATGGAGCCCGACAGGGCCCGAGGAAACCCGACAGGGCCCCACGGAGCCCGATAGGGCCCGAGCAAACCCGACAGGGCCTGATGGAGACTGACAGGGCCCGGGCAAACCCGACAGGGCACGCTGGAGCCCGACAGAGCCCGAGGAAACCCGACAGGGCCCGACAAGGCCCGACAGGGCCTGAGCAAACCTGACAGGACCTGACAAAGCCTGACAGGGCCCGACGGAGCCTGACAGGGCTCGATAGAGTCCGACAGGGCCCGAGGAAACCCGACAGGGCCGGACGGAACCCGAGAGGGCCCGACGGAACCCGAGAGGGCCCGAGGAAATCCGACAGGGCCCGACAGAGCTTGACAGGGCCCGAGCAAACATGACAGGGCCCGACAGAGCCCGACAGGACCCGAGCAATTTTGACAGGGCCCGAGCAAACCCGACAGGGTTCGACAAAGCCTGACAGGGCTCGATGGAGCCCGACAGGGCCCGAGGAAACCCGACAGGGCCCGACGGAGCCTGACAGGGCCCGAGCAAACCCGACAGGGCCCGAGCAAACCTGACAGGGCACGAAGGAGCCCGACAGGGCCCGAGCAAACCCGACAAGGCCCAACGGATCCCGACAGGGCCTGAGCAAACCTGACAGGGCCTGACGGAGCCCGACAGGGCACGAGCAAACCCGACAGGGCCTGACGGAGCCTGAAAGGGCCCGAGCAAACCCGACAGGGCCCGAGCGAATCTGACAGGGCCCGACGGAGCCCGACAGGACGCGGGCAATCCCGACAGGTCCCGAGCAAACCCGACAGGGCCTGACAAGGCCCGACAGGGCCCGAGCAAACCTGACAGGGCCTGACGGAGCCCGACAGGGCTCGAGCAAACCCGATAGGGCCTGACGGAGCCTGACAGGGCACGAGCAAACCTGACAGGGCCCGAGAGAACCTGACAGGGCCCGACGGAGCCCGACAAGGCGCGAGCAAACCTGACAGGGGCTGACAAGGCCCGACAGGGCCTGAGCAAACCCAACAGGACCCGCCAAAGCCTGATAGGGTCCGATGGAGCCCGACAGGGCCCGAGGAAACCCGACAGGGCGCGACGGAGCCTGACAGGGCCCGAGCAAACCCGACAGGGCTCGACGGAGACCGACAGGGCCTGAGGAAACCAGACAGGGCCCGGCGGAGCCCGACAGGGCCCTAGCAAACCCGACAGGGCCTGAGCAAACCCGACAGGGCCCGACGGAGCCCGACAGGGCCTAAGGAAACCAGACAGGGCCCGACGGAGCCCGACAGGGCCCTAGCAAACCCGACAGGACTTGACAAAGCCTGACAGGGCCCGAGCAAACCCGACAGGGCCCGAGCAAACCCGACAGGGCCCGACGTAGCCCGACAGGGCCCGAGCAAACCCGAAAGGGCCCGACGGAGCCTGACAGGGCTCGATGGAGCCCGACAGGGCCCGAGGAAACCCGACAGGGCTCGACGGAGCCCGATAGGGCCCGAGCAAACCCGACAGGGCCTGACGGAGCCCGACAGGGCCCGAGCAAACCCGAAAGGGCCCGACGAAGCCTGACAGGGCTCGATGGAGCCCGACAGGGCCCGAGGAAACCCGACAGGGCCCGACGGAGCCCGATAGGGCCCGAGCAAACCCGACAGGACCCGATGGAGCCCGACAGGGCTCAAGCAAAACCGACAGGGCCTGAGCAAATCCGACAGGGCCCGACGGAGCCCGACAGGGCCCGAGCAAACCCGAAAGGGCCCGACGGAGCCTGACAGGGCACGATGGAGCCCGACAAAGCCCGAGGAAACCCGACAGGGCCCGACGGAGCCCGATAGGGCCCGAGCAAACCCGACAGGGCCTGATGGAGCCCGACAGGGGCCGAGCAAACCCGAAAGGGCCCGACGGAGCCTGACAGGGCTCGATGGAGCCCGAGGAAACTTGACAGGGCCCCACGGAGCCCGATAGGGCCCGAGCAAACCCGACAGGGCCTGATGGAGCCTGACAGGGCCCGGGCAAACCCGACAGGGCACGCTGGAGCCCGACATAGCCCGAGCAAACCCGACAGGGCCCGACAAGGCCCGACAGGGCCCGAGCAAACCTGACAGGACCTGACAAAGCCTGACAGGGCCCGACGGAGCCCGACAGGGCCTGAGCAAACCCGAAATAGCCCGAGGGAGCCTGACAGGGCTCGATGGAACCTGACAGGGCCTGACGGAGCCCGACAGGGCTCGAGCAAACCCGATAGGGCCTGAAGGAGCCTGACAGGGCCCGAGCAAACCTGACAGGGCCCGAGAGAACCTGACAGGGCCCGACGTAGCCCGACAGGGCGCGAGCAAACCTGACAGGGGCTGACAAGGCCCGACAGGGCCTGAGCAAACCCGACAGGACCCGCCAAAGCCTGATAGGGTCCGATGGAGCCCGACAGGGCCCGAGCAAACCCGACAGGGCCCGAGCAAACCTGACAGGGCTCAATGGAGCCCGACAGGGCCCGAGGAAACCCGACAGGGCGCGACGGAGCCTGACAGGGCCCGAGCAAACCCGACAGGGCCCGAGCAAACCTGACAGGGCACGAAAGAGCCCGACAGGGCCCGAGCAAACCCGACAAGGCCCAACGGATCCCGACAGGGCCTGAGCAAACCTGACAGGGCCTGACGGAGCCCGACAGGGCACGAGCAAACCCGACAGGGCCTGACGGAGTCTGAAAGGGCCCGAGCAAAACCGACAGGGCCCGAGCGAATCTGACAGGGCCCGACGGAGCCCGACAGGACGCGGGCAATCCCGACAGGTCCCGAGCAAACCCGACAGGGCCTGACAAGGCCCGACAGGGCCCGAGCAAACCTGACAGGGCCTGACGGAGCCCGACAGGGCTCGAGCAAACCCGATAGGGCCTGACGGAGCCTGACAGGGCACGAGCAAACCTGACAGGGCCCGAGAGAACCTGACAGGGCCCGACGGAGCCCGACAAGGCGCGAGCAAACCTGACAGGGGCTGACAAGGCCCGACAGGGCCTGAGCAAAACCGACAGGACCCGCCAAAGCCTGATAGGGTCCGATGGAGCCCGACAGAGCCCGAGGAAACCCGACAGGGCGCGACGGAGCCTGACAGGGCCCGAGCAAACCCGACAGGGCTCGACGGAGACCGACAGGGCCTGAGGAAACCAGACAGGGCCCGGCGGAGCCCGACAGGGCCCTAGCAAACCCGACAGGGCCTGAGCAAACCCGACAGGGTCCGATGGAGCCCGACAGGGCGCGAGCAAACCCGACATTGCCCGAGCAAACCTGACAGGGCTCAATGGAGCCCGACAAGGCCCGAGGAAACCCGACAGGGCGCGACGGAGCCTGACAGGGCCCGAGCAAATCCGACAGGGTTCGACGGAGCCCGACAGGGCCCGAGCAAACCCGACAGGGCCCGAGCAAACCTGACAGGGCTCAATGGAGCCCGACAGGGCCCGAGGAAACCCGACAGGGCGCGACGGAGCCTGACAGGGCCCGAGCAAACCCAACAGGGTTCGACGGAGCCCGACAGGGCCCGAGCAAACCCGACAGGGTCCGACGAAGCCTGACAGGGCTTCAGCAAACCCGACAGGGCCCGAGCAAATTTGACAGGGCCCGACGGAGCCCGACAGGGCCCGAGGAAACCAGACAGGGCCCGACATAGCCCGACAGGGCCCGAGCAAACCCGACAGGGCCCAAGCAAACCCGACAGGGTTCGACAAAGCCTGACAGGGCCCGACGGAGCCCGACAGGGCCCTAGCAAACCCGACAGGGCTTGACAAAGCCTGACAGGGCCCGAGCAAACCCGACAGGGCCCGACGGAGCCCGACAGGGCCCGAGCAAACCCGAAAGGGCCCGACGGAGCCTGACAGGGCTCGATGGAGCCCGACAGGGCCCGAGGAAACCCGACAGGGCTCGACGGAGCCCGATAGGGCCCGAGCAAACCCGACAGGGCCTGACGGAGCCCGACAGGGCCCGAGCAAACCCGAAAGGGCCCGACGAAGCCTGACAGGTCTTCAGCAAGCCCGACAGGGCCCGAGGAAACCCGACAGGGCCCGACGGAGCCCGATAGGGCCCGAGTAAACCCGACAGGACCCGATGGACCCCGACAAAGCTCGAGCAAACCCGACAGGGCCTGAACAAATCCGACAGGGCCCGACGGAGCCCGACAGGGCCTGAGCAAACCCGAAAGGGCCCGACGGAGCCTGACAGGGCTCGATGGAGCCCGACTGGGCCCGAGCAAACCCGACAGAGACCGACAAATCCCGAGAGGGCCCGAGCAAACCCGACAGGGCCCGAGCAAACCTGACAGGGCTTGTCGGAGCCTGACAGGGCCTGAGTAAAACCGAAAGGGCCCGAACAAACCCGACAAAGCTCGACGGAGCCCGACAGGGCCCGAGCAAACCCGACAGGGCCCGACAAAGCCTGACAGGGCCCGACGGAGCCCGACAGGGCCCGAGCAAACCCGACAAAGCCTCACAGAGCCTGACAGGGCTCGATGGAGCCCGACAGGGCCCGAGCAAACCCGACAGGGCCCGACGGAGCCCGACAGGGCCCCAGCAAACCTGACAGGGCCCGAGCAAACCCGACAGGGGTCGACGGAGCCTGACAGGGCCTGAGCAAACCCGACAGTGCCCGAGCATACCTGACAGGGGTCGACGGAGTCTGACAGGGCCTGAGCAATCCCGACAGGACCCAACAAAGCCTGACAGGGTTCGATGGAGCCCGATAGGGCCCGAGCAAACCCGACATGGCTCAACGGAGCCCGACAGGGCCCGAGCAAACCTGACAGGGGTCGACGGAGCCTGACAAGGCCTGAGCAAACCCGACAGTGCCCGAGCAAACCCGACAGGGCCCAACGGAGCCCGACAGAGCCCGAGCAAACCCGACAGGGCCCGACAAGGCCCGACAGGGCCAGAACAAACCTGACAGGACCTGACAAAGCCTGACAGGGCCCGACGGAGCCCGACAGGGCCCGAGCAAACCCAAAAAGGCCCGACGGAGCCTGACAGGGCTCGATGGAACCCGACAGGACCCGAGGAAACCCGACATGGCCCGACGGAGCCCGACAGGGCCCGAGCAAACCCGAAAGGGCCCGACGGAGCCTGACAGGGCTCGATGGAGCCCGACAGGGCCCGAGGAAACCCGACAGGGCCCGACGGAGCCCGACAGGGCCCAAGCAAACCCGACAGGGCCTGAGCAAACCCGACAGTGCCTGAGCAAACCCGACAGGGCCCGAGCAAACCCGACAGGGCCCGTCGGAGCCTGACAGGGCTCGATGGAGACCGACAGAGCCCGAGGAAACCCGACAGGGCCCGACGGAGCTCGATAGGGCCCGAGCAAACCCGACAGGGCCTGACGGAGCCTGACAGGGCTCGATGGAGACCGACAGAGCCCGAGGAAACCCGACAGGGCCCGACGGAGCCCGATAGGGCCCGAGCAAACCCGACAGGGCCTGACAAGGCCCGACAGGGCCCGAGCAAACCTGACAGGGCCTGACGGAGCCCGACAGGGCTCGAGCAAACCCGATAGGGCCCGACGGAGCCTGACAGGGCCCGAGCAAACCCGACAGGGCCTGATGGAGCCTGACAGGGCCCGGGCAAACCCGATAGGGCACGCTGGAGCCCGACAGAGCCCGAGCAAACCCGACAGGGCCCGACAAGGCCCGACAGGGCCCGAGCAAACCTGACAGGACCTGACAAAGCCTGACAGGGCCTGACGGAGCCCGACAGGGCCTGAGCAAACCCGAAAGAGCCCGACGGAGCCTGACAGGGCTCGATAGAGTCCGACAGGGCCCGAGGAAACCCGACAGGGCCGGACGGAACCCGAGAGGGCTCGACGGAACCCGAGAGGGCCCGAGGAAATCCAACAGGGCCCGACAGAGCTTGACAGGGCCCGAGCAAACATGACAGGGCCCAACAGAGCCCGACAGGACCCGAGCAATCCCGACAGGGCCCGAGCAAAGCCGACAGGGTTCGACAAAGCCTGACAGGGCTCGATGGAGCCCGACAGGGCCCGAGGAAACCCGACAGGGCCCGACGGAGCCTGACAGGGCCCGAGCAAACCTGACAGGGCCCGAGCAAACCCGACAAGGCCCAACGGATCCCGACAGGGACTGAGCAAACCTGACACGGCCCAACGGAGCCCGACAGGGCACGAGCAAACTTGACAGGGCCTGACGGAGCCTGAAAGGGCCCGAGCAAACCCGACAGGGCCCGAGCGAATCTGACAGGGCCCGACGGAGCCCGACAGGACGCGGGCAAACCCGACAGGTCCCGAGCAAACCCGACAGGGCCTGACAAGGCCCGACAGGGCCCGAGCAAACCTGACAGGGCCTGACGGAGCCCGACAGGGCTCGAGCAAACCCGATAGGGCCTGACGGAGC
The DNA here is from genome assembly GCF_037038585.1 of Patagioenas fasciata. Taxonomy (NCBI): domain Eukaryota; kingdom Metazoa; phylum Chordata; class Aves; order Columbiformes; family Columbidae; genus Patagioenas; species Patagioenas fasciata. The sequence continues at coordinate 1,861,488 of NC_092552.1, read as the reverse complement.
CTGACAGGGCCCGAGCAAACCTGACAGGGCCCGAGAGAACCTGACAGGGCCCGACGGAGCCCGACAGGGCGCGAGCAAACCTGACAGGGGCTGACAAGGCCCGACAGGGCCTGAGCAAACCCGACAGGACCCGCCAAAGCCTGATAGGGTCCGATGGAGCCCGACAGGGCCCGAGGAAACCCGACAGGGCGCGACGGAGCCTGACAGGGCCCGAGCAAACCCGACAGGGCTCGACGGAGACCGACAGGGCCTGAGGAAACCAGACAGGGCCCGGCGGAGCCCGACAGGGCCCTAGCAAACCCGACAGGGCCTGAGCAAACCCGACAGGGCCCGACGGAGCCCGACAGGGCCTGAGGAAACCAGACAGGGCCCGACGGAGCCCGACAGGGCCCTAGCAAACCCGACAGGGCTTGACAAAGCCTGACAGGGCCCGAGCAAACCCGACAGGGCCCGAGCAAACCCGACAGGGCCCGACGGAGCCCGACAGGGCCCAAGCAAACCCGAAAGGTCCCGACGGAGCCTGACAGGGCTCGATGGAGCCCGACAGGGCCCGAGGAAACCCGACAGGGCGCGACGGAGCCCGATAGGGCCCGAGCAAACCCGACAGGGCCTGACGGAGCCCGACAGGGCCCGAGCAAACCCGAAAGGGCCCGACAAAGCCTGACAGGGCTCGATGGAGCCCGACAGGGCCCGAGGAAACCCGAAAGGGCCCGACAAAGCCTGACAGGGCTCGATGGAGCCCGACAGGGCCCGAGCAAACCCGACAGGACCCGATGGAGCCCGACAGGGCTCAAGCAAACCCGACAGGGCATGAGCAAATCCGACAGGGCCCGACGGAGCCCGACAGGGCCCGAGCAAACCCGAAAGGGCCCGACGGAGCCTGACAGGGCTCGATGGAGCCCGACAAAGCCCGAGGAAACCCGACAGTGCCCCACGGAGCCCGATAGGGCCCGAGCAAACCCGACAGGGCCTGATGGAGCCTGACAGGGCCCGGGCAAACCCGACAGGGCACGCTGGAGCCCGACAGAGCCCGAGCAAACCCGACAGAGCCCGACAAGGCCCGACAGGGCCCGAGCAAACCTGACAGGACCTGACAAAGCCTGACAGGGCCCGACGGAGCCCGACAGGGCCTGAGCAAACCCGAAATAGCCCGACGGAGCCTGACAGGGCTCGATAGAGTCCGACAGGGCCCGAGGAAACCCGACAGGGCCGGACGGAACCCGAGAGGGCCCGACGGAACCCGAGAGGGCCCGAGGAAATCCAACAGGGCCCGACAGAGCTTGACAGGGCCCGAGCAAACATGACAGGGCCCGACAGAGCCCGACAGGACCCGAGCAATCCCGACAGGGCCCGAGCAAACCCGACAGGGTTCGACAAAGCCTGACAGGGCTCGATGGAGCCCGACAGGGCCCGAGGAAACCCGACAGGGCCCGACGGAGCCTGACAGGGCCCGAGCAAACCTGACAGGGCCCGAGCAAACCCGACAAGGCCCAACGGATCCCGACAGGGACTGAGCAAACCTGACACGGCCCAACGGAGCCCGACAGGGCACGAGCAAACCCGACAGGGCCTGACGGAGCCTGAAAGGGCCCGAGCAAACCCGACAGGGCCCGAGCGAATCTGACAGGGCCCGACGGAGCCCGACAGGACGCGGGCAAACCCGACAGGTCCCGAGCAAACTTGACGGGGCCTGACAAGGCCCGACAGGGCCCGAGCAAACCTGACAGGGCCTGACGGAGCCCGACAGGGCTCGAGCAAACCCGATAGGGCCTGACGGAGCCTGACAGGGCCCGAGCAAACCTGACAGGGCCCGAGAGAACCTGACAGGGCCCGACGGAGCCCGACAGGGCGCGAGCAAACCTGACAGGGGCTGACAAGGCCCGACAGGGCCTGAGCAAACCCGACAGGACCCGCCAAAGCCTGATAGGGTCCGATGGAGCCCGACAGGGCCCGAGCAAACCCGACAGGGCCCGAGCAAACCTGACAGGGCTCGATGGAGCCCGACAGGGCCCGAGGAAACCCGACAGGGCGCGACGGAGCCTGACAGGGCCCGAGCAAACCCGACAGGGTTCGACGTAGCCCGACAGGGCCCGAGCAAACCCGACAGGGTCCGACGAAGCCTGACAGGGCTTCAGCAAACCCGACAGGGCCCGAGCAAATCCGACAGGGCCCGACGGAGCCCGACAGGGCCCGAGGAAACCAGACAGGGCCCGACAGAGCCCGACAGGGCCCGAGCAAACCCGACAGGGCCCGAGCAAACCCGACAGGGTTCGACAAAGCCTGACAGGGCCCGACGGAGCCCGACAGGGCGCTAGCAAACCCGACAGGGCTTGACAAAGCCTGACAGGGCCCGAGCAAACCCGACAGGGCCCGAGCAAACCCGACAGGGCCCGACGGAGCCCGACAGGGCCCGAGCAAACCCGAAAGGGCCCGACGGAGCCTGACAGTGCTCGATGAAGCCTGACAGGGCCCGAGGAAACCCGACAGGGCTCGACGGAGCCCGATAGGGCCCGAGCAAACCCGACAGGGCCTGACGGAGCCCAACAGGGCCCGAGCAAACCCGAAAGGGCCCGACGAAGCCTGACAGGGCTCGATGGAGCCTGACAGGGCCCGAGGAAACCCGACAGGGCCCGACGGAGCCCGATAGGGCCCGAGCAAACCCGACAGGACCCGATGGAGCCCGACAAAGCTCGAGCAAACCCGACAGGGCCTGAACAAATCCGACAGGGCCCGACGGAGCCCGACAGGGCCCGAGCAAACCCGAAAGGGCCCGACGGAGCCTGACAGGGCTCGATGGAGCCTGATAGGGCCCGAGCAAACCTGACAGGGCCCGAGAGAACCTGACAGGGACCGACGGAGCCCGACAGGGCGCGAGCAAACCTGACAGGGGCTGACAAGGCCCGACAGGGCCTGAGCAAACCCGACAGGACCCGCCAAAGCCTGATAGGGTCCGATGGAGCCCGACAGGGCCCGAGGAAACCCGACAGGGCGCGACGGAGCCTGACAGGGCCCGAGCAAACCCGACAGGGCTCGACGGAGACCGACAGGGCCTGAGGAAACCAGACAGGGCCCGGCGGAGCCCGACAGGGCCCTAGCAAACCCGACAGGGCCTGAGCAAACCCGACAGGGCCCGACGGAGCCTGACAGGGCCTCAGGAAACCAGACAGGGCCCGACGGAGCCCGACAGGGCCCTAGCAAACCCGACAGGGCTTGACAAAGCCTGACAGGGCTCGAGCAAACCCGAAAGGGCCCGACGGAGCCTGACAGGGCTCGATGGAGCCCAACAGGGCCCGAGGAAACCCGACAGGGCTCGACGGAGCCCGATAGGGCCCGAGCAAACCCGACAGGGCCTGACGGAGCCCGACAGGGCCCGAGCAAACCCGAAAGGGCCCGACGAAGCCTGACAGGGCTCGATGGAGCCCGACAGGGCCCGAGGAAACCCGACAGGGCCCGACGGAGCCCGATAGGGCCCGAGCAAACCCGACAGGACCCGATGGAGCCCGACAGGGCTCAAGCAAACCCGACAGGGCCTGAGCAAATCCGACAGGGCCCGACGGAGCCCGACAGGGCCCGAGCAAACCCGAAAGGGCCCGACGGAGCCTGACAGGGCTCGATGGAGCCCGACAAAGCTCGAGGAAACCCGACAGGGCCCCACGGAGCCCGATAGGGCCCGAGCAAACCCGACAGGGCCTGATGGAGCCTGACAGGGCCCGGGCAAACCCGACAGGGCACGCTGGAGCCCGACAGAGCCCGAGCAAACCCGACAGGGCCCGACAAGGCCCGACAGGGCCCGAGCAAACCTGACAGGACCTGACAAAGCCTGACAGGGCCCGACGGAGCCCGACAGGGCCTGAGGAAACCCGAAAGAGCCCGACGGAGCCTGACAGGGCTCAATAGAGTCCGACAGGGCCCGAGGAAACCCGACAGGGCCGGACGGAACCCGAGAGGGCCCGACAGAACCCGAGAGGGCCCGAGGAAATCCAACAGGGTCCGACAGAGCTTGACAGGGCCCGAGCAAACATGACAGGGCCCGACAGAGCCCGACAGGACCCGAGCAATCCCGACAGGGCCCGAGCAAAGCCGACAGGGTTTGACAAAGCCTGACAGGGCTCGATGGAGCCCGACAGGGCCCGAGGAAACCCGACAGGGCCCGACGGAGCCTGACAGGGCCCGAGCAAACCTGACAGGGCCCGAGCAAACCCGACAAGGCCCAACGGATCCCGACAGGGCCTGAGCAAACCTGACACGGCCCAACGGAGCCCGACAGGGCACGAGCAAACCCGACAGGGCCTGACGGAGCCTGAAAGGGCCCGAGCAAACCCGACAGGGCCCGAGCGAATCTGACAGGGCCCGACGGAGCCCGACAGGATGCGGGCAAACCCGACAGGTCCCGAGCAAACCCGACGGGGCCTGACAAGGCCCGACAGGGCCCGAGCAAACCTGACAGGGCCTGACGGAGCCCGACAGGGCTCGAGCAAACCCGATAGGGCCTGACGGAGCCTGACAGGGCCCGAGCAAACCTGACAGGGCCCGAGAGAACCTGACAGGGCCCGACGGAGCCCGACAGGGCGCGAGCAAACCTGACAGGGGCTGACAAGGCCCGACAGGGCCTGAGCAAACCCGACAGGACCCGCCAAAGCCTGATAGGGTCCGATGGAGCCCGACAGGGCCCGAGCAAACCGGACAGGGCCCGAGCAAACCTGACAGGGCTCGATGGAGCCCGACAGGGCCCGAGGAAACTCGACAGGGCGCGACGGAGCCTGACAGGGCCCGAGCAAACCCGACAGGGTTCGACGGAGCCCGACAGGGCCCGAGCAAACCCGACAGGGTCCGACGAAGCCTGACAGGGCTTCAGCAAACCCGACAGGGCCCGAGCAAATCCGACAGGGCCCGACGGAGCCCGACAGGGCCCGAGGAAACCAGACAGGGCCCGACAGAGCCCGACAGGGCCCGAGCAAACCCGACAGGGCCCGAGCAAACCCGACAGGGTTCGACAAAGCCTGACAGGGCCCGACGGAGCCCGACAGGGCCCTAGCAAACCCGACAGGGCTTGACAAAGCCTGACAGGGCCCGAGCAAACCCGACAGGGCCCGAGCAAACCCGACAGGGCCCGACGGAGCCCGACAGGGCCCGAGCAAACCCGAAAGGGCCCGACGGAGCCTGACAGGGCTCGATAGAGCCCGACAGGGCCCGAGGAAACCCGACAGGGCTCGACGGAGCCCGATAGGGCCCGAGCAAACCCGACAGGGCCTGACGGAGCCCGACAGGGCCCGAGCAAACCCGAAAGGGCCCGACGAAGCCTGACAGGGCTCGATGGAGCCCGACAGGGCCCGAGGAAACCCGACAGGGCCCGACGGAGCCCGATAGGGCCCGAGCAAACCCGACAGGACCCGATGGAGCCCGACAAAGCTCGAGCAAACCCGACAGGGCCTGAACAAATCCGACAGGGCCCGACGGAGCCCGACAGGGCCCGAGCAAACCCGAAAGGGCCCGACGGAGCCTGACAGGGCTCGATGGAGCCCGATAGGGCCCAAGGAAACCCGACAGGGCCCGACAGAGCCCGATAGGGCCCGAGCAAACCCGACAGAGACCGACGGAGCCCGAGAGGGCCCGAGCAAACCCGACAGGGCCCGAGCAAACCTGACAGGGCTTGTCGGAGCCTGACAGGGCCTGAGTAAAACCGAAAGGGCCCGAGCAAACCCGACAGGGCCCGACAAAGCCTGACAGGGCCCGACGGAGCCCGACAGGGCCCGAGCAAACCCGACAAAGCCTCACAGAGCCTGACAGGGCTCGATGGAGCCCGACAGGGCCCGAGCAAACCCGACAGGGCCCGACGGAGCCCGACAGGGCCCCAGCAAACCCGACAGGGCCCGAGCAAACCCGACAGGGCCCGAGCAAACCTGATAGGGCCCGACGGAGCCCGACAGGGCCCGAGCAAACCTGACAGGGGTCGACGGAGCCTGACAGGGCCTGAGCAAACCCGACAGTGCCCGAGCATACCTGACAGGGGTCGACGGAGTCTGACAGGGCCTGAGCAATCCCGACAGGACCCGACAAAGCCTGACAGGGTTCGATGGAGCCCGATAGGGCCCGAGCAAACCCGGCATGGCTCAACGGAGCCCGACAGGGCCCGAGCAAACCTGACAGGGGTCGACGGAGCCTGACAAGGCCTGAGCAAACCCGACAGTGCCCGAGCAAGCCCGACAGGGCCCAACGGAGCCCGACAGAGCCCGAGCAAACCCGACAGGGCCCGACAAGGCCCGACAGGGCCAGAACAAACCTGACAGGACCTGACAAAGCCTGACAGGGCCCGACGGAGCCCGACAGGGCCCGAGCAAACCCAAAAAGGCCCGACGGAGCCTGACAGGGCTCGATGGAACCCGACAGGACCCGAGGAAACCCGACATGGCCCGACGGAGCCCGACAGGGCCCGAGCAAACCCGAAAGGGCCCGACGGAGCCTGACAGGGCTCGATGGAGCCCGACAGGGCCCGAGGAAACCCAACAGGGCCCGACGGAGCTTGACAGGGCCCAAGCAAACCCGACAGGGCCTGAGCAAACCCGACAGTGCCTGAGCAAACCCGACAGGGCCCGAGCAAACCCGACAGGGCCCGTCGGAGCCTGACAGGGCTCGATGGAGACCGACAGAGCCCGAGGAAACCCGACAGGGCCCCACGGAGCCCGATAGGGCCCGAGCAAACCCGACAGGGCCTGATGGAGCCTGACAGGGCCCGAGCAAACCCGACAGCGCCCGACAAGGCCCGACAGGGCCCGAGCAAACCTGACAGGACCTGACAAAGCCTGACAGGGCCTGACGGAGCCCGACAGGGCTCGATAGAGTCCGACAGGGCCTGAGGAAACCCGACAGGGCCGGACGGAACCCGAGAGGGCCCGACGGAACCCGAGAGGGCCCGAGGAAATCCAACAGGGCCCGACAGAGCTTGACAGGGCCCGAGCAAACATGACAGGGCCCGACAGAGCCCGACAGGACCCGAGCAATCCCCGACAGGGCCCGAGCAAACCCGACAGGGTTCGACAAAGCCTGACAGGGCTCGATGGAGCCCGACAGGGCCCGAGGAAACCCGGCAGGGCCGGACGGAGCCTGACAGGGCCCGAGCAAACCCGACAGGGCCCGAGCAAACCTGACAGGGCACGAAGGAGCCCGACAGGGCCCGAGCAAACCCGACAAGGCCCAACGGATCCCGACAGGGCCTGAGCAAACCTGACAGGACCCGACGGACCCCGACAGGTCCCGAGCAAACCCGACAGGGCCTGACGGAGCCTGAAAGGGCCCGAGCAAGCCCGACACGGCCCGAGCGAATCTGACAGGGCCCGACGGAGCCCGACAGGACGCGGGCAAACCCGACAGGTCCCGAGCAAACCCGACAGGGCCTGACAAGGCCCGACAGGGCCCGAGCAAACCTGACAGGGCCTGACGGAGCCCGACAGGGCTCGAGCAAACCCGATAGGGCCTGACGGAGCCTGACAGGGCCCGAGCAAACCTGACAGGGCCCGAGAGAACCTGACAGGGCCCGACGGAGCCCGACAAGGCTTGAGCAAACCCGAAAGGGCCTGACGGAGCCTGACAGGGCTCGATGGAGCCCGACAGGGCCCGAGGAAACCCGACAGGGCCCGACAGAGCCCGATAGGGCCCGGGCAAACCCGACAGGGCCTGACGGAGCCCGACAGGGCCCGAGCAAAACCGAAAGGGCCCGACGAAGCCTGACAGGGCTCGATGGAGCCCGACAGGGCCCGAGCAAACCCGACAGGGCCCGACGGATCCCGACAGGGCCCGAGCAAACCTGACAGGGCCCGACAGAGCCCGACAGGGCACGAGCAAACCCGACAGGGCCCGAGCGAATCTGACAGGGCCCGACGGAGCCCGACAGGACGCGGGCAAACCCGACAGGTCCCGAGCAAACCCGACAGGGCCTGACAAGGCCCGACAGGGCCCGAGCAAACCTGACAGGGCCTGACGGAGCCCGACAGGGCTCGAGCAAACCCGATAGGGCCCGACGGAGCCTGACAGGGACCGAGCAAACCCGACAGGGCCCGAGAGAACCTGACAGGGCTTGACGGAGCCCGACAGGGCGTGAGCAAACCCGACAGAGGCTGACAAGGCCTGACAGGGCCTGAGCAAACCCGACAGGACCCGACAAAGCCTGATAGGGTCCGATGGAGCCCGACAGGGCCCGAGCAAACCGGACAGGGCCCGAGCAAACCTGACAGGCCTCGACGGAGCCCGACAGGGCCCGAGCAAACCCGACAGGGCTCGAGCAAACCCGACAGAGCTTGACAAAGCCCGACAGGGCCTGAAGAAACCAGACAGGGCCCGACAGAGCCCGACAGGGTCCGAGGAAACCCGACAGGGCCCGAGCAAATGCGAAAGGGTTCGACAAAGCCTGACAGGGCTCGATGGAGCCCGACAGGGCCCGAGGAAACCCGATAGGGCCCGACGGAGCCTGACAGGGCCTGAGCAAACCCGACAGGGCTCGACGGAGCCCGACAGGGCCCGAGCAAACCCGACAGGGCCCGAGCAAACCCGACAGGGCCCGAAGGAGCCCGACAGGGCCCGAGCAAACCCGAGAGGGCCCGACGGAGCCTGACAGGGCCCGAGCAAACCCGACAGAGCCCGACGGAGCCCGAGAGGGCCCGAGCAAACCCGAAAGGGCCCGAGCAAACCTGACAGGGCTTGTCGGAGCCTGACAGGGCCTGAGTAAAACCGAAAGGGCCCGAACAAACCCGACAAAGCTCGACGGAGCCCGACAGGGCCGGAGCAATCCCGACAGGGCCCGACAAGGCCCGACAGGGCCCGAGCAAACCCGACAGGGCCCGACAAAGCCTGACAGGGCCCGACAGAGCCCGACAGGGCCCGAGCAAACCCGACAAAGCCTCACAGAGCCTGACAGGGCTCGACTGAGCCCGACAGGGCCCGAGGAAACCCGACAGGGCTAGACGGAGCCCGACAGGGCCCGAGCAAACCCGACAGGGCCCTACGGAGCCCGACAGGGCCCCAGCAAACCCGACAGGGCCCGAGCAAACCCAACAGGGCCTGACGGAGCCTGACAGGGCCTGAGCAAACCCGACAGGGCTCGACGGAGCCTGACAGGGCCTGAGTAAACCCGACAGGGCCCGAGCAAACCTGATAGGGCCCGACGGAGCCCGACAGGGCCCGAGCAAACCTGACAGGGGTCGACGGAGCCTGACAGGGCCTGAGCAAAACCGACAGGGCCCGAGCATACCTGACAGGGGTCGACGGAGCCTGACAGGGCCTGAGCAAACCCGACAGGACCCGACAAAGCCTGACAGGGTTCGATGGAGCCCGATAGGGCCCGAGCAAACCTGACATGGCTCAACGGAGCCCGAAAGGGCCCGAGCAAACCTGACAGTGGTCGATGGAGCCTGACAGGGCCTGAGCAAACCCGACAGTGCCCGAGCAAACCCGACAGGGCCCGACGGAGCCCGACAGAGCCCGAGCAAACCCGACAGGGCCCGACAAGGCCCGACAGGGCCAGAACAAACCTGACAGGACCTGACAAAGCCTGAGAGGGCCCGACGGAGCCCGACAGGGCCGAGCAAACCCCAAAAGGCCCGATGGAGCCTGACAGGGCTCGATGGAACCCGACAGGGCCCGAGGAAACCCGACATGGCCCGACGGAGCCCGACAGGGCCCGAGCAAACCCGAAAGGGCCCGACGGAGCCTGACAGGGCTCGATGGAGCCCGACAGGGCCCGAGGAAACCCGACAGGGCCCGACAGAGCCCGACAGGGCCCAAGCAAACCCGACAGGGCCTGAGCAAACCCGACAGTGCCTGAGCAAACCCGACAGGGCCCGAGCAAACCCGACAGGGCCAGACGGAGCCTGACAGGGCTCGATGGAGACCGACAGAGCCCGAGGAAACCCGACAGGGCCCGACGGAGCCCGATAGGGCCCGAGCAAACCCGACAGGGCCTGACGGAGCCCGACAGGGCCCGAGCAAAGCCTGATAGGGTCCTACGGAGCCTGACAGGGCTCGATAGAGCCCGACAGGGCCCGAGGGAGCCCGACAGGGCCCGAGCAAACCCGACAGGGCCCAAGCAAACCCGACAGGGCCTGAGCAAATCCGACAGTGCCTGAGCAAACCCGACAGGGCCCGAGCAAACCCGACAGGGCCCGACGGAGCCTGACAGGGCTCGATGGAGACCGACAGAGCCCGAGCAAACCCGACAGGGCCTGTCGGAGCCTGACAGGGCTCGATGGAGACCGACAGAGCCCGAGGAAACCCGACAGGGCCCGACGGAGCCCGATAGGGCCCGAGCAAACCCGACAGGGCCTGACGGAGCCCAACAGGGCCCGAGCAAACCCGAAAGGGCCCGACGGAGCCTGACAGGGCTCGATGGAGCCCGACAGGGCCCGAGGAAACCCAACAGGGCCCGACGGAGCCCGACAGGGCCCAAGCAAACCCGACAGGGCCTGAGCAAACCCGACAGTGCCTGAGCAAACCCGACAGGGCCCGAGCAAACCCGACAGGGCCCGTCGGAGCCTGATAGGGCTCGATGGAGACCGACAGAGCCCGAGGAAACCCGACAGGGCCCCACGGAGCCCGATAGGGCCCGAGCAAACCCGACAGGGCCTGATGGAGCCTGACAGGGCCCGAGCAAACCCGACAGCGCCCGACAAGGCCCGACAGGGCCCGAGCAAACCTGACAGGACCTGACAAAGCCTGACAGGGCGCGACGGAGCCCGACAGGGCTCGATAGAGTCCGACAGGGCCTGAGCAAACCCGACAGTGCCCGAGCAAGCCCGACAGGGCCCAACGGAGCCCGACAGAGCCCGAGCAAACCCGACAGGGCCCGACAAGGCCCGACAGGGCCAGAACAAACCCAAAAAGGCCCGACGGAGCCTGACAGGGCTCGATGGAACCCGACAGGACCCGAGGAAACCCGACATGGCCCGACGGAGCCCGACAGGGCCCGAGCAAACCCGAAAGGGCCCGACGGAGCCTGACAGGGCCTGACGGAGCCCGACAGGGCTCGAGCAAACCCGATAGGGCCTGACGGAGCCTGACAGGGCCCGAGCAAACCTGACAGGGCCCGAGAGAACCTGACAGGGCCCGACGGAGCCCGACAGGGCACGAGCAAACCCGACAGGGCCTGACGGAGCCCAACAGGGCCCGAGCAAACCCGAAAGGGCCCGACGAAGCCTGACAGGGCTCGATGGAGCGTGACAGGCCCCGAGCAAACCCGCCACGGCCCGAGCAAACCTGACAGGGCTCGAAGGAGCCCGACAGGGCCCGAGGAAACCAGACAGGGCCCGACAGAGCCTGACAGGGCCCGAGCAAACCTGACAGGGTTCGACAAAGCCTGACAGGGCTCGATGGAGCCTGACAGGGCCCAAGGAAACCCGACAGGGCCCGACGGAGCCTGACAGGGCCCGAGCAAACCTGACAGGGCTCGACGGAGCCTGACAGGGCCCGAGCAAACCCGACAGGGCCGAGCAAACCTGACAGGGCACGAAGGAGCCTGACAGGGCCCGAGCAAACCCGACAGGGCCCAACGGATCCCGACAGGGCGCAAGCAAAGCTGACAGGGCCCGACGGAGCCCGACAGGGCACGAGCAAACCCGACAGGGCCTGACGGAGCCTGACAGGGCCCGAGCAAACCCGACAGGGCCCGAGCGAATCTGCCAGGGCCCGACGGAGCCCGACAGGACAGGGCAAACGCGACAGGGCCCGAGCAAACCCGACAGGGCCTGACAAGGCCCGACAGGGCCTGAGCAAACCCGACAGGACCTGACAAAGCCTGACAGGGCCCAACGGAGCCCGACAGGGCACGAGCAAACCCGACAGGGCCCGAGCGAATCTGACAGGGCCCGACGGAGCCCGACAAGACGCGGGCAAACCCGACAGGGCCCGAGCAAACCCGACAGGGCCTGACAAGGCCCGACAGGGCCTGAGCAAACCCGACAGGGCTCGATGGAGCCCGACAGGGCCCGAGGAAACCCGACAGGGCGCGACGGAGCCTGACAGGGCCCGAGCAAACCCGACAGGGCTCGACAATGCCCGACAGGGCCCGAGCAAACCCGACAGGGTCCGTCGAAGCCTGACAGGGCTTCAGCAAACCCGACACGGCCTGAGCAAACCCGACAGGGCCCGAGCGAATCTGACAGGGCCCGACGGAGCCCGACAGGACGCGGGCAAACCCGACAGGTCCCGAGCAAACCCGACGGGGCCTGACAAGGCCCGACAGGGCCCGAGCAAACCTGACAGGGCCTGACGGAGCCCGACAGGGCTCGAGCAAACCCGATAGGGCCTGACGGAGCCTGACAGGGCCCGAGCAAACCTGACAGGGCCCGAGAGAACCTGACAGGGCCCGACGGAGCCCGACAGGGCGCGAGCAAACCTGACAGGGGCTGACAAGGCCCGACAGGGCCTGAGCAAACCCGACAGGACCCGCCAAAGCCTGATAGGGTCCGATGGAGCCCACAGGGCCCGAGCAAACCGGACAGGGCCCGAGCAAACCTGACAGGGCTCGATGGAGCCCGACAGGGCCCGAGGAAACCCGACAGGGCGCGACGGAGCCTGACAGGGCCCGAGCAAACCCGACAGGGTTCGACGGAGCCCGACAGGGCCCGAGCAAACCCGACAGGGTCCGACGAAGCCTGACAGGGCTTCAGCAAACCCGACAGGGCCCGAGCAAATCCGACAGGGCCCGAGGAAACCAGACAGGGCCCGACAGAGCCCGACAGGGCCCGAGCAAACCCGACAGGGCCCGAGCAAACCCGACAGGGTTCGACAAAGCCTGACAGGGCCCGACGGAGCCCGACAGGGCCCTAGCAAACCCGACAGGGCTTGACAAAGCCTGACAGGGCCCGAGCAAACCCGACAGGGCCCGAGCAAACCCGACAGGGCCCGAGCAAACCCGAAAGGGCCCGAGCAAACCCGAAAGGGCCCGACGGAGCCTGACAGGGCTCGATAGAGCCCGACAGGGCCCGAGGAAACCCGACAGGGCTCGACGGAGCCCGATAGGGCCCGAGCAAACCCGACAGGGCCTGACGGAGCCCGACAGGGCCCGAGCAAACCCGAAAGGGCCCGACGAAGCCTGACAGGGCTCGATGGAGCCCGACAGGGCCCGAGGAAACCCGACAGGGCTCGACGGAGCCCGATAGGGCCCGAGCAAACCCGACAGGACCCGATGGAGCCCGACAAAGCTCGAGCAAACCCGACAGGGCCTGAACAAATCCGACAGGGCCCGACGGAGCCCGACAGGGCCCGAGCAAACCCGAAAGGGCCCGACGGAGCCTGACAGGGCTCGATGGAGCCCGACAGGGCCCGAGGAAACCCAACAGGGCCCGACGGAGCCCGACAGGGCCCAAGCAAACCCGACAGGGCCTGAGCAAACCCGACAGTGCCTGAGCAAACCCGACAGGGCCCGAGCAAACCCGACAGGGCCCGTCGGAGCCTGACAGGGCTCGATGGAGACCGACAGAGCCCGAGGAAACCCGACAGGGCCCGACGGAGCTCGATAGGGCCCGAGCAAACCTGACAGGGCCTGACGGAGCCTGACAGGGCTCGATGGAGACCGACAGAGCCCGAGGAAACCCGACAGGGCCCGACGGAGCCCGATAGGGCCCGAGCAAACCCGACAGGGCCTGACAAGGCCCGACAGGGCCCGAGCAAACCTGACAGGGCCTGACGGAGCCCGACAGGGCTCGAGCAAACCCGATAGGGCCCGACGGAGCCTGACAGGGCCCGAGCAAACCTGACAGGGCCCGAGAGAACCTGACAGGGCTTGACGGAGCCCGACAGGGCGTGAGCAAACCCGACAGGGGCTGACAAGGCCCGACAGGGCCTGAGCAAACCCGACAGGACCCGACAAAGCCTGATAGGGTCCGATGGAGCCCGACAGGGCCCGAGCAAACCCGACAGGGCCCGAGCAAACCTGACAGGGCTCTATGGAGCCCGACAGGGCCCGAGCACACCCGACAGGGTCCGACGAAGCCTGACAGGGCTTCAGCAAACCCGACAGGGCCCGAGGAAACCCAACAGGGCACGACGGAGCCTGACAGGGCCCGAGCAAACCCGACAGGGCTCGACGGAGCCCAACAGGGCCCGAGCACACCCGACAGGGTCCGACGAAGCCTGACAGGGCTTCAGCAAACCCGACAGGGCCCGAGCAAACCCGACAGAGCCCGACGGAGCCCGACAGGGCCTGAGGAAACCAGACAGGGCCCGACAGAGCCCGACAGGGCCCGAGCAAACCCGACAGGGCCCGAGCAAATGCGAAAGGGTTCGACAAAGCCTGACAGGGCTCGTTGCAGCCCGACAGGGCCCGAGGAAACCCGATAGGGCCCGACGGAGCCTGACAGGGCCTGAGCAAACCCGACAGGGCTCGACGGAGCCCGACAGGGCCCGAGCAAACCCGACAGGGCCCGAGCAAACCTGACAGGGCACGAAGGAGCCCGACAGGGCCCGAGCAAACCCGAGATGGCCCGACAAGGCCCGACAGGGCCCGAGCAAACCTGACAGGGCCCGAGCGAACCTGACAGGGCCCGAGCGAACCTGACAGGGCCCGACAGAGCCCGACAGGACGCGGGCAAACCCGACAGGGCCCGAGCAAACCCGACATGGCCCGAGCAAACCTGACAGGGCCCGACGGAGCCCGACAGGACGCGGGCGAACCCAACAGGGCCCGAGCAAACCCGACATGGCCCGAGCAAACCTGACAGGGCTCGATGGAGCCCGACAGGGCCCGAGGAAACCCGACAGGGGGCGACGGAGCCTGACAGGGCCCGAGCAAACCCGACAGGGCTCGACGGAGCCCGACAGGGCCCGAGCAAACCCGACAGGGCCTGACGGAGCCTGACAGGGCCCGAGGAAACCCGACAGAGCCCGACGGAGCCCGAGAGGGCCCGAGCAAACCCAACAGGGCCCGAGCAAACCTGACAGGGCTTGTCGGAGCCTGACAGGGCCTGAGTAAAACCGAAAGGGCCCGAACAAACCCGACAAAGCTCGACGGAGCCCGACAGGGCCGGAGCAATCCCGACAGGGCCCGACAAGGCCCGACAGGGCCCGACAAGGCCCGTCAGGGCCCGAGCAAACCCGACAGGGCCCGACAAAGCCTGACAGGGCCCGACGGAGCCCGACAGGGCCCGAGTAAACCCGACAAAGCCTCACAGAGCCTGACAGGGCCCGATGGAGCCCGACAGGGCCCGAGGAAACCCGACAGGGCTAGACGGAGCCCGACAGGGCCCGAGCAAACCCGACAGGGCCCGACGGAGCCCGACAGGGCCCCAGCAAACCCGACAGGGCCCGAGCAAAACCGACAGAGCCTGACGGAGCCTGACAGGGCCTGAGCAAACCCGACAGGGCTCGACGGAGCCTGACAGGGCCTGAGCAAACCCAACAGGACCCGAGCAAACCTGATAGAGGCCGACAGAGCCCGACAGGGCCCGAGCAAACCTGACAGGGGTCGACAGAGCCTCACAGGGCCTGAGAAACCCGACAGGGCCCGAGCATACCTGACAGGGGTCGACGGAGCCTGACAGGGCCTGAGCAAACCCGACAGGACCCGACAAAGCCTGACAGGGTTCGATGAAGCCCGACAGGGCCCGAGCAAACCCGACATGGCTCAACGGAGCCCGACAGGGCCCGAGCAAACCTGACAGGGGTCGACGGAGCCTGACAGGGCCCGAGCAAACCCGACAGTGCCCGAGCAAACCCGACAGGGCCCAACGGAGCCCGACAGAGCCCGAGCAAACCCGACAGGGCCCGACAAGGCCCGACAGGGCCAGAACAAACCTGACAGGACCTGACAAAGCCTGACAGGGCCCGACGGAGCCCGACAGGGCCCGAGCAAACCCAAAAAGGCCCGACGGAGCCTGACAGGGCTCGATGGAGCCCGACAGGGCCCGAGGAAACCCGACAGGGCTCGACGGAGCCCGATAGGACCCGAGCAAACCCGACAGGGCCTGACGGAGCCCGACAGGGCCCGAGCAAACCTGAAAGGGCCCGACGAAGCCTGACAGGGCTCGATGGAGCCCGACAGGGCCCGAGGAAACCCGACAGGGACCGACGGAGCCCGATAGGGCCCGAGCAAACCCGACAGGACCCGATGGAGCCCGACAGGGCTCAAGCAAACCCGACAGGGCCTGAGCAAATCCGACAGGGCCCGACAGAGCCCGACAGGGCCCGAGCAAACCTGAAAGGGCCCGACGGAGCCTGACAGGGCTCGATGGAGCCCGACAGGGCCCGAGGAAACCCGACAGGGCCCCACGGAGCCCGATAGGGCCCGAGCAAACCCGACAGGGCCTGATGGAGCCTGACAGGGCCCGAGCAAACCCGACAGCGCCCGACAAGGCCCGACAGGGCCCGAGCAAACCTGACAGGACCTGACAAAGCCTGACAGGGCCCGACGGAGCCCGACAGGGCTCGATAGAGTCCGACAGGGCCTGAGGAAACCCGACAGGGCCGGACAGAACCCGAGAGGGCCCGACGGAACCCGAGAGGGCCCGAGGAAATCCAACAGGGCCCGACAGAGCTTGACAGGGCCCGAGCAAACATGACAGGGCCCGACAGAGCCCGACAGGACCCGAGCAATCCCCGACAGGGCCCGAGCAAACCCGACAGGGTTCGACAAAGCCTGACAGGGCTCGATGGAGCCCGACAGGGCCCGAGGAAACCCGGCAGGGCCGGACGGAGCCTGACAGGGCCCGAGCAAACCCGACAGGGCCCGAGCAAACCTGACAGGGCACGAAGGAGCCCGACAGGGCCCGAGCAAACCCGACAAGGCCCAACGGATCCCGACAGGGCCTGAGCAAACCTGACAGGACCCGACGGACCCCGACAGGTCCCGAGCAAACCCGACAGGGCCTGACGGAGCCTGAAAGGGCCCGAGCAAGCCCGACACGGCCCGAGCGAATCTGACAGGGCCCGACGGAGCCCGACAGGACGCGGGCAAACCCGACAGGTCCCGAGCAAACCCGACAGGGCCTGACAAGGCCCGACAGGGCCCGAGCAAACCTGACAGGGCCTGACGGAGCCCGACAGGGCTCGAGCAAACCCGATAGGGCCTGACGGAGCCTGACAGGGCCCGAGCAAACCTGACAGGGCCCGAGCAAACCTGACAGGGCCCGAGAGAACCTGACAGGGCCCGACGGAGCCCGACAGGGCACGAGCAAACCCGACAGGGCCTGACGGAGCCTGAAAGGGCCCGAGCAAGCCCGACAGGGCCCGAGCGAATCTGACAGGGCCCGACGGAGCCCGACAGGACGCGGGCAAACCCGACAGGTCCCGAGCAAACCCGACAGGGCCTGACAAGGCCCTACAGGGCCCGAGCAAACCTGACAGGGCCTGACGGAGCCCGACAGGGCTCGAGCAAACCCGATAGGGCCTGACTGAGCCTGACAGGGCCCGAGCAAACCTGACAGGGCCCGAGAGAACCTGACAGGGCCCGACGGAGCCCGACAGGGCACGAGCAAACCTGACAGGGCCCGAGAGAACCTGATAGGGTCCGATGGAGCCCGACAGGGCCCGAGCAAACCGGACAGGGCCCGAGCAAACCTGACAGGGCTCGATGGAGCCCGACAGGGCCCGAGGAAACCCGACAGGGCGCGACGGAGCCTGACAGGGCCCGAGCAAACCCGACAGGGTTCGACGGAGCCCGACAGGGCCCGAGCAAAGCCGACATGGTCCGACGAAGCCTGACAGGGCTTCAGCAAACCCGACAGGGCCCGAGCAAATCTGACAGGGCCCGACGGAGCCCGACAGGGCCCGAGGAAACCAGACAGGGCCCGACAGAGCCCGACAGGGCCCGAGCAAACCCGACAGGGCCCTAGCAAACCCGACAGGGTTCGACAAAGCCTGACAGGGCCCGACGGAGCCCGACAGGGCCCTAGCAAACCCGACAGGGCTTGACAAATCCTGACAGGGCCTGAGCAAACCCGACAGGGCCCGAGCAAACCCGACAGGGCCCGACGGAGCCCGACAGGGCCCGAGCAAACCCGAAAGGGCCCGACGGAGCCTGACAGGGCTCGATGGAGCCCAACAGGGCCCGAGGAAACCCGACAGGGCTCGAAGGAGCCCGATACGGCCCGAGCAAACCCGACAGGGCCTGACGGAGCCCGACAGGGCCCGAGCAAACCCGAAAGGGCCCGACGAAGCCTGACATGGCTCGATGGAGCCCGACAGGGCCCGAGGAAACCCGACAGGGCCCGACGGAGCCCGATAGGGCCCGAGCAAACACGACAGGACCCGATGGAGCCCGACAAAGCTCGAGCAAACCCGACAGGGCCCGAGGAAATCCGACAGGGCCCGACGGAGCCCGACAAGGCTTGAGCAAACCCGAAAGGGCCTGACGGAGCCTGACAGGGCTCGATGGAGCCCGACAGGGCCCGAGGAAACCCGACAGGGCCCGACAGAGCCCGATAGGGCCCGGGTAAACCCGACAGGGCCTGACGGAGCCCGACAGGGCCCGAGCAAAACCGAAAGGGCCCGACGAAGCCTGACAGGGCTCGATGGAGCCCGACAGGGCCCGAGCAAACCCGACAGGGCCCGACGGATCCCGACAGGGCCCGAGCAAACCTGACAGGGCCCGACAGAGCCCGACAGGGCACGAGCAAACCCGACAGGGCCCGAGCGAATCTGACAGGGCCCGACGGAGCCCGACAGGACGCGGGCAAACCCGACAGGTCCCGAGCAAACCCGACGGGGCCTGACAAGGCCCGACAGGGCCCGAGCAAACTTGACAGGGCCTGACGGAGCCCGACAGGGCTCGAGCAAACCCGATAGGGCCCGACGGAGCCTGACAGGGACCGAGCAAACCCGACAGGGCCCGAGAGAACCTGACAGGGCTTGACGGAGCCCGACAGGGCGTGAGCAAACCCGACAGGGGCTGACAAGGCCTGACAGGGCCTGAGCAAACCCGACAGGACCCGACAAAGCCTGATAGGGTCCGATGGAGCCCGACAGGGCCCGAGCAAACCCGACAGGGCCCGAGCAAACCTGACAGGGCTCGACGGAGCCCGACAGGGCCCGAGCAAACCCGACAGGGCTCGAGCAAACCCGACAGAGCTTGACAAAGCCCGACAGGGCCTGAAGAAACCAGACAGGGCCCGACAGAGCCCGACAGGGTCCGAGGAAACCCAACAGGGCCCGAGCAAATGCGAAAGGGTTCGACAAAGCCTGACAGGGCTCGATGGAGCCCGACAGGGCCCGAGGAAACCCGATAGGGCCCGAGCAAACCCGACAGGGCCCGAAGGAGCCCGACAGGGCCCGAGCAAACCCGAGAGGGCCCGACGGAGCCTGACAGGGCCCGAGCAAACCCGACAGGGCTCGACGGAGCCCGACAGGGCCCGAGCTAACCAGACAGGGCCTGACGGAGCCTGACAGGGCCCGAGGAAACCCGACAGAGCCCGACGGAGCCCGAGAGGGCCCGAGCAAACCCGAAAGGGCCCGAGCAAACCTGACAGGGCTTGTCGGAGCCTGACAGGGCCTGAGTAAAACCGAAAGGGCCCGAACAAACCCGACAAAGCTCGACGGAGCCCGACAGGGCCGGAGCAATCCCGACTGGGCCCGACAAGGCCCGACAGGGCCCGAGCAAACCCGACAGGGCCCGACAAAGCCTGACAGGGCCCGACGGAGCCCGACAGGGCCCGAGCAAACCCGACAAAGCCTCACAGAGCCTGACAGGGCTCGACTGAGCCCGACAGGGCCCGAGGAAACCCGACAGGGCTAGACGGAGCCCGACAGGGCCCGAGCAAACCCGACAGGGCCCTACGGAGCCCGACAGGGCCCCAGCAAACCCGACAGGGCCCGAGCAAACCCAACAGGGCCTGACGGAGCCTGACAGGGCCTGAGCAAACCCGACAGGGCTCGACGGAGCCTGACAGGGCCTGAGCAAACCCGACAGGGCCCGAGCAAACCTGATAGGGCCCGACGGAGCCCGACAGGGCCCGAGCAAACCTGACAGGGGTCGACGGAGCCTGACAGGGCCTGAGCAAAACCGACAGGGCCCGAGCATACCTGACAGGGGTCGACGGAGCCTGACAGGGCCTGAGCAAACCCGACAGGACCCGACAAAGCCTGACAGGGTTCGATGGAGCCCGACAGGGCCCGAGCAAACCTGACATGGCTCAACGGAGCCCGAAAGGGCCCGAGCAAACCTGACAGTGGTCGACGGAGCCTGACAGGGCCTGAGCAAACCCGACAGTGCCCGAGCAAACCCGACAGGGCCCGACGGAGCCCGACAGAGCCCGAGCAAACCCGACAGGGCCCGACAAGGCCCGACAGGGCCAGAACAAACCTGACAGGACCTGACAAAGCCTGAGAGGGCCCGACGGAGCCCGACAGGGCCGAGCAAACCCAAAAAGGCCCGATGGAGCCTGACAGGGCTCGATGGAACCCGACAGGGCCCGAGGAAACCCGACATGGCCCGACGGAGCCCGACAGGGCCCGAGCAAACCCGAAAGGGCCCGACGGAGCCTGACAGGGCTCGATGGAGCCCGACAGGGCCCGAGGAAACCCGACAGGGCCCGACAGAGCCCGACAGGGCCCAAGCAAACCCGACAGGGCCTGAGCAAACCCGACAGTGCCTGAGCAAACCCGACAGGGCCCGAGCAAACCCGACAGGGCCAGACGGAGCCTGACAGGGCTCGATGGAGACCGACAGAGCCCGAGGAAACCCGACAGGGCCCGACGGAGCCCGATAGGGCCCGAGCAAAGCCTGATAGGGTCCTACGGAGCCTGACAGGGCTCGATAGAGCCCGACAGGGCCCGAGGGAGCCCGACAGGGCCCGAGCAAACCCGACAGGGCCCAAGCAAACCCGACAGGGCCTGAGCAAATCCGACAGTGCCTGAGCAAACCCGACAGGGCCCGAGCAAACCCGACAGGGCCCGACGGAGCCTGACAGGGCTCGATGGAGACCGACAGAGCCCGAGCAAACCCGACAGGGCCTGTCGGAGCCTGACAGGGCTCGATGGAGACCGACAGAGCCCGAGGAAACCCGACAGGGCCCGACGGAGCCCGATAGGGCCCGAGCAAACCCGACAGGGCCTGACGGAGCCCAACAGGGCCCGAGCAAACCCGAAAGGGCCCGACGAAGCCTGACAGGGCTCGATGGAGCGTGACAGGCCCCGAGCAAACCCGCCACGGCCCGAGCAAACCTGACAGGGCTCGAAGGAGCCCGACAGGGCCCGAGGAAACCAGACAGGGCCCGACAGAGCCTGACAGGGCCCGAGCAAACCTGACAGGGTTCGACAAAGCCTGACAGGGCTCGATGGAGCCTGACAGGGCCCAAGGAAACCCGACAGGGCCCGACGGAGCCTGACAGGGCCCGAGCAAACCTGACAGGGCTCGACGGAGCCTGACAGGGCCCGAGCAAACCCGACAGGGCCGAGCAAACCTGACAGGGCACGAAGGAGCCTGACAGGGCCCGAGCAAACCCGACAGGGCCCAACGGATCCCGACAGGGCGCAAGCAAAGCTGACAGGGCCCGACGGAGCCCGACAGGGCACGAGCAAACCCGACAGGGCCTGACGGAGCCTGACAGGGCCCGAGCAAACCCGACAGGGCCCGAGCGAATCTGCCAGGGCCCGACGGAGCCCGACAGGACAGGGCAAACGCGACAGGGCCCGAGCAAACCCGACAGGGCCTGACAAGGCCCGACAGGGCCTGAGCAAACCCGACAGGACCTGACAAAGCCTGACAGGGCCCAACGGAGCCCGACAGGCCACGAGCAAACCCGACAGGGCCTGACGGAGCCTGACAGGGCCCGAGCAAACCCGACAGGGCCCGAGCGAATCTGACAGGGCCCGACGGAGCCCGACAAGACGCGGGCAAACCCGACAGGGCCCGAGCAAACCCGACAGGGCCTGACAAGGCCCGACAGGGCCTGAGCAAACCCGACAGGGCTCGATGGAGCCCGACAGGGCCCGAGGAAACCCGACAGGGCGCGACGGAGCCTGACAGGGCCCGAGCAAACCCGACAGGGCTCGACAATGCCCGACAGGGCCCGAGCAAACCCGACAGGGTCCGTCGAAGCCTGACAGGGCTTCAGCAAACCCGACACGGCCTGAGCAAACCCGACAGGGCCCGACGGATCCCGACAGGGCCTGAGGAAACCAGACAGGGCCCGACGGAGCCCGACAGGGCCCAAGCAAACCCGACAGGGCCCGAGCAAGCCCGACAGGGCTTGACGGAGCCTGACAGGGCACGAGCAAACCCGACAGGGCTCGACGGATCTCGACAGGGCCTGAGGAAACCAGAAAGGGCCCGACGGAGCCCGACAGGGCCCAAGCAAACCTGACAGGGCCCGAGCAAACCCGACAGGGCTTGACGGAGCCTGACAGGTCCCGAGCAAATCCGACAGGGCCCGAGCAAACCCGACAGAGCCCGAGCAAACCCGACAGGGCCCAACGGAGCCTGACAGAGCCCGAGCAAACCCGACAGGGCCCGACAAGGCCCGACAGGGCCCGAACAAACCTGACAGGACCTGACAAAGCCTGACAGGGCCCGACGGAGCCCGACAGGGCCCGAGCAAACCCGAAAAGGCCTGACGGAGCCTGACAGGGCTCGATAGAGCCCGACAGGGCCCGAGGAAACCCGACAGGGCCTGACGGAGCCCAACAGCGCCCGAGCAAACCCGACAGGGCCCGACGGAACCCGACAGGGCCCGAGCAAACCCGACAGGGCCCGAGGAAATCCGACAGGGCCCGACGGAGCCTGACAGGGCCCGAGCAAACCCGACAGGGCTCGACGGAGCCCGACAGGGTATGAGCGCACTCGACAGGATCCGACGAAGCCTGACAGGGCTTCAGCAAACCTGACAGGGCCCGAGCAAACCCGACAGGGCCCGACAGAGCCCGACAGGGCCCGAGCAAACCCGACAGGGTTCGACAAAGCCTGACAGGGCTCGATGGAGCCCGACAGGGCCCGAGGAAACCCGACAGGGCCCGACGGAGCGTGACAGGGCCCGAGCAAACCCGACAGGGCTCGACGGAGCCTGACAGGGCCCGAGCAAACCCGACACGGCCCGAGCAAACCTGACAGGGCTCGAAGGAGCCCGACAGGGCCCGAGGAAACCAGACAGGGCCCGACAGAACCCGACAGGGCCCGAGCAAACCCGACATGGCCCGAGCAAACCCGACAGGGTTCGACAAAGCCTGACAGGACTCTATGGAGCCCGACAGGGCCCAAGAAACCCGACAGGGCCCGACGGAGCCCGACAGGGCCCGAGCAAACCCGACAGGACTCGACGGAGCCTGACAGGGCCCGAGCAAACCCGACAGGGCCCGAGCAAACCTGACAGGGCACGGAGGAGCCCTACAGGGCCCGAGCAAACCCAACAGGGCCCAACGGATCCCGACAGGGCCCAAGCAAACCTGACAGGGCCCGACGGAGCCCGACAGGGCCCAAGCAAACCCGAAAGGGCCCGACGGAGCCTGACAGGGCTCGATGGAGCCCGACAGGGCCCGAGGAAACCCGAGAGGGCCCCACGGAGCCCGATAGGGCTTGAGCAAACCCGACAGGGCCTGACGGAGCCTGGTAGGGCCCGAGCAAACCCGACAGGGCCCGAGCGAATCTGACAGGGCCTGACGGAGCCCGACAGGACGCGGGCAAACCCGACAGGGCCCGAGCAAACCCGACAGGGCCTGACGGAGCCTGGTAGGGCCCGAGCAAACCCGACAGGGCCCGAGCGAATCTGACAGGGCCTGACGGAGCCCGACAGGACGCGGGCAAACCCGACAGGGCCCGAGCAAACCCGACAGGGCCTGACAAGGCCCGACAGGGCCTGAGCAAACCCGACAGGACCCGACAAAGCCTGATAGGGTCCGATGGAGCCCGACAGGGCCCGAGCAAACCCGACAGGGCTCGATGGAGCCCGACAGGGCCCGAGGAAACCCGACACGGCGCGACGGAGTCTGACAGGGCCCGAGCAAACCCGACAGGACTCGACGGAGCCCGACAGGGCCCGAGTAAACCTGACAGGGTCCGTCGAAGCCTGACAGGGCTTCAGCAAACCCGACAGGGCCCGAGCAAACCCGACAGGGCCCGATGGAGCTTGACAGGGCCTGAGGAAACCAGACAGGGCCCGACGGAGCCCGACAGGGCCCTAGCAAACCCGACAGGGCCCGAGCAAACCTCACAGGGCTTGACGGAGCCTGACAGGGCCCGAGCAAACCCGACAGGGCCCAACGGAGCCCGACAGAGCCCGAGCAAACCCGACAGGGCCCGACAAGGCCCGACAGGGCCCGAACAAACCTGACAGGACCTGACAAAGCCTGACAGGGCCCGATGGAGCCCGACAGGGCTTGAGGAAACCCGACAGGGCCCCACGGAGCCCGATAGGGCCCGAGCAAACCCGACAGGGCCTGACGGAGCCTGACAGGGCCCAGCAAACCCGACAGGGCATGCTGGAGCCCGAGAGAGCCCGAGCAAACCCGACAGGGCCCGACAAGGCCGGACAGGGCCCGAGCAAACCTGACAGGACCTGACAAAGCCTGACAGGGCCGACAAGGCCCGACAGGGCCCGAGCAAACCTGACAGGACCTGACAAAGCCTGACAGGGCCCGACGGAGCCCGACAGGGCCCGAGCAAACCCGACAGGGTCCGTCGAAGCCTGATAGGGCTTCAGCAAACCCGACAGGGCCTGAGCAAACCCAACAGGGCCCGACGGAGCCCGACAGGGCCTGAGGAAACCAGACAGGGCCCGACGGAGCCCGACAGGGCCCTAGCAAACCCGAAAGGGCCCGAGCAAACCCGACAAGGCTTGACGGAGCCTGACAGGGCCCGAGCAAACCCTACAGGGCCCGAGCAAACCCGACAGGGCCCAATGGAGCCCGACAGAGCCCGAGCAAATCCGACAGGCTCCGTCGCGCCCTGTTGGGTTTCCTTGGGCCCTGTCGGGCTCTATCGAGCCCTGTCGGGTTTGCTCGGGCCCTGTCGGGCTCCATCGGACCCTGTCAGGCTTTGTCGGGTCCTGTCGGGTTTGCTCAGGCCCTGTCGGGCCTTGTCAGGCCCTGTCGGGTTTGCTCGGGCCCTGTCGGGTTTGCCCGGATCCTGTCGGGCTCCGTCGGGCCCTGTCAGATTCTCTCGGGCCCTGTCGGGTTTGCTCGGGCCCTGTCGGGTTTACTCGGGCCCTGTGGGGTTTGCTCGGGCCCTGTCAGACTATGTCAAGCCCTGTCGGGTTTGCTCAGGCCTTGTCAGGCTTTGTCGGGCCCTGTCGGGTTTGCTCGGGCCCTGTCGGGTTTGCTCAGGCCCTGTCGGGTTCCGTCGAGCCCTGTCGGCTTGCCTCGGGCCCTGTCGGACTCCACTGAGCCCTGTCAGGCTCCGTCGGGCTCTTTCGGGTTTGCTCGGGCCCTGGCGGGCTCCGTCGGGCCCTGTCAGGCTTTGTCAGGACGTGTCAGGTTTGCTCGGGCCCTGTCAGGTTTGCTCGGGCCCTGTCAGGTTCGCTCGGGCCCTGTCGGGTTTGCTCGGGCCCTGTCAGGCTCCGTCGGGCCCTGTCAGGTTCGCTCGGGCCCTGTCAGGCTCCGTCGAGCCCTGTCGGGTTTGCTCGGGCCCTGTCAGGTTTGCTGAAGCCCTGTCAGGGTTCATCGGACCCTATCGAGTGTGCTCAGACCCTGTCGGGCTCCGTCGAGCCCTGTCGGGTTTCCTTGGGTTTGCTCAGGCCCTGTCGGGCCCTGTCGGATTTCCTCGTGCCCTGTCGGACTCTATCGAGCCCTGTCAGGCTCCGTCGGGCTCTTTCGGGTTTGCTCAAGCCCTGTCGGGCGCCGTCGGGCCCTGTCAGGCTTTGTAAGGTCGTGTCAGGTTTGCTCGGGCCCTGTCGGGCCTTGTCGGGCCCTGTCGGGTTTACTCGGGCTCTGTCGGGCTCCAGCGTGCCCTGTCGGGTTTGCTCGGGCCCTGTCGGGCTCCGTCAGGCCCTGTCGGGTTTGCTCGGGCCCTATCGGGCTCCGTGGGGCCCCGTCGGGTTTCCTCGGGCCCTGTCGGGCTCCATCGAGCCCTGTCAGGCTCCGTCGGGCCCTTTCGGGTTTGCTCGGGCCCTGTCGGGCTCCGTCGGGCCCTGTCGGATTTGCTCAGGCCCTGTCGGGTTTGTTCGAGCCCTGTCGGGCTCCATCGAGCCCTGTCAGGCTCCGTCGGGCCCTGTCGGGTTTGCCCACGTCCTGTCGGGCTCCGTCGGGCCCTGTCAGATTCGCTCGGGCCCTGTCGGGTTTGCTCGGGCCCTGTCAGGCTCCGTCAGGCTCTGTCGAGTTTGCTCCTGCCTTGTCGGGCTCCGTCGGGCCCTGTCAGGTTTGCTTGGGCACTGTCGGGCTCCGTCGGGCCCTGTCGGGTTTCCTTGGGCCCTGTCGGGCTCCATCGAGCCCTGTCAGGCTTTGTCGAACACTGTCGGGTTTGCTCAGGCCCTGTCGGGTTTGCTCGGGCCCTGTCGGGCTCCGTTGGGCCCTGTCGGTTTGCTCGGGCCTTGTCGGGTTTTCTGAAGCCCTGTCAGGCTTCGTCGGACCCTGTCGAGTGTGCTCGGGCCCTGTCGGGCTCCGTCGAGCCCTGTCAGGTTTTCTCAGGCCTTGTCAGGCTCCGTCGGGCCCTGTCGGGTTTGCTCGGGCCCTGTCGGGTTTGCTCAGGCCCTGTCGGGTTCCGTCGAGCCCTGTCGGGTTGCCTCGGGCCCTGTCGGGCTCCACTGAGCCCTGTCAGGCTCCGTCGGGCTCTTTCGGGTTTGCTCGGGCCCTGGCGGGCTCCGTCGGGCCCTGTCAGGCTTTGTCAGGACGTGTCAGGTTTGCTCGGGCCCTGTCGGGCCTTGTCGGGCCCTGTCGGGTTTGCTCGGGCTCTGTCGGGCTCCAGTGTGCCCTGTCGGGTTTGCCCGGGCCCTGTCAGGCTCCGTCAGGCCCTGTCGGGTTTGCTCGGGCCCTATCGGGCTCAATCAGGCCCTGTCGGGTTTCCTCGGGCCCTGTCGGGCTCCATCGAGCCCTGTCAGGCTCCGTCGGGCCCTTTCGGGTTTGCTCGGGCCCTGTCGGGCTCCGTCGGGCCCTGTCAGGTTTGCTCGGGTCCTGTTGGGCTCTGTCGGGCCCTGTCGGGTTTGCTCGGGCCCTGTCAGGCTCCGTCGGGCCCTGTCGGGTTTGCTCGGGCTCTGTCAGGCTCCGTCGGGCCCTGTTGGGTTTCCTCGGGCCCTGTCGGGCTCCATCGAGCCCTGTCATGCTCCGTCGGGCCCTGTCGGGTTTGCTCGGGCCCTGTCGGGCTCCGTCAGGCCCTGTCGGGTTTGCTCGGGCCCTATCGGGCTCCGTCGGGCCCTGTCGGGTTTCCTTGGGCCCTGTCGGGCTCCATCGAGCCCTGTCAGGCTTTGTCGGGTCCTGTCGGGTTTGCTCAGGCCCTGTCGGGCCTTGTCTGGCCCTGTCGGGTTTGCTCGGGCCCTGTCGGGTTTCCCACGTCCTGTCGGGCTCCGTCGGGCCCTGTCAGATTCGCTCGGGCCCTGTCGGGTTTGCTCGGGCCCTGTCGGGCTCCGTCGGGCCCTGTCAGGTTTGCTTGGGCCCTGTCGGGATCCGTTGGGCCCTGTCGGGTTTGCTCGGGCCCTGTCAGGCTCCGTCAGGCCCTGTCTGGTTTGCTCGTGCCCTGTCGGGCTCCGTCAAGCCCTGTCAGGTTTGCTTGGGCACTGTCGGGCTCCGTCGGGCCCTGTCGGGTTTCCTTGGGCCCTGTCGGGCTCCATCGAGCCCTGTCAGGCTTTGTCGAACACTCTCAGGTTTGCTCAGGCCCTGTCAGGTTTGCTCGGGCCCTGTCG
Organism: Patagioenas fasciata; assembly: GCF_037038585.1. Classification (NCBI taxonomy): domain Eukaryota; kingdom Metazoa; phylum Chordata; class Aves; order Columbiformes; family Columbidae; genus Patagioenas; species Patagioenas fasciata. The sequence goes on along the minus strand of NC_092552.1, from coordinate 1,833,751 downwards.
GGCTCCGTTGGGCCCTGTCGGTTTGCTCGGGCCTTGTCGGGTTTTCTGAAGCCCTGTCAGGCTTCGTCGGACCCTGTCGAGTGTGCTCGGGCCCTGTCGGGCTCCGTCGAGCCCTGTCAGGCTTTCTCGGGCCTTGTCAGGCTCCGTCGGGCCCTGTCGGGTTTGCTCGGGCCCTGTCGGGTTTGCTCAGGCGCTGTCGGGTTCCGTCGAGCCCTGTCGGCTTGCCTCGGGCCCTGTCGGACTCCACTGAGCCCTGTAAGGCTCCGTCGGGCTCTTTCGGGTTTGCTCGGGCCCTGGCGGGCTCCGTCGGGCCCTGTCAGGCTTTGTCAGGACGTGTCAGGTTTGCTCGGGCCCTGTCAGGTTCGCTCGGGCCCTGTCGGGTTTGCTCGGGCCCTGTCAGGCTCCGTCGGGCCCTGTCAGGTTCGCTCGGGCCCTGTCAGGCTCCGTCGAGCCCTGTCGGGTTTGCTCGGGCCCTGTCAGGTTTGCTGAAGCCCTGTCAGGGTTCGTCGGACCCTATCGAGTGTGCTCAGACCCTGTCGGGCTCCGTCGAGCCCTGTCGGGTTTCCTTGGGTTTGCTCAGGCCCTGTCGGGCCCTGTCGGATTTCCTCGTGCCCTGTCGGACTCTATCGAGCCCTGTCAGGCTCCGTCGGGCTCTTTCGGGTTTGCTCAAGCCCTGTCGGGCTCCGTCGGGCCCTGTCAGGCTTTGTAATGTCGTGTCAGGTTTGCTCGGGCCCTGTCGGGCCTTGTCGGGCCCTGTCGGGATTACTCGGGCTCTGTCGGGCTCCAGCGTGCCCTGTCGGGTTTGCTCGGGCCCTGTCGGGCTCCGTCAGGCCCTGTCGGGTTTGCTCGGGCCCTATCGGGCTCCGTGGGGCCCCGTCGGGTTTCCTCGGGCCCTGTCGGGCTCCATCGAGCCCTGTCAGGCTCCGTCGGGCCCTTTCGGGTTTGCTCGGGCCCTGTCGGGCTCCGTCGGGCCCTGTCGGATTTGCTCAGGCCCTGTCGGGTTTGTTCGAGCCCTGTCGGGCTCCATCGGGCCCTGTCGGGTTTCCTCGGGCCCTATCGGGCTCAGTCGGGCCCTGTCGGGTTTCCTTGGGCCCTGTCGGGCTCCATCGAGCCCTGTCAGGCTTCGTCGGGCCCTTTCGGGTTTGCTCGGGCCCTGTCGGGCTCCGTCAGGCCCTGTCAGGTTTGCTCGGACCCTATCGGGCTCCGTCGGGCCCTATCGGGTTTCCTTGGGCCCTGTCGGGCTCCATCGAGCCCTGTCAGGCTTTGTCGGGTCCTGTCGGGTTTGCTCAGGCCCTGTCGGGCCTTGTCTGGCCCTGTCGGGTTTGCTCGGGCCCTGTCGGGTTTGCCCACGTCCTGTCGGGCTCCGTCGGGCCCTGTCAGATTCGCTCGGGCCCTGTCGGGTTTGCTCGGGCCCTGTCAGGCTCCGTCAGGCTCTGTCGAGTTTGCTCCTGCCTTGTCGGGCTCCGTCGGGCCCTGTCAGGTTTGCTTGGGCACTGTCGGGCTCCGTCGGGCCCTGTCGGGTTTCCTTGGGCCCTGTCGGGCTCCATCGAGCCCTGTCAGGCTTTGTCGAACACTGTCGGGTTTGCTCAGGCCCTGTCGGGTTTGCTCGGGCCCTGTCGGGCTCCGTTGGGCCCTGTCTGGTTTCCTCGGGCTCTGTCGGGCTCCGTCGGGCTTTGTCGGGTTTGCTCGGGCCATGTCGGGTTTGCTGAAGCCCTGTCAGGCTCCGTTGGGCCCTTTCAGGTTTGCTCGGGCCCTGTCGGGCTCCGTCGGGCCCTGTCGGGTTTGCTCGAGCCCTGTCGGGTTCCTTCGGGCCCTGTCTGGTTTCCTCGGGCTCTGTCGGGCTCCATCGAGCCCTGTCAGGCTTTGTCGGGTCCTGTCGGGTTTGCTCAGGCCCTGTCGGGCCTTGTCTGGCCCTGTCGGGTTTGCTCGGGCCCTGTCGGGTTTGCCCACGTCCTGTCGGGCTCCGTCGGGCCCTGTCAGATTCGCTCGGGCCCTGTCGGGTTTGCTCGGGCCCTGTCAGGCTCCGTCAGGCTCTGTCGAGTTTGCTCCTGCCTTGTCGGGCTCCGTCGGGCCCTGTCAGGTTTGCTTGGGCACTGTCGGGCTCCGTCGGGCCCTGTCGGGTTTCCTTGGGCCCTGTCGGGCTCCATCGAGCCCTGTCAGGCTTTGTCGAACACTGTCGGGTTTGCTCAGGCCCTGTCGGGTTTGCTCGGGCCCTGTCGGGCTCCGTTGGGCCCTGTCTGGTTTCCTCGGGCTCTGTCGGGCTCCGTCGGGCTTTGTCGGGTTTGCTCGGGCCATGTCGGGTTTGCTGAAGCCCTGTCAGGCTCCGTTGGGCCCTTTCAGGTTTGCTCGGGCCCTGTCGGGCTCCGTCGGGCCCTGTCGGGTTTGCTCGAGCCCTGTCGGGTTCCTTCGGGCCCTGTCTGGTTTCCTCGGGCTCTGTCGGGCTCCGTCGGGCCCTGTCGGGTTTGCTCGGGCCATGTCGAGTTTGCTGAAGCCCTGTCAGGCTTCGTCGGACCCTGTCGGGTTTGCTCGAGCCCTGTCGGCCTCCATCGCACCCTGTCAGGTTTGCTCGGGCCCTATCGGGCTCTGTCGGGCCCTGTCGGGTTTCCTCGGTCCCTGTCTGGCTCCATCGAGCCCTGTCAGGCTTCGTCGGGCCCTTTCGGGTTTGCTCAGGGCCTGTCGGGCTCCGTCAGGCCCTGTCGGGTTTGCTCGGGCCCTATCGGGCTCCGTCGAGCCCTGTCGGGTTTGCTCGGGCTCTGTCAGGCTCCGTCGGGCCCTGTCGGGTTTCCTCGGGCCCTGTCGGACTCCATAAAGCCCTGTCAGGCTTTGTCGAACCCTGTCAGGTTTGCTCGGGCCCTGTCGGGTTTGCTCGGGCCCTGTCGGGCTCTGTCGGGCCCTGTCTGGTTTCCTCGGGCCCTGTCAGGCTCCGTCGGACCCTGTCGGGTTTGCTCGGGTCCTGTCGGGTTTGCTCGGGCCCTGTCGGGTTTGCTGAAGCCCTGTCAGGCTTTGTCGGACCCTGTCGGGTTTGCTTGGGCCCTGTCGGGCTCCGTTGGGCCCTGTCGGTTTGCTCGGGCCTTGTCGGGTTTTCTGAAGCCCTGTCAGGCTTCGTCGGACCCTGTCGAGTGTGCTCGGGCCCTGTCGGGCTCCGTCGAGCCCTGTCAGGCTTTCTCGGGCCTTGTCAGGCTCCGTCGGGCCCTGTCGGGTTTGCTCGGGCCCTGTCGGGTTTGCTCAGGCGCTGTCGGGTTCCGTCGAGCCCTGTCGGCTTGCCTCGGGCCCTGTCGGACTCCACTGAGCCCTGTCAGGCTCCGTCGGGCTCTTTCGGGTTTGCTCGGGCCCTGGCGGGCTCCGTCGGGCCCTGTCAGGCTTTGTCAGGACGTGTCAGGTTTGCTCGGGCCCTGTCAGGTTCGCTCGGGCCCTGTCGGGTTTGCTCGGGCCCTGTCAGGCTCCGTCGGGCCCTGTCAGGTTCGCTCGGGCCCTGTCAGGCTCCGTCGAGCCCTGTCGGGTTTGCTCGGGCCCTGTCAGGTTTGCTGAAGCCCTGTCAGGGTTCGTCGGACCCTATCGAGTGTGCTCAGACCCTGTCGGGCTCCGTCGAGCCCTGTCGGGTTTCCTTGGGTTTGCTCAGGCCCTGTCGGGCCCTGTCGGATTTCCTCGTGCCCTGTCGGACTCTATCGAGCCCTGTCAGGCTCCGTCGGGCTCTTTCGGGTTTGCTCAAGCCCTGTCGGGCTCCGTCGGGCCCTGTCAGGCTTTGTAAGGTCGTGTCAGGTTTGCTCGGGCCCTGTCGGGCCTTGTCGGGCCCTGTCGGGTTTACTCGGGCTCTGTCGGGCTCCAGCGTGCCCTGTCGGGTTTGCTCGGGCCCTGTCGGGCTCCGTCAGGCCCTGTCGGGTTTCCTCGGGCCCTGTCGGGCTCCATCGAGCCCTGTCAGGCTCCGTCGGGCCCTTTCGGGTTTGCTCGGGCCCTGTCGGGCTCCGTCGGGCCCTGTCGGATTTGCTCAGGCCCTGTCGGGTTTGTTCGAGCCCTGTCGGGCTCCATCGAGCCCTGTCAGGCTCCGTCGGGCCCTGTCGGGTTTGCCCACGTCCTGTCGGGCTCCGTCGGGCCCTGTCAGATTCGCTCGGGCCCTGTCGGGTTTGCTCGGGCCCTGTCAGGCTCCGTCAGGCTCTGTCGAGTTTGCTCCTGCCTTGTCGGGCTCCGTCGGGCCCTGTCAGGTTTGCTTGGGCACTGTCGGGCTCCGTCGGGCCCTGTCGGGTTTCCTTGGGCCCTGTCGGGCTCCATCGAGCCCTGTCAGGCTTTGTCGAACACTGTCGGGTTTGCTCAGGCCCTGTCGGGTTTGCTCGGGCCCTGTCGGGCTCCGTTGGGCCCTGTCGGTTTGCTCGGGCCTTGTCGGGTTTTCTGAAGCCCTGTCAGGCTTCGTCGGACCCTGTCGAGTGTGCTCGGGCCCTGTCGGGCTCCGTCGAGCCCTGTCAGGTTTTCTCAGGCCTTGTCAGGCTCTTTCGGGCCCTGTCGGGTTTGCTCGGGCCCTGTCGGGTTTGCTCAGGCCCTGTCGGGTTCCGTCGAGCCCTGTCGGGTTGCCTCGGGCCCTGTCGGACTCCACTGAGCCCTGTCAGGCTCCGTCGGGCTCTTTCGGGTTTGCTCAGGCTCTGGCGGGCTCCGTCGGGCCCTGTCAGGCTTTGTCAGGACGTGTCAGGTTTGCTCGGGCCCTGTCGGGCCTTGTCGGGCCCTGTCGGGTTTGCTCGGGCTCTGTCGGGCTCCAGCGTGCCCTGTCGGGTTTGCCCGGGCCCTGTCAGGCTCCGTCAGGCCCTGTCGGGTTTGCTCGGGCCCTATCGGGCTCAATCAGGCCCTGTCGGGTTTCCTCGGGCCCTGTCGGGCTCCATCGAGCCCTGTCAGGCTCCGTCGGGCCCTTTCGGGTTTGCTCGGGCCCTGTCGGGCTCCGTCGGGCCCTGTCAGGTTTGCTCGGGTCCTGTTGGGCTCTGTCGGGCCCTGTCGGGTGTGCTCGGGCCCTGTCAGGCTCCGTCGGGCCCTGTCGGGTTTGCTCGGGCTCTGTCAGGCTCCGTCGGGCCCTGTTGGGTTTCCTCGGGCCCTGTCGGGCTCCATATAGCCCTGTCAGGCTTTGTCGAACCCTGTCAGGTTTGCTCGGGCCCTGTCGGGTTTGCTCGGGCCCTGTCGGCCTCTGTCGGGCCCTGTCTGGTTTCCTCGGGCTTTGTCGGGCTCCGTCGGACCCTGTCGGGTTTGCTCGGGTCCTGTCGGGTTTGCTCGGGCCCTGTCGGGTTTGCTGAAGCCCTGTCAGGCTTCGTCGGACCCTGTCGGGTTTGCTCGAGCCCTGTCGGGCTCCATCGAGCCCTGTCAGGCTCCGTCGGGCCCTTTCAGGTTTGCTCGGGCCCTGTCGGGCTCCGTCGGGCCCTGTCGGGTTTGCTCGAGCCCTGTCGGGTTCCTTCGGGCCCTGTCTGGTTTCCTCGGGCTCTGTCGGGCTCCGTCGGGCCCTGTCGGGTTTGCTCGGGCCATGTCGGGTTTGCTGAAGCCCTGTCAGGCTTCGTCGGACCCTGTCGGGTTTGCTCGAGCCCTGTCGGCCTCCATCGCACCCTGTCAGGTTTGCTCGGGCCCTATCGGGCTCTGTCGGGCCATGTCGGGTTTCCTCGGTCCCTGTCGGGCTCCATCGAGCCCTGTCAGGCTTCGTCGGGCCCTTTCGGGTTTGCTCAGGCCCTGTCGGGCTCCGTCAGGCCCTGTCGGGTTTGCTCGGGCCCTATCGGGCTCCGTCGAGCCCTGTCGGGTTTGCTCGGGCTCTGTCAGGCTCCGTCGGGCCCTGTCGGGTTTCCTCGGGCCCTGTCGGGCTCCATAAAGCCCTGTCAGGCTTTGTCGAACCCTGTCAGGTTTGCTCGGGCCCTGTCGGGTTTGCTCGGGCCCTGTCGGGCTCTGTCCGGCCCTGTCTGGTTTCCTCGGGCCCTGTCAGGCTCCGTCGGACCCTGTCGGGTTTGCTCGGGTCCTGTCGGGTTTGCTCGGGCCCTGTCGGGTTTGCTGAAGCCCTGTCAGGCTTCGTCGGACCCTGTCGGGTTTGCTTGGGCCCTGTCGGGCTCCGTTGGGCCCTGTCGGTTTGCTCGGGCCTTGTCGGGTTTTCTGAAGCCCTGTCAGGCTTCGTCGGACCCTGTCGAGTGTGCTCGGGCCCTGTCGGGCTCCGTCGAGCCCTGTCAGGCTTTCTCGGGCCTTGTCAGGCTTTGTCGGGCCCTGTCGGGTTTGCTCGGGCCCTGTCGGGTTTGCTCAGGCGCTGTCGGGTTCCGTCGAGCCCTGTCGGCTTGCCTCGGGCCCTGTCGGACTCCACTGAGCCCTGTCAGGCTCCGTCGGGCTCTTTCGGGTTTGCTCGGGCCCTGGCGGGCTCCGTCGGGCCCTGTCAGGCTTTGTCAGGACGTGTCAGGTTTGCTCGGGCCCTGTCAGGTTCGCTCGGGCCCTGTCGGGTTTGCTCGGGCCCTGTCAGGCTCCGTCGGGCCCTGTCAGGTTCGCTCGGGCCCTGTCAGGCTCCGTCGAGCCCTGTCGGGTTTGCTCGGGCCCTGTCAGGTTTGCTGAAGCCCTGTCGGGCTCCGTCAGGCCCTGTCGGGTTTGCTCGGGCCCTATCGGGCTCCGTGGGGCCCCGTCGGGTTTCCTCGGGCCCTGTCGGGCTCCATCGAGCCCTGTCAGGCTCCGTCGGGCCCTTTCGGGTTTGCTCGGGCCCTGTCGGGCTCCGTCGGGCCCTGTCGGATTTGCTCAGGCCCTGTCGGGTTTGTTCGAGCCCTGTCGGGCTCCATCGGGCCCTGTCGGGTTTCCTCGGGCCCTATCGGGCTCAGTCGGGCCCTGTCGGGTTTCCTTGGGCCCTGTCGGGCTCCATCGAGCCGTGTCAGGCTTCGTCGGGCCCTTTCGGGTTTGCTCGGGCCCTGTCGGGCTCCGTCAGGCCCTGTCAGGTTTGCTCGGACCCTATCGGGCTCCGTCGGGCCCTGTCGGGTTTCCTTGGGCCCTGTCGGGCTCCATCGAGCCCTGTCAGGCTTTGTCGGGTCCTGTCGGGTTTGCTCAGGCCCTGTCGGGCCTTGTCTGGCCCTGTCGGGTTTGCTCGGGCCCTGTCGGGTTTGCCCACGTCCTGTCGGGCTCCGTCGGGCCCTGTCAGATTCGCTCGGGCCCTGTCGGGTTTGCTCGGGCCCTGTCAGGCTCCGTCAGGCTCTGTCGAGTTTGCTTCTGCCCTGTCGGGCTCCGTCGGGCCCTGTCGGGTTTGCTCGGGCCCTGTCGGGCTCTGTCGGGCCCTGTCGGGTTTCCTCGGGCCCTGTCGGGCTCCGTCGGACCCTGTCGGGTTTGCTCGGGTCCTGTCGGGTTTGCTCGGGCCCTGTCGGGTTTGCTGAAGCCCTGTCAGGCTCCGTCGGGCTCTTTCGGGTTTGCTCAGGCCCTGTCGGGCTCCGTCGGGCCCTGTCAGGCTTTGTCAGGTCCTGTCAGGTTTGCTCGGGCCCTGTCGGACCTTGTCGGGCCCTGTTGGGTTTGCTCGGGCTCTGTCGGGTTCCAGCGTGCCCTGTCAGGTTTGCCCGGGCCCTGTCAGTCTCCATCAGGCGCTGTCGGGTTAGCTCGGGCCCTATCGGGCTCCGTGGGGCCCTGTCGGGTTTCCTCGGGCCCTGTCGGGCTCCATCGAGCCCTGTCAGGTTTGCTTGGGCCCTGTCGGGCTCGCTCGGGCCCTGTCGGGCTCCATCGGACCCTATCAGGCTTTGGCGGGTCTTGTCGGGTTTGCTCAGGCCCTGTCGGGCCTTGTCAGCCCCTGTCAGGTTTGCTCGCGCCCTGTCGGGCTCCGTCGGGCCCTGTCAGGTTCTCTCAGGCCCTGTCAGGTTTGCTCGGGCCCTGTCAGGCTCCGTCAGGCCCTATCGGGTTTGTTTGAGCCCTGTCGGGCTCCGTCAGGCCCTGTCAGGTTTGCTCGGGCCCTGTCGGGCCTTGTCAGGCCCTGTCGGGTTTGCTCGGGACCTGTCGGGTTTGCCCGCGTCCTGTCGGGCTCCGTCGGGCCCTGTCAGATTCGCTCGGGCCCTGTCGGGTTTGCTCGGGCCCTGTCAGGCTCCGTCAGGCCCTGTCGGGTTTGCTCGTGCCCCGTCAGGCTCCGTCGGGCCCTGTCAGGTTTGCTCAGGCCCTGTCGGGATCCGTTGGGCCTTGTCGGGTTTGCTCGGGCCCTGTCGGGCTCCTTCGTGCCCTGTCAGGTTTGCTCGGGCCCTGTCGGGTTTACTCGGGCCCTGTAAGGCTCCGTCGAGCCCTGTCGGGTTTACTCGGGCCCTGTAAGGCTCCGTCGAGCCCTGTCGGGTTTGCTCGGGCCCTGTCAGGCTCCGTCGGACCCTGTCGGGTTTGCTTGGGCCCTGTCGGGCTCCGTTGGGCCCTGTCGGTTTGCTCGGGCCTTGTCGGGTTTTCTGAAGCCCTGTCAGGCTTCGTCGGACCCTGTCGAGTGTGCTTGGGCCCTGTCGGGCTCCGTCGAGCCCTGTCAGGCTTTCTCGGGCCTTGTCAGGCTCCGTCGGGCCCTGTCGGGTTTGCTCGGGCCCTGTCGGGTTTGCTCAGGCCCTGTCGGGTTCCGTCGAGCCCTGTCGGGTTGCCTCGGGCCCTGTCGGACTCCACTGAGCCCTGTCAGGCTCCGTCGGGCTCTTTCGGGTTTGCTCGGGCCCTGGCGGGCTCCGTCGGGCCCTGTCAGGCTTTGTCAGGACGTGTCAGGTTTGCTCGGGCCCTGTCAGGCTCCGTCGAGCCCTGTCAGGTTCGCTCGGGCCCTGTCAGGCTCCGTCGAGCCCTGTCGGGTTTGCTCGGGCCCTGTCAGGTTTGGTGAAGCCCTGTCGGGCTCCGTCAGGCCCTGTCGGGTTTGCTCGGGCCCTATCGGGCTCCGTGGGGCCCCGTCGGGTTTCCTCGGGCCCTGTCGGGCTCCATCGAGCCCTGTCAGGCTCCGTCGGGCCCTTTCGGGTTTGCTCGGGCCCTGTCGGGCTCCGTCGGGCCCTGTCGGATTTGCTCAGGCCCTGTCGGGTTTGTTCGAGCCCTGTCGGGCTCCATCGGGCCCTGTCGGGTTTCCTCGGGCCCTATCGGGCTCAGTCGGGCCCTGTCGGGTTTCCTTGGGCCCTGTCGGGCTCCATCGAGCCCTGTCAGGCTTCGTCGAGCCCTTTCGGGTTTGCTCGGGCCCTGTCGGGCTCCGTCAGGCCCTGTCAGGTTTGCTCGGACCCTATCGGGCTCCGTCGGGCCCTGTCGGGTTTCCTTGGGCCCTGTCGGGCTCCATCGAGCCCTGTCAGGCTTTGTCGGGTCCTGTCGGGTTTGCTCAGGCCCTGTCGGGCCTTGTCTGGCCCTGTCGGGTTTGCTCGGGCCCTGTCGGGTTTGCCCACGTCCTGTCGGGCTCCGTCGGGCCCTGTCAGATTCGCTCGGGCCCTGTCGGGTTTGCTCGGGCCTGTCAGGCTCCGTTAGGCTCTGTCGAGTTTGCTTCTGCCCTGTCGGGCTCCGTCAGGCCCTGTCGGGTTTGCTCGGGCCCTATCGGGCTCCGTCGAGCCCTGTCGGGTTTGCTCGGGCTCTGTCAGGCTCCGTCGGGCCCTGTCGGGTTTCCTCTGGCCCTGTCGGGCTCCATAAAGCCCTGTCAGGCTTTGTCGAACCCTGTCAGGTTTGCTCGGGCCCTGTCGGGTTTGCTCGGGCCCTGTCGGGCTCTGTCGGGCCCTGTCTGGTTTCCTCGGGCCCTGTCACGCTCCGTCGGACCCTGTCGGGTTTGCTCAGGTCCTGTCGGGTTTGCTCGGGCCCTGTCGGGTTTGCTGAAGCCCTGTCAGGCTTCGTCGGACCCTGTCGGGTTTGCTTGGGCCCTGTCGGGCTCCGTCGAACCCTGTCGGGTTTGCTCGGGCCCTGTCAGGCTCCGTCGCGCCCTGTCGGGTTTCCTCGGGCCCTGTCGGGCTCCATCGAGCCCTGTCAGGTTTGCTCGGGCCCTTTCGGGTTTGCTCGGGCCCTGTCGGGCTCCATCGGACCCTATCAGGCTTTGGCGGGTCCTGTCGGGTTTGCTCAGGCCCTGTCGGGCCTTGTCAGCCCCTGTCGGGTTTGCTCGCGCCCTGTCGGGCTCCGTCGGGCCCTGTCAGGTTCTCTCAGGCCCTGTCAGGTTTGCTCGGGCCCTGTCAGGCTCCGTCAGGCCCTATCGGGTTTGCTCGAGCCCTGTCGGGCTCCGTCAGGCCCTGTCAGGTTTGCTCGGGCCCTGTCGGGCCTTGTGAGGCCCTGTCGGGTTTGCTCGGGACCTGTCGGGTTTGCCCGCGTCCTGTCGGGCTCCGTCGGGCCCTGTCAGATTCGCTCGGGCCCTGTCGGGTTTGCTCGGGCCCTGTCAGGCTTCGTCAGGCCCTGTCGGGTTTGCTCGTGCCCTGTTGGGCTCCGTCGGGCCCTGTCAGGTTTGCTCAGGCCCTGTCGGGATCCGTTGGGCCTTGTCGGGTTTGCTCGGGCCCTGTCGGGCTCCATCTAGCCCTGTCAGGCTTTGTCGAACCCTGTCAGATTTGCTCGGGCCCTGTCGGGTTTGCTCGGTTCCTGTTGGGCTCTGTCGGGCCCTGTCGGGTTTGCTCGGGCCCTGTCAGGCTCCGTCGGGCCCTGTCGGATTTCCTCGGGCCCTCTCGGGTTCCGTCGGGCCCTCTCGGGTTCCGTCGGGCCCTCTCGGGTTTCCTCGGGCCCTGTCGGACTCTATCGAGCCCTGTCAGGCTCCGTCGGGCTCTTTCGGGTTTGCTCAAGCCCTGTCGGGCTCCGTCGGGCCCTGTCAGGCTTTGTAAGGTCGTGTCAGGTTTGCTCGGGCCCTGTCGGGCCTTGTCGGGCCCTGTCGGGTTTACTCGGGCTCTGTCGGGCTCCAGCGTGCCCTGTCGGGTTTGCTCGGGCCCTGTCGGGCTCCGTCAGGCCCTGTCGGGTTTGCTCGGGCCCTGTCGGGCTCCGTCGAACCCTGTCGGGTTTGCTCGGGCCCTGTCAGGCTCCGTCGCGCCCTGTCGGGTTTCCTCGGGCCCTGTCGGGCTCCATCGAGCCCTGTCAGGTTTGCTCGGGCCCTTTCGGGTTTGCTCGGGCCCTGTCGGGCTCCATCGGACCCTATCAGGCTTTGGCGGGTCCTGTCGGGTTTGCTCAGGCCCTGTCGGGCCTTGTCAGCCCCTGTCGGGTTTGCTCGCGCCCTGTCGGGCTCCGTCGGGCCCTGTCAGGTTCTCTCAGGCCCTGTCAGGTTTGCTCGGGCCCTGTCAGGCTCCGTCAGGCCCTATCGGGTTTGCTCGAGCCCTGTCGGGCTCCGTCAGGCCCTGTCAGGTTTGCTCGGGCCCTGTCGGGCCTTGTGAGGCCCTGTCGGGTTTGCTCGGGACCTGTCGGGTTTGCCCGCGTCCTGTCGGGCTCCGTCGGGCCCTGTCAGATTCGCTCGGGCCCTGTCGGGTTTGCTCGGGCCCTGTCAGGCTTCGTCAGGCCCTGTCGGGTTTGCTCGTGCCCTGTTGGGCTCCGTCGGGCCCTGTCAGGTTTGCTCAGGCCCTGTCGGGATCCGTTGGGCCTTGTCGGGTTTGCTCGGGCCCTGTCGGGCTCCATCTAGCCCTGTCAGGCTTTGTCGAACCCTGTCAGATTTGCTCGGGCCCTGTCGGGTTTGCTCGGTTCCTGTTGGGCTCTGTCGGGCCCTGTCGGGTTTGCTCGGGCCCTGTCAGGCTCCGTCGGGCCCTGTCGGATTTCCTCGGGCCCTCTCGGGTTCCGTCGGGCCCTCTCGGGTTCCGTCGGGCCCTCTCGGGTTTCCTCGGGCCCTGTCGGACTCTATCGAGCCCTGTCAGGCTCCGTCGGGCTCTTTCGGGTTTGCTCAAGCCCTGTCGGGCTCCGTCGGGCCCTGTCAGGCTTTGTAAGGTCGTGTCAGGTTTGCTCGGGCCCTGTCGGGCCTTGTCGGGCCCTGTCGGGTTTACTCGGGCTCTGTCGGGCTCCAGCGTGCCCTGTCGGGTTTGCTCGGGCCCTGTCGGGCTCCGTCAGGCCCTGTCGGGTTTGCTCGGGCCCTATCGGGCTCCGTGGGGCCCCGTCGGGTTTCCTCGGGCCCTGTCGGGCTCCATCGAGCCCTGTCAGGCTCCGTCGGGCCCTTTCGGGTTTGCTCGGGCCCTGTCGGGCTCCGTCGGGCCCTGTCGGATTTGCTCAGGCCCTGTCGGGTTTGTTCGAGCCCTGTCGGGCTCCATCGGGCCCTGTCGGGTTTCCTCGGGCCCTATCGGGCTCAGTCGGGCCCTGTCGGGTTTCCTTGGGCCCTGTCGGGCTCCATCGAGCCCTGTCAGGCTTCGTCGGGCCCTTTCGGGTTTGCTCGGGCCCTGTTGGGCTCCGTCGGGCCCTGTCGGATTTGCTCAGGCCCTGTCGGGTTTGTTCGAGCCCTGTCGGGCTCCATCGGGCCCTGTCGGGTTTCCTCGGACCCTATCGGGCTCCGTCGGGCCCTGTCGGGTTTCCTTGGGCCCTGTCGGGCTCCATCGAGCCCTGTCAGGCTTTGTCGGGTCCTGTCGGGTTTGCTCAGGCCCTGTCGGGCCTTGTCTGGCCCTGTCGGGTTTGCTCGGGCCCTGTCGGGTTTGCCCACGTCCTGTCGGGCTCCGTCGGGCCCTGTCAGATTCGCTCGGGCCCTGTCGGGTTTGCCCGGGCCCTGTCAGGCTCCGTCAGGCTCTAACGAGTTTGCTTCTGCCCTGTCGGGCTCCGTCGGGCCCTGTCAGGTTTGCTTGGGCACTGTCGGGCTCCGTCGGGCCCTGTCGGGTTTCCTTGGGCCCTGTCGGGCTCCATCGATCCCTGTCAGGCTTTGTCGAACACTGTCGGGTTTGCTCAGGCCCTGTCGGGTTTGCTCGGGCCCTGTCGGGCTCCGTTGGGCCCTGTCGGTTTGCTCGGGCCTTGTCGGGTTTTCTGAAGCCCTGTCAGGCTTCGTCGGACCCTGTCGAGTGTGCTCGGGCCCTGTCGGGCTCCGTCGAGCCCTGTCAGGTTTTCTCGGGCCTTGTCAGGCTCCGTCGGGCCCTGTCGGGTTTGCTCGGGCCCTGTCGGGTTTGCTCAGGCCCTGCCGGGTTCCGTCGAGCCCTGTCGGGTTGCCTCGGGCCCTGTCGGACTCCACTGAGCCCTGTCAGGCTCCGTCGGGCTCTTTCGGGTTTGCTCGGGCCCTGGCGGGCTCCGTCGGGCCCTGTCAGGCTTTGTCAGGACGTGTCAGGTTTTCTCGGGCCCTGTCGGGCCTTGTCGGGCCCTGTCGGGTTTGCTCGGGCTCTGTCGGGCTCCAGCGTGCCCTGTCGGGTTTGCCCGGGCCCTGTCAGGCTCCGTCAGGCCCTGTCGGGTTTGCTCGGGCCCTATCGGGCTCAATCAGGCCCTGTCGGGTTTCCTCGGGCCCTGTCGGGCTCCATCGAGCCCTGTCAGGCTCCGTCGGGCCCTTTCGGGTTTGCTCGGGCCCTGTCGGGCTCCGTCGGGCCCTGTCGGGTTTGCTCGGGTCCTGTTGGGCTCTGTCGGGCCCTGTCGGGTTTGCTCGGGCCCTGTCAGGCTCCGTCGGGCCCTGTCGGGTTTGCTCGGGCTCTGTCAGGCTCCGTCGGGCCCTGTTGGGTTTCCTCGGGCCCTGTCGGGCTCCATATAGCCCTGTCAGGCTTTGTCGAACCCTGTCAGGTTTGCTCGGGCCCTGTCGGGTTTGCTCGGGCCCTGTCGGCCTCTGTCGGGCCCTGTCTGGTTTCCTCGGGCTTTGTCGGGCTCCGTCGGACCCTGTCGGGTTTGCTCGGGTCCTGTCGGGTTTGCTCGGGCCCTGTCGGGTTTGCTGAAGCCCTGTCAGGCTTCGTCGGACCCTGTCGGGTTTGCTCGAGCCCTGTCGGGCTCCATCGAGCCCTGTCAGGCTCCGTCGGGCCCTTTCAGGTTTGCTCGGGCCCTGTCGGGCTCCGTCAGGCCCTGTCGGGTTTGCTCGAGCCCTGTCGGGTTCCTTCGGGCCCTGTCTGGTTTCCTCGGGCTCTGTCGGGCTCCGTCGGGCCCTGTCGGGTTTGCTCGGGCCATGTCGGGTTTGCTGAAGCCCTGTCAGGCTTCGTCGGACCCTGTCGGGTTTGCTCGAGCCCTGTCGGCCTCCATCGGGCCCTGTCAGGTTTGCTCGGGCCCTATCGGGCTCTGTCGGGCCCTGTCGGGTTTCCTCGGTCCCTGTCGGGCTCCATCGAGCCCTGTCAGGCTTCGTCGGGCCCTTTCGGGTTTGCTCAGGCCCTGTCGGGCTCCGTCAGCCCCTGTCGGGTTTGCTCGCGCCCTGTCGGGCTCCGTCGGGCCCTGTCAGGTTCTCTCAGGCCCTGTCAGGTTTGCTCGGGCCCTGTCAGGCTCCGTCAGGCCCTATCGGGTTTGCTCGAGCCCTGTCGGGCTCCGTCAGGCCCTGTCAGGTTTGCTCGGGCCCTGTCGGGCCTTGTGAGGCCCTGTCGGGTTTGCTCGGGACCTGTCGGGTTTGCCCGCGTCCTGTCGGGCTCCGTCGGGCCCTGTCAGATTCGCTCGGGCCCTGTCGGGTTTGCTCGGGCCCTGTCAGGCTTCGTCAGGCCCTGTCGGGTTTGCTCGTGCCCTGTTGGGCTCCGTCGGGCCCTGTCAGGTTTGCTCAGGCCCTGTCGGGATCCGTTGGGCCTTGTCGGGTTTGCTCGGGCCCTGTCGGGCTCCATCTAGCCCTGTCAGGCTTTGTCGAACCCTGTCAGATTTGCTCGGGCCCTGTCGGGTTTGCTCGGTTCCTGTTGGGCTCTGTCGGGCCCTGTCGGGTTTGCTCGGGCCCTGTCAGGCTCCGTCGGGCCCTGTCGGATTTCCTCGGGCCCTCTCGGGTTCCGTCGGGCCCTCTCGGGTTCCGTCGGGCCCTCTCGGGTTTCCTCGGGCCCTGTCGGACTCTATCGAGCCCTGTCAGGCTCCGTCGGGCTCTTTCGGGTTTGCTCAAGCCCTGTCGGGCTCCGTCGGGCCCTGTCAGGCTTTGTAAGGTCGTGTCAGGTTTGCTCGGGCCCTGTCGGGCCTTGTCGGGCCCTGTCGGGTTTACTCGGGCTCTGTCGGGCTCCAGCGTGCCCTGTCGGGTTTGCTCGGGCCCTGTCGGGCTCCGTCAGGCCCTGTCGGGTTTGCTCGGGCCCTGTCGGGCTCCGTCGAACCCTGTCGGGTTTGCTCGGGCCCTGTCAGGCTCCGTCGCGCCCTGTCGGGTTTCCTCGGGCCCTGTCGGGCTCCATCGAGCCCTGTCAGGTTTGCTCGGGCCCTTTCGGGTTTGCTCGGGCCCTGTCGGGCTCCATCGGACCCTATCAGGCTTTGGCGGGTCCTGTCGGGTTTGCTCAGGCCCTGTCGGGCCTTGTCAGCCCCTGTCGGGTTTGCTCGCGCCCTGTCGGGCTCCGTCGGGCCCTGTCAGGTTCTCTCAGGCCCTGTCAGGTTTGCTCGGGCCCTGTCAGGCTCCGTCAGGCCCTATCGGGTTTGCTCGAGCCCTGTCGGGCTCCGTCAGGCCCTGTCAGGTTTGCTCGGGCCCTGTCGGGCCTTGTGAGGCCCTGTCGGGTTTGCTCGGGACCTGTCGGGTTTGCCCGCGTCCTGTCGGGCTCCGTCGGGCCCTGTCAGATTCGCTCGGGCCCTGTCGGGTTTGCTCGGGCCCTGTCAGGCTTCGTCAGGCCCTGTCGGGTTTGCTCGTGCCCTGTTGGGCTCCGTCGGGCCCTGTCAGGTTTGCTCAGGCCCTGTCGGGATCCGTTGGGCCTTGTCGGGTTTGCTCGGGCCCTGTCGGGCTCCATCTAGCCCTGTCAGGCTTTGTCGAACCCTGTCAGATTTGCTCGGGCCCTGTCGGGTTTGCTCGGTTCCTGTTGGGCTCTGTCGGGCCCTGTCGGGTTTGCTCGGGCCCTGTCAGGCTCCGTCGGGCCCTGTCGGATTTCCTCGGGCCCTCTCGGGTTCCGTCGGGCCCTCTCGGGTTCCGTCGGGCCCTCTCGGGTTTCCTCGGGCCCTGTCGGACTCTATCGAGCCCTGTCAGGCTCCGTCGGGCTCTTTCGGGTTTGCTCAAGCCCTGTCGGGCTCCGTCGGGCCCTGTCAGGCTTTGTAAGGTCGTGTCAGGTTTGCTCGGGCCCTGTCGGGCCTTGTCGGGCCCTGTCGGGTTTACTCGGGCTCTGTCGGGCTCCAGCGTGCCCTGTCGGGTTTGCTCGGGCCCTGTCGGGCTCCGTCAGGCCCTGTCGGGTTTGCTCGGGCCCTATCGGGCTCCGTGGGGCCCCGTCGGGTTTCCTCGGGCCCTGTCGGGCTCCATCGAGCCCTGTCAGGCTCCGTCGGGCCCTTTCGGGTTTGCTCGGGCCCTGTCGGGCTCCGTCGGGCCCTGTCGGATTTGCTCAGGCCCTGTCGGGTTTGTTCGAGCCCTGTCGGGCTCCATCGGGCCCTGTCGGGTTTCCTCGGGCCCTATCGGGCTCAGTCGGGCCCTGTCGGGTTTCCTTGGGCCCTGTCGGGCTCCATCGAGCCCTGTCAGGCTTCGTCGGGCCCTTTCGGGTTTGCTCGGGCCCTGTTGGGCTCCGTCGGGCCCTGTCGGATTTGCTCAGGCCCTGTCGGGTTTGTTCGAGCCCTGTCGGGCTCCATCGGGCCCTGTCGGGTTTCCTCGGACCCTATCGGGCTCCGTCGGGCCCTGTCGGGTTTCCTTGGGCCCTGTCGGGCTCCATCGAGCCCTGTCAGGCTTTGTCGGGTCCTGTCGGGTTTGCTCAGGCCCTGTCGGGCCTTGTCTGGCCCTGTCGGGTTTGCTCGGGCCCTGTCGGGTTTGCCCACGTCCTGTCGGGCTCCGTCGGGCCCTGTCAGATTCGCTCGGGCCCTGTCGGGTTTGCCCGGGCCCTGTCAGGCTCCGTCAGGCTCTAACGAGTTTGCTTCTGCCCTGTCGGGCTCCGTCGGGCCCTGTCAGGTTTGCTTGGGCACTGTCGGGCTCCGTCGGGCCCTGTCGGGTTTCCTTGGGCCCTGTCGGGCTCCATCGATCCCTGTCAGGCTTTGTCGAACACTGTCGGGTTTGCTCAGGCCCTGTCGGGTTTGCTCGGGCCCTGTCGGGCTCCGTTGGGCCCTGTCGGTTTGCTCGGGCCTTGTCGGGTTTTCTGAAGCCCTGTCAGGCTTCGTCGGACCCTGTCGAGTGTGCTCGGGCCCTGTCGGGCTCCGTCGAGCCCTGTCAGGTTTTCTCGGGCCTTGTCAGGCTCCGTCGGGCCCTGTCGGGTTTGCTCGGGCCCTGTCGGGTTTGCTCAGGCCCTGCCGGGTTCCGTCGAGCCCTGTCGGGTTGCCTCGGGCCCTGTCGGACTCCACTGAGCCCTGTCAGGCTCCGTCGGGCTCTTTCGGGTTTGCTCGGGCCCTGGCGGGCTCCGTCGGGCCCTGTCAGGCTTTGTCAGGACGTGTCAGGTTTTCTCGGGCCCTGTCGGGCCTTGTCGGGCCCTGTCGGGTTTGCTCGGGCTCTGTCGGGCTCCAGCGTGCCCTGTCGGGTTTGCCCGGGCCCTGTCAGGCTCCGTCAGGCCCTGTCGGGTTTGCTCGGGCCCTATCGGGCTCAATCAGGCCCTGTCGGGTTTCCTCGGGCCCTGTCGGGCTCCATCGAGCCCTGTCAGGCTCCGTCGGGCCCTTTCGGGTTTGCTCGGGCCCTGTCGGGCTCCGTCGGGCCCTGTCGGGTTTGCTCGGGTCCTGTTGGGCTCTGTCGGGCCCTGTCGGGTTTGCTCGGGCCCTGTCAGGCTCCGTCGGGCCCTGTCGGGTTTGCTCGGGCTCTGTCAGGCTCCGTCGGGCCCTGTTGGGTTTCCTCGGGCCCTGTCGGGCTCCATATAGCCCTGTCAGGCTTTGTCGAACCCTGTCAGGTTTGCTCGGGCCCTGTCGGGTTTGCTCGGGCCCTGTCGGCCTCTGTCGGGCCCTGTCTGGTTTCCTCGGGCTTTGTCGGGCTCCGTCGGACCCTGTCGGGTTTGCTCGGGTCCTGTCGGGTTTGCTCGGGCCCTGTCGGGTTTGCTGAAGCCCTGTCAGGCTTCGTCGGACCCTGTCGGGTTTGCTCGAGCCCTGTCGGGCTCCATCGAGCCCTGTCAGGCTCCGTCGGGCCCTTTCAGGTTTGCTCGGGCCCTGTCGGGCTCCGTCAGGCCCTGTCGGGTTTGCTCGAGCCCTGTCGGGTTCCTTCGGGCCCTGTCTGGTTTCCTCGGGCTCTGTCGGGCTCCGTCGGGCCCTGTCGGGTTTGCTCGGGCCATGTCGGGTTTGCTGAAGCCCTGTCAGGCTTCGTCGGACCCTGTCGGGTTTGCTCGAGCCCTGTCGGCCTCCATCGGGCCCTGTCAGGTTTGCTCGGGCCCTATCGGGCTCTGTCGGGCCCTGTCGGGTTTCCTCGGTCCCTGTCGGGCTCCATCGAGCCCTGTCAGGCTTCGTCGGGCCCTTTCGGGTTTGCTCAGGCCCTGTCGGGCTCCGTCAGGCCCTGTCGGGTTTGCTCGGGCCCTATCGGGCTCCGTCGAGCCCTGTCGGGTTTGCTCGGGCTCTGTCAGGCTCCGTCGGGCCCTGTCGGGTTTCCTCGGGCCCTGTCGGGCTCCATAAAGCCCTGTCAGGCTTTGTCGAACCCTGTCAGGTTTGCTCGGGCCCTGTCGGGTTTGCTCGGGCCCTGTCGGGCTCTGTCGGGCCCTGTCTGGTTTCCTCGGGCCCTGTCGGGCTCCGTCGGACCCTGTCGGGTTTGCTCGGGTCCTGTCGGGTTTGCTCGGGCCCTGTCGGGTTTGCTGAAGCCCTGTCAGGCTTCGTCGGACCCTGTCGGGTTTGCTTGGGCCCTGTCGGGCTCCGTCGAACCCTGTCGGGTTTGCTCGGGCCCTGTCAGGCTCCGTCGCGCCCTGTCGGGTTTCCTCGGGCCCTGTCGGGCTCCATCGAGCCCTGTCAGGTTTGCTCGGGCCCTTTCGGGTTTGCTCGGGCCCTGTCGGGCTCCATCGGACCCTATCAGGCTTTGGCGGGTCCTGTCGGGTTTGCTCAGGCCCTGTCGGGCCTTGTCAGCCCCTGTCAGGTTTGCTCTCGCCCTGTCGGGCTCCGTCGGGCCCTGTCAGGTTCTCTCGGGCCCTGTCAGGTTTGCTCGGGCCCTGTCAGGCTCCGTCAGGCCCTATCGGGTTTGCTCGAGCCCTGTCGGGCTCCGTCAGGCCCTGTCAGGTTTGCTCGGGCCCTGTCGGGCCTTGTGAGGCCCTGTCGGGTTTGCTCGGGACCTGTCGGGTTTGCCCGCGTCCTGTCGGGCTCCGTCGGGCCCTGTCAGATTCGCTCGGGCCCTGTCGGGTTTGCTCGGGCCCTGTCAGGCTTCGTCAGGCCCTGTCGGGTTTGCTCGTGCCCTGTTGGGCTCCGTCGGGCCCTGTCAGGTTTGCTCAGGCCCTGTCGGTATCCGTTGGGCCTTGTCGGGTTTGCTCGGGCCCTGTCGGGCTCCATCTAGCCCTGTCAGGCTTTGTCGAACCCTGTCGGGTTTGCTCGGGCCCTGTCGGGTTTGCTCGGTTCCTGTTGGGCTCTGTCGGGCCCTGTCGGGTTTGCTCGGGCCCTGTCAGGCTCCGTCGGGCCCTGTCGGATTTCCTCGGGCCCTCTCGGGTTCCGTCGGGCCCTCTCGGGTTCCGTCGGGCCCTGTTGGGTTTCCTCGGGCCCTGTCGGACTCTATCGAGCCCTGTCAGGCTCCGTCGGGCTCTTTCGGGTTTGCTCAGGCCCTGTCGGGCTCCGTCGGGCCCTGTCAGGCTTTGTCAGGTCCTGTCAGGTTTGCTCGGGCCCTGTCGGACCTTGTCGGGCCCTGTTGCGTTTGCTCGGGCTCTGTCGGGCTCCAGCGTGCCCTGTCGGGTTTGCCCGGGCCCTGTCAGGCTCCATCAGGCGCTGTCGGGTTAGCTCGGGCCCTATCGGGCTCCGTGGGGCCCTGTCGGGTTTCCTCGGGCCCTGTCGGGCTCCATCGAGCCCTGTCAGGTTTGCTTGGGCCCTGTCGGGCTCGCTCGGGCCCTGTCGGGCTCCATCGGACCCTATCAGGCTTTGGCGGGTCCTGTCGGGTTTGCTCAGGCCCTGTCGGGCCTTGTCAGCCCCTGTCAGGTTTGCTCGCGCCCTGTCGGGCTCCGTCGGGCCCTGTCAGGTTCTCTCGGGCCCTGTCAGGTTTGCTCGGGCCCTGTCAGGCTCCGTCAGGCCCTATCGGGTTTGTTTGAGCCCTGTCGGGCTCCGTCAGGCCCTGTCAGGTTTGCTCGGGCCCTGTCGGGCCTTGTCAGGCCCTGTCGGGTTTGCTCGGGACCTGTCGGGTTTGCCCGCGTCCTGTCGGGCTCCGTCAGGCCCTGTCAGATTCGCTCGGGCCCTGTCGGGTTTGCTCGGGCCCTGTCAGGCTCCGTCAGGCCCTGTCGGGTTTGCTCGTGCCCCGTCGGGCTCCGTCGGGCCCTGTCAGGTTTGCTCAGGCCCTGTCGGGATCCGTTGGGCCTTGTCGGGTTTGCTCGGGCCCTGTCGGGCTCCTTCGTGCCCTGTCAGGTTTGCTCGGGCCCTGTCGGGTTTACTCGGGCCCTGTAAGGCTCCGTCGAGCCCTGTCGGGTTTACTCGGGCCCTGTAAGGCTCCGTCGAGCCCTGTCGGGTTTGCTCGGGCCCTGTCAGGCTCCGTCGGACCCTGTCGGGTTTGCTTGGGCCCTGTCGGGCTCCGTTGGGCCCTGTCGGTTTGCTCGGGCCTTGTCGGGTTTTCTGAAGCCCTGTCAGGCTTCGTCGGACCCTGTCGAGTGTGCTCGGGCCCTGTCGGGCTCCGTCGAGCCCTGTCAGGCTTTCTCGGGCCTTGTCAGGCTCCGTCGGGCCCTGTCGGGTTTGCTCGGGCCCTGTCGGGTTTGCTCAGGCGCTGTCGGGTTCCGTCGAGCCCTGTCGGCTTGCCTAGGGCCCTGTCGGACTCCACTGAGCCCTGTCAGGCTCCGTCGGGCTCTTTCGGGTTTGCTCGGGCCCTGGCGGGCTCCGTCGGGCCCTGTCAGGCTTTGTCAGGACGTGTCAGGTTTGCTCGGGCCCTGTCAGGTTCGCTCGGGCCCTGTCGGGTTTGCTCGGGCCCTGTCAGGCTCCGTCGGGCCCTGTCAGGTTCGCTCGGGCCCTGTCAGGCTCCGTCGAGCCCTGTCGGGTTTGCTCGGGCCCTGTCAGGTTTGCTGAAGCCCTGTCAGGATTCGTCGGACCCTATCGAGTGTGCTCAGACCCTGTCGGGCTCCGTCGAGCCCTGTCGGGTTTCCTTGGGTTTGCTCAGGCCCTGTCGGGCCCTGTCGGATTTCCTCGTGCCCTGTCGGACTCTATCGAGCCCTGTCAGGCTCCGTCGGGCTCTTTCGGGTTTGCTCAAGCCCTGTCGGGCTCCGTCGGGCCCTGTCAGGCTTTGTAAGGTCGTGTCAGGTTTGCTCGGGCCCTGTCGGGCCCTGTCGGGTTTACTCGGGCTCTGTCGGGCTCCAGCGTGCCCTGTCGGGTTTGCTCGGGCCCTGTCGGGCTCCGTCAGGCCCTGTCGGGTTTGCTCGGGCCCTATCGGGCTCCGTGGGGCCCCGTCGGGTTTCCTCGGGCCCTATCGGGCTCCATCGAGCCCTGTCAGGCTCCGTCGGGCCCTTTCGGGTTTGCTCGGGCCCTGTCGGGCTCCGTCGGGCCCTGTCGGATTTGCTCAGGCCCTGTCGGGTTTGTTCGAGCCCTGTCGGGCTCCATCGGGCCCTGTCGGGTTTCCTCGGGCCCTAACGGGCTCAGTCGGGCCCTGTCGGGTTTCCTTGGGCCCTGTCGGGCTCCATCGAGCCCTGTCAGGCTTCGTCGGGCCCTTTCGGGTTTGCTCGGGCCCTGTCGGGCTCCGTCAGGCCCTGTCAGGTTTGCTCGGGCCCTATCGGGCTCCGTCGGGCCCTGTCGGGTTTCCTTGGGCCCTGTCGGGCTCCATCGAGCCCTGTCAGGCTTTGTCGGGTCCTGTCGGGTTTGCTCAGGCCCTGTCGGGCCTTGTCTGGCCCTGTCGGGTTTGCTCGGGCCCTGTCGGGTTTGCCCACGTCCTGTCGGGCTCCGTCGGGCCCTGTCAGATTCGCTCGGGCCCTGTCGGGTTTGCTCGGGCCCTGTCAGGCTCCGTCAGGCTCTGTCGAGTTTGCTTCTGCCCTGTTGGGCTCCGTCGGGCCCTGTCAGGTTTGCTTGGGCACTGTCGGGCTCCGTCGGGCCCTGTCGGGTTTCCTTGGGCCCTGTCAGGCTCCGTCGGGCCCTGTCAGGCTTTGTCAGGACGTGTCAGGTTTGCTCGGGCCCTGTCGGGCCTTGTCGGGCCCTGTCGGGTTTGCTCGGGCTCTGTCGGGCTCCAGCGTGCCCTGTCGGGTTTGCCCGGGCCCTGTCAGGCTCCGTCAGGCCCTGTCGGGTTTGCTCGGGCCCTATCGGGCTCAATCAGGCCCTGTCGGGTTTCCTCGGGCCCTGTCGGGCTCCATCGAGCCCTGTCAGGCTCCGTCGGGCCCTTTCGGGTTTGCTCGGGCCCTGTCGGGCTCCGTCGGGCCCTGTCGGGTTTGCTCGGGTCCTGTTGGGCTCTGTCGGGCCCTGTCGGGTTTGCTCGGGCCCTGTCAGGCTCCGTCGGGCCCTGTCGGGTTTGCTCGGGCTCTGTCAGGCTCCGTCGGGCCCTGTTGGGTTTCCTCGGGCCCTGTCGGGCTCCATATAGCCCTGTCAGGCTTTGTCGAACCCTGTCAGGTTTGCTCGGGCCCTGTCGGGTTTGCTCGGGCCCTGTCGGCCTCTGTCGGGCCCTGTCTGGTTTCCTCGGGCTTTGTCGGGCTCCGTCGGACCCTGTCGGGTTTGCTCGGGTCCTGTCGGATTTGCTCGGGCCCTGTCGGGTTCGCTGAAGCCCTGTCAGGCTTCGTCGGACCCTGTCGGGTTTGCTCGAGCCCTGTCGGGCTCCATCGAGCCCTGTCAGGCTCCGTCGGGCCCTTTCAGGTTTGCTTGGGCCCTGTCGGGCTCCGTCGGGCCCTGTCGGGTTTGCTCGAGCCCTGTCGGGTTCCTTCGGGCCCTGTCTGGTTTCCTCGGGCTCTGTCGGGCTCCGTCGGGCCCTGTCGGGTTTGCTCGGGCCATGTCGGGTTTGCTGAAGCCCTGTCAGGCTTCGTCGGACCCTGTCGGGTTTGCTCGAGCCCTGTCGGCCTCCATCGGGCCCTGTCAGGTTTGCTCGGGCCCTATCGGGCTCTGTCGGGCCCTGTCGGGTTTCCTCGGTCCCTGTCGGGCTCCATCGAGCCCTGTCAGGCTTCGTCGGGCCCTTTCGGGTTTGCTCAGGCCCTGTCGGGCTCCGTCAGGCCCTGTCGGGTTTGCTCGGGCCCTATCGGGCTCCGTCGAGCCCTGTCGGGTTTGCTCGGGCTCTGTCAGGCTCCGTCGGGCCCTGTCGGGTTTCCTCGGGCCCTGTCGGGCTCCATAAAGCCCTGTCAGGCTTTGTCGAACCCTGTCAGGTTTGCTCGGGCCCTGTCGGGTTTGCTCGGGCCCTGTCGGGCTCTGTCGGGCCCTGTCTGGTTTCCTCGGGCCCTGTCAGGCTCCGTCGGACCCTGTCGGGTTTGCTCAGGTCCTGTCGGGTTTGCTCGGGCCCTGTCGGGTTTGCTGAAGCCCTGTCAGGCTTCGTCGGACCCTGTCGGGTTTGCTTGGGCCCTGTCGGGCTCCGTCGAACCCTGTCGGGTTTGCTCGGGCCCTGTCAGGCTCCGTCGCGCCCTGTCGGGTTTCCGCGGGCCCTGTCGGGCTCCATCGAGCCCTGTCAGGTTTGCTCGGGCCCTTTCGGGTTTGCTCGGGCCCTGTCGGGCTCCATCGGACCCTATCAGGCTTTGGCGGGTCCTGTCGGGTTTGCTCAGGCCCTGTCGGGCCTTGTCAGCCCCTGTCGGGTTTGCTCGCGCCCTGTCGGGCTCCGTCGGGCCCTGTCAGGTTCTCTTAGGCCCTGTCAGGTTTGCTCGGGCCCTGTCAGGCTCCGTCAGGCCCTATCGGGTTTGCTCGAGCCCTGTCGGGCTCCGTCAGGCCCTGTCAGGTTTGCTCGGGCCCTGTCGGGCCTTGTGAGGCCCTGTCGGGTTTGCTCGGGACCTGTCGGGTTTGCCCGCGTCCTGTCGGGCTCCGTCGGGCCCTGTCAGATTCGCTCGGGCCCTGTCGGGTTTGCTCGGGCCCTGTCAGGCTTCGTCAGGCCCTGTCGGGTTTGCTCGTGCCCTGTTGGGCTCCGTCGGGCCCTGTCAGGTTTGCTCAGGCCCTGTCGGTATCCGTTGGGCCTTGTCGGGTTTGCTCGGGCACTGTCGGGCTCCATCTAGCCCTGTCAGGCTTTGTCGAACCCTGTCAGGTTTGCTCGGGCCCTGTCGGGTTTGCTCGGTTCCTGTTGGGCTCTGTCGGGCCCTGTCGGGTTTGCTCGGGCCCTGTCAGGCTCCGTCGGGCCCTGTCGGATTTCCTCGGGCCCTCTCGGGTTCCGTCGGGCCCTCTCGGGTTCCGTCGGGCCCTCTCGGGTTTCCTCGGGCCCTGTCGGACTCTATCGAGCCCTGTCAGGCTCCGTCGGGCTCTTTCGGGTTTGCTCAAGCCCTGTCGGGCTCCGTCGGGCCCTGTCAGGCTTTGTAAGGTCGTGTCAGGTTTGCTCGGGCCCTGTCGGGCCTTGTCGGGCCCTGTCGGGTTTACGCGGGCTCTGTCGGGCTCCAGCGTGCCCTGTCGGGTTTGCTCGGGCCCTGTTGGGCTCCGTCAGGCCCTGTCGGGTTTGCTCGGGCCCTATCGGGCTCCGTGGGGCCCCGTCGGGTTTCCTCGGGCCCTGTCGGGCTCCATCGAGCCCTGTCAGGCTCCGTCGGGCCCTTTCGGGTTTGCTCGGGCCCTGTCGGGCTCCGTCGGGCCCTGTCGGATTTGCTCAGGCCCTGTCGGGTTTGTTCGAGCCCTGTCGGGCTCCATCGGGCCCTGTCGGGTTTCCTCGGGCCCTATCGGGCTCAGTCGGGCCCTGTCGGGTTTCCTTGGGCCCTGTCGGGCTCCATCGAGCCCTGTCAGGCTTCGTCGGGCCCTGTCGGGTTTGCTCGGGCCCTGTCGGGCTCCGTCAGGCCCTGTCAGGTTTGCTCGGACCCTATCGGGCTCCGTCGGGCCCTGTCGGGTTTCCTTGGGCCCTGTCGGGCTCCATCGAGCCCTGTCAGGCTTTGTCGGGTCCTGTCGGGTTTGCTCAGGCCCTGTCGGGCCTTGTCTGGCCCTGTCGGGTTTGCTCGGGCCCTGTCGGGTTTGCCCACGTCCTGTCGGGCTCCGTCGGGCCCTGTCAGATTCGCTCGGGCCCTGTCGGGTTTGCTCGGGCCCTGTCAGGCTCCGTCAGGCTCTGTCGAGTTTGCTCCTGCCCTGTCGGGCTCCGTCGGGCCCTGTCAGGTTTGCTTGGGCACTGTCGGGCTCCGTCGGGCCCTGTCGGGTTTCCTTGGGCCCTGTCGGGCTCCATCGAGCCCTGTCAGGCTTTGTCGAACACTGTCGGGTTTGCTCAGGCCCTGTCGGGTTTGCTCGGGCCCTGTCGGGCTCCGTTGGGCCCTGTCGGTTTGCTCGGGCCTTGTCGGGTTTTCTGAAGCCCTGTCAGGCTTCGTCGGACCCTGTCGAGTGTGCTCGGGCCCTGTCGGGCTCCGTCGAGCCCTGTCAGGTTTTCTCGGGCCTTGTCAGGCTCCGTCGGGCCCTGTCGGGTTTGCTCGGGCCCTGTCGGGTTTGCTCAGGCCCTGTCGGGTACCGTCGAGCCCTGTCGGGTTGCCTCGGGCCCTGTCGGACTCCACTGAGCCCTGTCAGGCTCCGTCGGGCTCTTTCAGGTTTGCTCGGGCCCTGGCGGGCTCCGTCGGGCCCTGTCAGGCTTTGTCAGGACGTGTCAGGTTTGCTCGGGCCCTGTCGGGCCTTGTCGGGCCCTGTCGGGTTTGCCCGGGCCCTGTCAGGCTCCGTCAGGCCCTGTCGGGTTTGCTCGGCCCTATCGGGCTCAATCAGGCCCTGTCGGGTTTCCTCGGGCCCTGTCGGGCTCCATCGAGCCCTGTCAGGCTCCGTCGGGCCCTTTCGGGTTTGCTCGGGCCCTGTCGGGCTCCGTCGGGCCCTGTCGGGTTTGCTCGGGTCCTGTTGGGCTCTGTCGGGCCCTGTCGGGTTTGCTCGGGCCCTGTCAGGCTCCGTCGGGCCCTGTCGGGTTTGCTCGGGCTCTGTCAGGCTCCGTCGGGCCCTGTTGGGTTTCCTCGGGCCCTGTCGGGCTCCATATAGCCCTGTCAGGCTTTGTCGAACCCTGTCAGGTTTGCTCGGGCCCTGTCGGGTTTGCTCGGGCCCTGTCGGCCTCTGTCGGGCCCTGTCTGGTTTCCTCGGGCTTTGTCGGGCTCCGTCGGACCCTGTCGGGTTTGCTCGGGTCCTGTCGGGTTTGCTCGGGCCCTGTCGGGTTTGCTGAAGCCCTGTCAGGCTTCGTCGGACCCTGTCGGGTTTGCTCGAGCCCTGTCGGGCTCCATCGAGCCCTGTCAGGCTCCGTCGGGCCCTTTCAGGTTTGCTCGGGCCCTGTCGGGCTCCGTCGGGCCCTGTCGGGTTTGCTCGAGCCCTGTCGGGTTCCTTCGGGCCCTGTCTGGTTTCCTCGGGCTCTGTCGGGCTCCGTCGGGCCCTGTCGGGTTTGCTCGGGCCATGTCGGGTTTGCTGAAGCCCTGTCAGGCTTCGTCGGACCCTGTCGGGTTTGCTCGAGCCCTGTCGGCCTCCATCGGGCCCTGTCAGGTTTGCTCGGGCCCTATCGGGCTCTGTCGGGCCCTGTCGGGTTTCCTCGGTCCCTGTCGGGCTCCATCGAGCCCTGTCAGGCTTCGTCGGGCCCTTTCGGGTTTGCTCAGGCCCTGTCGGGCTCCGTCAGGCCCTGTCGGGTTTGCTCGGGCCCTATCGGGCTCCGTCGAGCCCTGTCGGGTTTGCTCGGGCTCTGTCAGGCTCCGTCGGGCCCTGTCGGGTTTCCTCGGGCCCTGTCGGGCTCCATAAAGCCCTGTCAGGCTTTGTCGAACCCTGTCAGGTTTGCTCGGGCCCTGTCGGGTTTGCTCGGGCCCTGTCGGGCTCTGTCGGGCCCTGTCGGGTTTCCTCGGGCCCAGTCGGGCTCCGTCGGGCCCTGTCGGGTTTGCTCGGGTCCTGTCGGGTTTGCTCGGGCCCTGTCGGGTTTGCTGAAGCCCTGTCAGGCTTCGTCGGACCCTGTCGGGTTTGCTTGGGCCCTGTCGGGCTCCGTCGAACCCTGTCGGGTTTGCTCGGGCCCTGTCAGGCTCCGTCGCGCCCTGTCGGGTTTCCTCGGGCCCTGTCGGGCTCCATCGAGCCCTGTCAGGTTTGCTCGGGCTTTTTCGGGTTTGCTCGGGCCCTGTCGGGCTCCATCGGACCCTATCAGGCTTTGGCGGGTCCTGTCGGGTTTGCTCAGGCCCTGTCGGGCCTTGTCAGCCCCTGTCGGGTTTGCTCGCGCCCTGTCGGGCTCCGTCGGGCCCTGTCAGGTTCTCTCGGGCCCTGTCAGGTTTGCTCGGGCCCTGTCAGGCTCCGTCAGGCCCTATCGGGTTTGCTCGAGCCCTGTCGGGCTCCGTCAGGCCCTGTCAGGTTTGCTCGGGCCCTGTCGGGCTCCATCGAGCCCTGTCAGGCTCCGTCGGGCCCTTTCGGGTTTGCTCGGGCCCTGTCGGGCTCCGTCGGGCCCTGTCGGATTTGCTCAGGCCCTGTCGGGTTTGTTCGAGCCCTGTCGGGCTCCATCGGGCCCTGTCGGGTTTCCTCGGGCCCTATCGGGCTCAGTCGGGCCCTGTCGGGTTTCCTTGGGCCCTGTCGGGCTCCATCGAGCCCTGTCAGGCTTCGTCGGGCCCTGTCGGGTTTGCTCGGGCCCTGTCGGGCTCCGTCAGGCCCTGTCAGGTTTGCTCGGACCCTATCGGGCTCCGTCGGGCCCTGTCGGGTTTCCTTGGGCCCTGTCGGGCTCCATCGAGCCCTGTCAGGCTTTGTCGGGTCCTGTCGGGTTTGCTCAGGCCCTGTCGGGCCTTGTCTGGCCCTGTCGGGTTTGCTCGGGCCCTGTCGGGTTTGCCCACGTCCTGTCGGGCTCCGTCGGGCCCTGTCAGATTCGCTCGGGCCCTGTCGGGTTTGCTCGGGCCCTGTCAGGCTCCGTCAGGCTCTGTCGAGTTTGCTCCTGCCCTGTCGGGCTCCGTCGGGCCCTGTCAGGTTTGCTTGGGCACTGTCGGGCTCCGTCGGGCCCTGTCGGGTTTCCTTGGGCCCTGTCGGGCTCCATCGAGCCCTGTCAGGCTTTGTCGAACACTGTCGGGTTTGCTCAGGCCCTGTCGGGTTTGCTCGGGCCCTGTCGGGCTCCGTTGGGCCCTGTCGGTTTGCTCGGGCCTTGTCGGGTTTTCTGAAGCCCTGTCAGGCTTCGTCGGACCCTGTCGAGTGTGCTCGGGCCCTGTCGGGCTCCGTCGAGCCCTGTCAGGTTTTCTCGGGCCTTGTCAGGCTCCGTCGGGCCCTGTCGGGTTTGCTCGGGCCCTGTCGGGTTTGCTCAGGCCCTGTCGGGTACCGTCGAGCCCTGTCGGGTTGCCTCGGGCCCTGTCGGACTCCACTGAGCCCTGTCAGGCTCCGTCGGGCTCTTTCAGGTTTGCTCGGGCCCTGGCGGGCTCCGTCGGGCCCTGTCAGGCTTTGTCAGGACGTGTCAGGTTTGCTCGGGCCCTGTCGGGCCTTGTCGGGCCCTGTCGGGTTTGCCCGGGCCCTGTCAGGCTCCGTCAGGCCCTGTCGGGTTTGCTCGGCCCTATCGGGCTCAATCAGGCCCTGTCGGGTTTCCTCGGGCCCTGTCGGGCTCCATCGAGCCCTGTCAGGCTCCGTCGGGCCCTTTCGGGTTTGCTCGGGCCCTGTCGGGCTCCGTCGGGCCCTGTCGGGTTTGCTCGGGTCCTGTTGGGCTCTGTCGGGCCCTGTCGGGTTTGCTCGGGCCCTGTCAGGCTCCGTCGGGCCCTGTCGGGTTTCCTCGGGCCCTGTCGGGCTCCATATAGCCCTGTCAGGCTTTGTCGAACCCTGTCAGGTTTGCTCGGGCCCTGTCGGGTTTGCTCGGGCCCTGTCGGCCTCTGTCGGGCCCTGTCTGGTTTCCTCGGGCTTTGTCGGGCTCCGTCGGACCCTGTCGGGTTTGCTCGGGTCCTGTCGGGTTTGCTCGGGCCCTGTCGGGTTTGCTGAAGCCCTGTCAGGCTTCGTCGGACCCTGTCGGGTTTGCTCGAGCCCTGTCGGGCTCCATCGAGCCCTGTCAGGCTCCGTCGGGCCCTTTCAGGTTTGCTCGGGCCCTGTCGGGCTCCGTCGGGCCCTGTCGGGTTTGCTCGAGCCCTGTCGGGTTCCTTCGGGCCCTGTCTGGTTTCCTCGGGCTCTGTCGGGCTCCGTCGGGCCCTGTCGGGTTTGCTCGGGCCATGTCGGGTTTGCTGAAGCCCTGTCAGGCTTCGTCGGACCCTGTCGGGTTTGCTCGAGCCCTGTCGGCCTCCATCGGGCCCTGTCAGGTTTGCTCGGGCCCTATCGGGCTCTGTCGGGCCCTGTCGGGTTTCCTCGGTCCCTGTCGGGCTCCATCGAGCCCTGTCAGGCTTCGTCGGGCCCTTTCGGGTTTGCTCAGGCCCTGTCGGGCTCCGTCAGGCCCTGTCGGGTTTGCTCGGGCCCTATCGGGCTCCGTCGAGCCCTGTCGGGTTTGCTCGGGCTCTGTCAGGCTCCGTCGGGCCCTGTCGGGTTTCCTCGGGCCCTGTCGGGCTCCATAAAGCCCTGTCAGGCTTTGTCGAACCCTGTCAGGTTTGCTCGGGCCCTGTCGGGTTTGCTCGGGCCCTGTCGGGCTCTGTCGGGCCCTGTCGGGTTTCCTCGGGCCCAGTCGGGCTCCGTCGGGCCCTGTCGGGTTTGCTCGGGTCCTGTCGGGTTTGCTCGGGCCCTGTCGGGTTTGCTGAAGCCCTGTCAGGCTTCGTCGGACCCTGTCGGGTTTGCTTGGGCCCTGTCGGGCTCCGTCGAACCCTGTCGGGTTTGCTCGGGCCCTGTCAGGCTCCGTCGCGCCCTGTCGGGTTTCCTCGGGCCCTGTCGGGCTCCATCGAGCCCTGTCAGGTTTGCTCGGGCTTTTTCGGGTTTGCTCGGGCCCTGTCGGGCTCCATCGGACCCTATCAGGCTTTGGCGGGTCCTGTCGGGTTTGCTCAGGCCCTGTCGGGCCTTGTCAGCCCCTGTCGGGTTTGCTCGCGCCCTGTCGGGCTCCGTCGGGCCCTGTCAGGTTCTCTCGGGCCCTGTCAGGTTTGCTCGGGCCCTGTCAGGCTCCGTCAGGCCCTATCGGGTTTGCTCGAGCCCTGTCGGGCTCCGTCAGGCCCTGTCAGGTTTGCTCGGGCCCTGTCGGGCTCCATCGAGCCCTGTCAGGCTCCGTCGGGCCCTTTCGGGTTTGCTCGGGCCCTGTCGGGCTCCGTCGGGCCCTGTCAGATTCGCTCGGGCCCTGTCGGGTTTGCTCGGGCCCTGTCAGGCTTCGTCAGGCCCTGTCGGGTTTGCTCGTGCCCTGTTGGGCTTCGTCGGGCCCTGTCAGGTTTGCTCAGGCCCTGTCGGTATCCGTTGGGCCTTGTCGGGTTTGCTCGGGCCCTGTCGGGCTCCATCTAGCCCTGTCAGGCTTTGTCGAACCCTGTCGGGTTTGCTCGGGCCCTGTCGGGTTTGCTCGGGTCCTGTTGGGCTCTGTCGGGCCCTGTCGGGTTTGCTCGGGCCCTGTCAGGCTTCGTCAGGCCCTGTCGGGTTTGCTCGTGCCCTGTTGGGCTTCGTCGGGCCCTGTCAGGTTTGCTCAGGCCCTGTCAGGTTTGCTCAGGCCCTGTCGGTATCCGTTGGGCCTTGTCGGGTTTGCTCGGGCCCTGTCGGGCTCCATCTAGCCCTGTCAGGCTTTGTCGAACCCTGTCGGGTTTGCTCGGGCCCTGTCGGGTTTGCTCGGGTCCTGTTGGGCTCTGTCGGGCCCTGTCGGGTTTGCTCGGGCCCTGTCAGGCTCCGTCGGGCCCTGTCGGATTTCCTCGGGCCCTCTCGGGTTCCGTCGGGCCCTCTCGGGTTCCGTCGGGCCCTCTTGGGTTTCCTCGGGCCCTGTCGGACTCTATCGAGCCCTGTCAGGCTCCGTCGGGCTCTTTCGGGTTTGCTCAGGCCCTGTCGGGCTCCGTCGGGCCCTGTCAGGCTTTGTCAGGTCCTGTCAGGTTTGCTCGGGCCCTGTCGGACCTTGTCGGGCCCTGTCGGGTTTACTCGGGCTCTGTCGGGCTCCAGCGTGCCCTGTCGGGTTTGCCCGGGCCCTGTCAGGCTCCATCAGGCGCTGTCGGGTTAGCTCGGGCCCTATCGGGCTCCGTGGGGCCCTGTCGGGTTTCCTCGGGCCCTGTCGGGCTCCATTGAGCCCTGTCAGGTTTGCTCGGGCCCTGTCGGGCTCGCTCGGGCCCTGTCGGGCTCCATCGGACCCTATCAGGCTTTGGCGTGTCCTGTCGGGTTTGCTCAGGCCCTGTCGAACCTTGTCAGCCCCTGTCAGGTTTGCTCGCGCCCTGTCGGGCTCCGTCGGGCCCTGTCAGGTTCTCTCGGGCCCTGTCAGGTTTGCTCGGGCCCTGTCAGGCTCCGTCAGGCCCTATCGGGTTTGTTTGAGCCCTGTCGGGCTCCGTCAGGCCCTGTCAGGTTTGCTCGGGCCCTGTCGGGCCTTGTCAGGCCCTGTCGGGTTTGCTCGGGACCTGTCGGGTTTGCCCGCGTCCTGTCGGGCTCCGTCGGGCCCTGTCAGATTCGCTCGGGCCCTGTCGGGTTTGCTCGGGCCCTGTCAGGCTCCGTCAGGCCCTGTCGGGTTTGCTCGTGCCCCGTCGGGCTCCGTCGGGCCCT
Organism: Patagioenas fasciata; assembly: GCF_037038585.1. NCBI lineage: Eukaryota > Metazoa > Chordata > Aves > Columbiformes > Columbidae > Patagioenas > Patagioenas fasciata. Next base: position 1,802,218 of record NC_092552.1, on the reverse strand, counting down.
GTCAGGTTTGCTCAGGCCCTGTCGGGATCCGTTGGGCCTTGTCGGGTTTGCTCGGGCCCTGTCGGGCTCCTTCGTGCCCTGTCAGGTTTGCTCGGGCCCTGTCGGGTTTACTCGGGCCCTGTAGGGCTCCGTCGAGCCCTGTCGGGTTTGCTCGGGCCCTGTCAGGCTCCGTCGGGCCCTGTCGGGTTTCCTCGGGCCCTGTCGGGCTCCATCGAGCCCTGTCAGGCTTTGTCGAACCCTGTCGGGTTTGCTCGGGCCCTGTCGGGTTTGCTCGGGTCCTGTCGGGCTCTGTCGGGCCCTGTCGGGTTTGCTCGGGCCCTGTCAGGCTCCGTCGGGCCCTGTCGGATTTCCTCGGGCCCTCTCGGGTTCCGTCAGGCCCTCTCGGGTTCCGTCGGGCCCTGTCGGGTTTCCTCGGGCCCTGTCGGACTCTATCGAGCCCTGTCAGGCTCCGGCGGGCTCTTTCGGGTTTGCTCAGGCCCTGTCGGGCTCCGTCGGGCCCTGTCAGGCTTTGTCAGGTCCTGTCAGGTTTGCTCGGGCCCTGTCGGGCCTTGTCGGGCCCTGTTGGGTTTGCTCGGGCTCTGTCGGGCTCCAGCGTGCCCTGTCGGGTTTGCCCGGGCCCTGTCCGGCTCTATCAGGCCCTGTCGGGTTTGCTCAGGCCCTATCGGGCTCCGTGGGGCCCTGTCGGGTTTCCTCGGGCCCTGTCGGGCTCCATCGAGCCCTGTCAGGCTCCGTCGGGCTCTTTCGGGTTTGCTCAAGCCCTGTCGGGCTCCGTCGGGCCCTGTCAGGCTTTGTCAGGTCGTGTCAGGTTTGCTCGGGCCCTGTTGGGCCTTGTCGGGCCCTGTCGGGTTTGCTCGGGCTCTGTCGGGCTCCAGCGTGCCCTGTCGGGTTTGCTCGCGCCCTGTCGGGCTCCGTCAGGCCCTGTCGGGTTTGCTCGGGCCCTATCGGGCTCCGTGGGGTCCTGTCGGGTTTCCTCGGGCCCTGTCGGGCTCCATCGAGCCCTGTCAGGCTCCGTCGGGCCCTTTCGGGTTTGCTCGGGCCCTGTCGGGCTCCATCGGGCCCTGTCGGGTTTGCTCGGGCCCTATCGCGCTCCGTCGGGACCTGTCGGGTTTCCTCGGGCCCTGTCGGGCTCCGTCAGGCCCTATCGGGTTTGCTCGAGCCCTGTCGGGCTCCGTCAGGCCCTGTCAGGTTTGCTCGGGCCCTGTCGGGCCTTGTGAGGCCCTGTCGGGTTTGCTCGGGACCTGTCGGGTTTGCCCGCGTCCTGTCGGGCTCCGTCGGGCCCTGTCAGATTCGCTCGGGCCCTGTCGGGTTTGCTCGGGCCCTGTCAGGCTTCGTCAGGCCCTGTCGGGTTTGCTCGTGCCCTGTTGGGCTCCGTCGGGCCCTGTCAGGTTTGCTCAGGCCCTGTCGGTATCCGTTGGGCCTTGTCGGGTTTGCTCGGGCCCTGTCAGGCTCCATCTAGCCCTGTCAGGCTTTGTCGAACCCTGTCGGGTTTGCTCGGGCCCTGTCGGGTTTGCTCGGTTCCTGTTGGGCTCTGTCGGGCCCTGTCGGGTTTGCTCGGGCCCTGTCAGGCTCCGTCGGGCCCTGTCGGATTTCCTCGGGCCCTCTCGGGTTCCGTCGGGCCCTCTCGGGTTTCCTCGGGCCCTGTCGGACTCTATCGAGCCCTGTCAGGCTCCGTCGGGCTCTTTCGGGTTTGCTCAAGCCCTGTCGGGCTCCGTCGGGCCCTGTCAGGCTTTGTAAGGTCGTGTCAGGTTTGCTCAGGCCCTGTCGGGCCTTGTCGGGCCCTGTCGGGTTTACTCGGGCTCTGTCGGGCTCCAGCGTGCCCTGTCGGGTTTGCTCGGGCCCTGTCGGGCTCCGTCAGGCCCTGTCGGGTTTGCTCGGGCCCTATCGGGCTCCGTGGGGCCCCGTCGGGTTTCCTCGGGCCCTGTCGGGCTCCATCGAGCCCTGTCAGGCTCCGTCGGGCCCTTTCGGGTTTGCTCGGGCCCTGTCGGGCTCCGTCGGGCCCTGTCGGATTTGCTCAGGCCCTGTCGGGTTTGTTCGAGCCCTGTCGGGCTCCATCGGGCCCTGTCAGGTTTGCTCGGGCCCTATCGGGCTCTGTCGGGCCCTGTCGGGTTTCCTCGGTCCCTGTCGGGCTCCATCGAGCCCTGTCAGGCTTCGTCGGGCCCTTTCGGGTTTGCTCAGGCCCTGTCGGGCTCCGTCAGGCCCTGTCGGGTTTGCTCGGGCCCTATCGGGCTCCGTCGAGCCCTGTCGGGTTTGCTCGGGCTCTGTCAGGCTCCGTCGGGCCCTGTCGGGTTTCCTCGGGCCCTGTCGGGCTCCATAAAGCCCTGTCAGGCTTTGTCGAACCCTGTCAGGTTTGCTCGGGCCCTGTCGGGTTTGCCCGGGCCCTGTCAGGCTCCATCAGGCGCTGTCGGGTTAGCTCGGGCCCTATCGGGCTCCGTGGGGCCCTGTCGGGTTTCCTCGGGCCCTGTCGGGCTCCATCGAGCCCTGTCAGGTTTGCTCGGGCCCTGTCGGGCTCGCTCGGGCCCTGTCGGGCTCCATCGGACCCTATCAGGCTTTGGCGTGTCCTGTCGGGTTTGCTCAGGCCCTGTCGAACCTTGTCAGCCCCTGTCAGGTTTGCTCGCGCCCTGTCGGGCCTTGTCAGCCCCTGTCGGGTTTGCTCGCGCCCTGTCGGGCTCCGTCGGGCCCTGTCAGGTTCTCTCGGGCCCTGTCAGGTTTGCTCGGGCCCTGTCAGGCTCCGTCAGGCCCTATCGGGTTTGTTTGAGCCCTGTCGGGCTCCGTCAGGCCCTGTCAGGTTTGCTCGGGCCCTGTCGGGCCTTGTCAGGCCCTGTCGGGTTTGCTCGGGACCTGTCGGGTTTGCCCGCGTCCTGTCGGGCTCCGTCGGGCCCTGTCAGATTCGCTCGGGCCCTGTCGGGTTTGCTCGGGCCCTGTCAGGCTCCGTCAGGCCCTGTCGGGTTTGCTCGTGCCCCGTCGGGCTCCGTCGGGCCCTGTCAGGTTTGCTCAGGCCCTGTCGGGATCCGTTGGGCCTTGTCGGGTTTGCTCGGGCCCTGTCGGGCTCCTTCGTGCCCTGTCAGGTTTGCTCGGGCCCTGTCGGGTTTACTCGGGCCCTGTAGGGCTCCGTCGAGCCCTGTCGGGTTTGCTCGGGCCCTGTCGGGTTTGCTCGGGCCCTGTCAGGCTCCGTCGGGCCCTGTCGGGTTTCCTCGGGCCCTGTCGGGCTCCATCGAGCCCTGTCAGGCTTTGTCGAACCCTGTCGGGTTTGCTCGGGCCCTGTCGGGTTTGCTCGGGTCCTGTCGGGCTCTGTCGGGCCCTGTCGGGTTTGCTCGGGCCCTGTCAGGCTCCGTCGGGCCCTGTCGGATTTCCTCGGGCCCTCTCGGGTTCCGTCAGGCCCTCTCGGGTTCCGTCGGGCCCTGTCGGGTTTCCTCGGGCCCTGTCGGACTCTATCGAGCCCTGTCAGGCTCCGGCGGGCTCTTTCGGGTTTGCTCAGGCCCTGTCGGGCTCCGTCGGGCCCTGTCAGGCTTTGTCAGGTCCTGTCAGGTTTGCTCGGGCCCTGTCGGGCCTTGTCGGGCCCTGTTGGGTTTGCTCGGGCTCTGTCGGGCTCCAGCGTGCCCTGTCGGGTTTGCCCGGGCCCTGTCCGGCTCTATCAGGCCCTGTCGGGTTTGCTCAGGCCCTATCGGGCTCCGTGGGGCCCTGTCGGGTTTCCTCGGGCCCTGTCGGGCTCCATCGAGCCCTGTCAGGCTCCGTCGGGCTCTTTCGGGCTTGCTCAAGCCCTGTCGGGCTCCGTCGGGCCCTGTCAGGCTTTGTCAGGTCGTGTCAGGTTTGCTCGGGCCCTGTTGGGCCTTGTCGGGCCCTGTCGGGTTTGCTCGGGCTCTGTCGGGCTCCAGCGTGCCCTGTCGGGTTTGCTCGCGCCCTGTCGGGCTCCGTCAGGCCCTGTCGGGTTTGCTCGGGCCCTATCGGGCTCCGTGGGGTCCTGTCGGGTTTCCTCGGGCCCTGTCGGGCTCCATCGAGCCCTGTCAGGCTCCGTCGGGCCCTTTCGGGTTTGCTCGGGCCCTGTCGGGCTCCGTCGGGTTGTGTCGGATTTGCTCAGGCCCTGTCGGGTTTGTTCGAGCCCTGTCGGGCTCCATCGGGCCCTGTCGGGTTTGCTCGGGCCCTATCGCGCTCCGTCGGGCCCTGTCGGGTTTCCTCGGGCCCTGTCGGGCTCCATCGAGCCCTGTCAGGCTTCGTCGGGCCCTTTCAGGTTTGCTCGGGCCCTGTCGGGTTCCGTCAGGCCCTGTCGGGTTTGCTCGGGCCCTATCGGGGTCCGTCGGGCCCTGTCGGGTTTCCTTGGGCCCTGTCGGGCTCCATCGAGCCCTGTCAGGCTTTGTCGGGTCCTGTCGGGTTTGCTCAGGCCCTGTCGGGCCTTGTCTGGCCCTGTCGGGTTTGCTCGGGCCCTGTCGGGTTTGCCCACGTCCTGTCGGGCTCCGTCGGGCCCTGTCAGATTCGCTCGGGCCCTGTCGGGTTTGCTCGTGCCCTGTCGGGCTCCGTCGGGCCCTGTCAGGTTTGCTTGGGCCCTGTCGGGATCCGTTGGGCCCTGTCGGGTTTGCTCGGGCCCTGTCAGGCTCCGTCAGGCCCTGTCTGGTTTGCTCGTGCCCTGTCGGGCTCCGTCGGGCCCTGTCAGGTTTGCTTGGGCACTGTCGGGCTCCGTCGGGCCCTGTCGGGTTTCCTTAGGCCCTGTCGGGCTCCATCGATCCCTGTCAGGCTTTGTCGAACACTGTCGGGTTTGCTCAGGCCCTGTCGGGTTTGCTCGGGCCCTGTCGGGCTCTGTCGGGCCCTGTCTGGTTTCCTCGGGCCCTGTCGGGCTCCGTTGGGCCCTGTCGGTTTGCTCGGGCCCTGTCGGGTTTTCTGAAGCCCTGTCCGGCTTAGTCGGACCCTGTCGAGTGTGCTCGGGCCCTGTCGGGCTCCGTCGAGCCCTGTCAGGTTTTCTCGGGCCTTGTCAGGCTCCGTCGGGCCCTGTCGGGTTTCCTCGGGCCCTGTCGGACTCCACTGAGCCCTGTCAGGCTCCGTCGGGCTCTCTCGGGTTTGCTCGGGCCCTGGCGGACTCCGTCGGGCCCTGTCGGGTTTGCTCGGGCCCTGTCGGGCTCCTTCGTGCCCTGTCAGGTTTGCTCGGGCCCTGTCGGGTTTACTCGGGCCCTGTAGGGCTCCGTCGAGCCCTGTCGGGTTTGCTCGGGCCCTGTCGGGTTTGCTCGGGCCCTGTCAGGCTCCGTCGGGCCCTGTCGGGTTTCCTCGGGCCCTGTCGGGCTCCATCGAGCCCTGTCAGGCTTTGTCGAACCCTGTCGGGTTTGCTCGGGCCCTGTCGGGTTTGCTCGGGTCCTGTCGGGCTCTGTCGGGCCCTGTCGGGTTTGCTCGGGCCCTGTCAGGCTCCGTCGGGCCCTGTCGGATTTCCTCGGGCCCTCTCGGGTTCCGTCGGGCCCTCTCGGGTTCCGTCGGGCCCTGTCGGGATTCCTCGGGCCCTGTCGGACTCTATCGAGCCCTGTCAGGCTCCGGCGGGCTCTTTCGGGTTTGCTCAGGCCCTGTCGGGCTCCGTCGGGCCCTGTCAGGCTTTGTCAGGTCCTGTCAGGTTTGCTCGGGCCCTGTCGGGCCTTGTCGGGCCCTGTTGGGTTTGCTCGGGCTCTGTCGGGCTCCAGCGTGCCCTGTCGGGTTTGCCCGGGCCCTGTCCGGCTCCATCAGGCCCTGTCGGGTTTGCTCAGGCCCTATCGGGCTCCGTGGGGCCCTGTCGGGTTTCCTCGGGCCCTGTCGGGCTCCATCGAGCCCTGTCAGGCTCCGTCGGGCTCTTTCGGGTTTGCTCAAGCCCTGTCGGGCTCCGTCGGGCCCTGTCAGGCTTTGTCAGGTCGTGTCAGGTTTGCTCGGGCCCTGTTGGGCCTTGTCGGGCCCTGTCGGGTTTGCTCGGGCTCTGTCGGGCTCCAGCGTGCCCTGTCGGGTTTGCTCGCGCCCTGTCGGGCTCCGTCAGGCCCTGTCGGGTTTGCTCGGGCCCTATCGGGCTCCGTGGGGTCCTGTCGGGTTTCCTCGGGCCCTGTCGGGCTCCATCGAGCCCTGTCAGGCTCCGTCGGGCCCTTTCGGGTTTGCTCGGGCCCTGTCGGGCTCCGTCGGGCCCTGTCGGATTTGCTCAGGCCCTGTCGGGTTTGTTCGAGCCCTGTCGGGCTCCATCGGGCCCTGTCGGGTTTGCTCGGGCCCTATCGCGCTCCGTCGGGCCCTGTGGGGTTTCCTCGGGCCCTGTCGGGCTCCATCGAGCCCTGTCAGGCTTCGTCGGGCCCTTTCAGGTTTGCTCGGGCCCTGTCGGGTTCCGTCAGGCCCTGTCGGGTTTGCTCGGGCCCTATCGGGGTCCGTCGGGCCCTGTCGGGTTTCCTTGGGCCCTGTCGGGCTCCATCGAGCCCTGTCAGGCTTTGTCGGGTCCTGTCGGGTTTGCTCAGGCCCTGTCGGGCCTTGTCTGGCCCTGTCGGGTTTGCTCGGGCCCTGTCGGGTTTGCCCACGTCCTGTCGGGCTCCGTCAGGCCCTGTCAGATTCGCTCGGGCCCTGTCGGGTTTGCTCGTGCCCTGTCGGGCTCCGTCGGGCCCTGTCAGGTTTGCTTGGGCCCTGTCGGGATCCGTTGGGCCCTGTCGGGTTTGCTCGGGCCCTGTCAGGCTCCGTCAGGCCCTGTCTGGTTTGCTCGTGCCCTGTCGGGCTCCGTCGGGCCCTGTCAGGTTTGCTTGGGCACTGTCGGGCTCCGTCGGGCCCTGTCGGGTTTCCTTGGGCCCTGTCGGGCTCCATCGAGCCCTGTCAGGCTTTGTCGAACCCTGTCGGGTTTGCTCAGGCCCTGTCGGGTTTGCTCGGGCCCTGTAGGGCTCTGTCGGGCCCTGTCTGGTTTCCTCGGGCCCTGTCGGGCTCCGTTGGGCCCTGTCGGTTTGCTCGGGCCCTGTCGGGTTTTCTGAAGCCCTGTCAGGCTTCGTCGGACCCTGTCGAGTGTGCTCGGGCCCTGTCGGGCTCCGTCGAGCCCTGTCAGGTTTTCTCGGGCCTTGTCAGGCTCCGTCGGGCCCTGTCGGGTTTCCTCGGGCCCTGTCGGACTCCACTGAGCCCTGTCAGGCTCCGTCGGGCTCTCTCGGGTTTGCTCGGGCCCTGGCGGACTCCGTCGGGCCCTGTCGGGTTTGCTCGGGCCCTGTCAGGCTCCGTCGGGCCCTGTCAAGTTTCCTCGGGCCTTGTCGGGCTCCATCGAACCCTGTCAGGCTTTGTCGAACCCTGTCGGGTTTGCTCAGGCCCTGTCGGGTTTGCTCGGGCTCTGTCGGGCTCTGTCGGGCCCTGTCTGGTTTCCTCGGGGCCTTTCGGGCTCCGTTGGGCCCTGTCGGTTTGCTCGGGCCCTGTCAAGTTTTCTGAAGCCCTGTCAGGCTTCGTCAGACCCTGTCGAGTGTGCTCGGGCCCTGTCGGGCTCCGTCAAGCCCTGTCAGGTTTTCTCAGGCCTTGTCAGGCTTTGTCGGGCCCTGTCGGGTTTGCTCGGGCCCTGTCGGGTTTGCTCAGGCCCTGTCGGGTTCCGTCAAGCCCTGTCGGGTTTCCTCGGGCCCTGTCGGACTCCACTGAGCCCTGTCAGGCTCCGTCGAGCTCTTTCGGGTTTGCTCGGGCCCTGGCGGGCTCCGTCGGGCCCTGTCAGGCTTTGTCAGGACGTGTCAGGTTTGCTCGGGCCCTGTCGGTCCTTGTCGGGCCCTGTCGGGTTTGCTCGGGCTCTGTCGGGCTCCAGCGTGCCCTGTCGGGTTTGCCCGGGCCCTGTCAGGCTCCATCAGGCCCTGTCGGGTTTGCTCGGGCCCTGTCGGGCTCCATCGAGCCCTGTCAGGCTCCGTCGGGCCCTTTCGGGTTTGCTCGGGCCCTGTCGGGCTCCGTCGGGCCCTGTCGGGTTTGCTCGGGCCCTGTCGGGCTCCTTCGTGCCCTGTCAGGTTTGCTCGGGCCCTGTCGGGTTTACTCGGGCCCTGTAGGGCTCCGTCGAGCCCTGTCGGGTTTGCTCGGGCCCTGTCGGGTTTGCTCGGGCCCTGTCAGGCTCCGTCGGGCCCTGTCGGGTTTCCTCGGGCCCTGTCGGGCTCCATCGAGCCCTGTCAGGCTTTGTCGAACCCTGTCGGGTTTGCTCGGGCCCTGTCGGGTTTGCTCGGGTCCTGTCGGGCTCTGTCGGGCCCTGTCGGGTTTGCTCGGGCCCTGTCAGGCTCCGTCGGGCCCTGTCGGATTTCCTCGGGCCCTCTCGGGTTCCGTCGGGCCCTCTCGGGTTCCGTCGTGCCCTGTCGGGTTTCCTCGGGCCCTGTCGGACTCTATCGAGCCCTGTCAGGCTCCGGCGGGCTCTTTCGGGTTTGCTCAGGCCCTGTCGGGCTCCGTCGGGCCCTGTCAGGCTTTGTCAGGTCCTGTCAGGTTTGCTCGGGCCCTGTCGGGCCTTGTCGGGCCCTGTTGGGTTTGCTCGGGCTCTGTCGGGCTCCAGCATGCCCTGTCGGGTTTGCCCGGGCCCTGTCCGGCTCCATCAGGCCCTGTCGGGTTTGCTCAGGCCCTATCGGGCTCCGTGGGGCCCTGTCGGGTTTCCTCGGGCCCTGTCGGGCTCCATCGAGCCCTGTCAGGCTCCGTCGGGCTCTTTCAGGTTTGCTCAAGCCCTGTCGGGCTCCGTCGGGCCCTGTCAGGCTTTGTCAGGTCGTGTCAGGTTTGCTCGGGCCCTGTTGGGCCTTGTCGGGCCCTGTCGGGTTTGCTCGGGCTCTGTCGGGCTCCAGCGTGCCCTGTCGGGTTTGCTCGCGCCCTGTCGGGCTCCGTCAGGCCCTGTCGGGTTTGCTCGGGCCCTATCGGGCTCCGTGGGGTCCTGTCGGGTTTCCTCGGGCCCTGTCGGGCTCCATCGAGCCCTGTCAGGCTCCGTCGGGCCCTTTCGGGTTTGCTCGGGCCCTGTCGGGCTCCGTCGGGCCCTGTCGGATTTGCTCAGGCCCTGTCGGGTTTGTTCGAGCCCTGTCGGGCTCCATCGGGCCCTGTCGGGTTTGCTCGGGCCCTATCGCGCTCCGTCGGGCCCTGTCGGGTTTCCTCGGGCCCTGTCGGGCTCCATCGAGCCCTGTCAGGCTTCGTCGGGCCCTTTCAGGTTTGCTCGGGCCCTGTCGGGTTCCGTCAGGCCCTGTCGGGTTTGCTCGGGCCCTATCGGGGTCCGTCGGGCCCTGTCGGGTTTCCTTGGGCCCTGTCGGGCTCCATCGAGCCCTGTCAGGCTTTGTCGGGTCCTGTCGGGTTTGCTCAGGCCCTGTCGGGCCTTGTCTGGCCCTGTCGGGTTTGCTCGGGCCCTGTCGGGTTTGCCCACGTCCTGTCGGGCTCCGTCGGGCCCTGTCAGATTCGCTCGGGCCCTGTCGGGTTTGCTCGTGCCCTGTCGGGCTCCGTCGGGCCCTGTCAGGTTTGCTTGGGCCCTGTCGGGATCCGTTGGGCCCTGTCGGGTTTGCTCGGGCCCTGTCAGGCTCCGTCAGGCCCTGTCTGGTTTGCTCGTGCCCTGTCGGGCTCCGTCGGGCCCTGTCAGGTTTGCTTGGGCACTGTCGGGCTCCGTCGGGCCCTGTCGGGTTTCCTTGGGCCCTGTCGGGCTCCATCGAGCCCTGTCAGGCTTTGTCGAACCCTGTCGGGTTTGCTCAGGCCCTGTCGGGTTTGCTCGGGCCCTGTAGGGCTCTGTCGGGCCCTGTCTGGTTTCCTCGGGCCCTGTCGGGCTCCGTTGGGCCCTGTCGGTTTGCTCGGGCCCTGTCGGGTTTTCTGAAGCCCTGTCAGGCTTCGTCGGACCCTGTCGAGTGTGCTCGGGCCCTGTCGGGCTCCGTCGAGCCCTGTCAGGTTTTCTCGGGCCTTGTCAGGCTCCGTCGGGCCCTGTCGGGTTTCCTCGGGCCCTGTCGGACTCCACTGAGCCCTGTCAGGCTCCGTCGGGCTCTCTCGGGTTTGCTCGGGCCCTGGCGGACTCCGTCGAGCCCTGTCGGGTTTGCTCGGGCCCTGTCAGGCTCCGTCGGGCCCTGTCAAGTTTCCTCGGGCCTTGTCGGGCTCCATCGAACCCTGTCAGGCTTTGTCGAACCCTGTCGGGTTTGCTCAGGCCCTGTCGGGTTTGCTCGGGCTCTGTCGGGCTCTGTCGGGCCCTGTCTGGTTTTCTCGGGGCCTTTCGGGCTCCGTTGGGCCCTGTCGGTTTGCTCGGGCCCTGTCGGGTTTTCTGAAGCCCTGTCAGGCTTCGTCAGACCCTGTCGAGTGTGCTCGGGCCCTGTCGGGCTCCGTCAAGCCCTGTCAGGTTTTCTCAGGCCTTGTCAGGCTTTGTCGGGCCCTGTCGGGTTTGCTCGGGCCCTGTCGGGTTTGCTCAGGCCCTGTCGGGTTCCGTCAAGCCCTGTCGGGTTTCCTCGGGCCCTGTCGGACTCCACTGAGCCCTGTCAGGCTCCGTCGAGCTTTTTCGGGTTTGCTCGGGCCCTGGCGGGCTCCGTCGGGCCCTGTCAGGCTTTGTCAGGACGTGTCAGGTTTGCTCGGGCCCTGTCGGTCCTTGTCGGGCCCTGTCGGGTTTGCTCGGGCTCTGTCGGGCTCCAGCGTGCCCTGTCGGGTTTGCCCGGGCCCTGTCAGGCTCCATCAGGCCCTGTCGGGTTTGCTCGGGCCCTATCGGGCTCAATCAGGCCCTGTCGGGTTTCCTCGGGCCCTGTCGGGCTCCATCGAGCCCTGTCAGGCTCCGTCGGGCCCTTTCGGGTTTGCTCGGGCCCTGTCGGGCTCCGTCGGGCCCTGTCGGGTTTGCTCGGGCCCTGTCGGGCTCCGTCGGGCCCTGTCTGGTTTCCTCGGGCTCTGTCGGGCTCCGTCGGGCCCTGTCGGGTTTGCTCGGGCCATGTCGGGTTTGCTGAAGCCCTGTCAGGCTTCGTCAGACTCTGTCGGGTTTGCTCGAGCCCTGTCGGGCTCCATCGGGCCCTGTCGGGTTTGCTCGGGCCCTGTCGGGCTCCGTCGGGCCCTGTCGGGTTTCCTCGGGCCCTGTCGGGCTCCAGCGAGCCCTGTCAGGCTTCGTCGGGCCCTTTCGGGTTTGCTCGGGCCCTGTCGGGCTTCGTCAGGCCCTGTCGGGTTTGCTCGGGCCGTATCGGGCTCCATCGAGCTCTGTCGGGTTTGCTCGGGCTCTGTCAGGCTCCGTCAAGCCCTGTCGGGTTTCCTCGGGCCCTGTCGGGCTCCATCAAGCCCTGTCAGGCTTTGTCGAACCCTGTCGGGTTTGCTCGGGCCCTGTCGGGTTTGCTCGGGCCCTGTCGGGCTCTGTCGGGCCCTGTCTGGTTTCCTCGGGCCCTGTCGGGCTCCGTCGGGCCCTGTCGGGTTTGCTCGGGCCCTGTCGGGTTTGCTGAAGCCCTGTCAGGCTTCGTCGGACCCTGTCGGGTTTGCTCGGGCCCTGTCGGGCTCCGTCGAACCCTGTCGGGTTTGCTCGGGCCCTGTCAGGCTCTGTCGCGCCCTGTCAGGTTTCCTCGGGCCCTGTTGGGCTCCATAAAGCCCTGTCAGGCTTTGTCGAACCCTGTCAGGTTTGCTCGGGCCCTGTCGGGTTTGCTCGGGCCCTGTCGGGCTCTGTCGAGCTCTGTATGGTTTCTTCGAGCCCTTGCGGGCTCTGTCGGACCCTGTCGGGTTTGCTCGGGTCCTGTCGGGTTTGCTCGGGCCCTGTCGGGTTTGCTGAAGCCCTGTCAGGCTTCGTCAGACCCTGTCGGGTTTGCTTGGGCCCTGTCGGGCTCCGTCGAACCCTGTCGGGTTTGCTCGGGCCCTGTCAGGCTCCGTCGCGCCCTGTCGGGTTTCCTCGGGCCCTGTCGGGCTCCATCGAGCCCTGTCAGGTTTGCTCGGGCCCTTTCGGGTTTGCTCGGGCCCTGTCGGGCTCCATCGGACCCTATCAGGCTTTGGCGGGTCCTGTCGGATTTCCTCGGGCCCTCTCGGGTTCCGTCGGGCCCTCTCTGGGTTCCGTCGGGCCCTGTCGGGTTTCCTCGGGCCCTGTCGGGCTCCATCGAGCCCTGTCAGGCTCCGTCGGGCCCTTTCGGGTTTGCTCGGGCCCTGTCGGGCTCCGTCGGGCCCTGTCGGGTTTGCTCGGGCCCTGTCGGGCTCCTTCGTGCCCTGTCAGGTTTGCTCGGGCCCTGTCGGGTTTACTCGGGCCCTGTAGGGCTCCGTCGAGCCCTGTCGGGTTTGCTCGGGCCCTGTCGGGTTTGCTCGGGCCCTGTCAGGCTCCGTCGGGCCCTGTCGGGTTTCCTCGGGCCCTGTCGGGCTCCATCGAGCCCTGTCAGGCTTTGTCGAACCCTGTCGGGTTTGCTCGGGCCCTGTCGGGTTTGCTCGGGTCCTGTCGGGCTCTGTCGGGCCCTGTCGGGTTTGCTCGGGCCCTGTCAGGCTCCGTCGGGCCCTGTCGGATTTCCTCGGGCCCTCTCGGGTTCCGTCGGGCCCTCTCGGGTTCCGTCGTGCCCTGTCGGGTTTCCTCGGGCCCTGTCGGACTCTATCGAGCCCTGTCAGGCTCCGGCGGGCTCTTTCGGGTTTGCTCAGGCCCTGTCGGGCTCCGTCGGGCCCTGTCAGGCTTTGTCAGGTCCTGTCAGGTTTGCTCGGGCCCTGTCGGGCCTTGTCGGGCCCTGTTGGGTTTGCTCGGGCTCTGTCGGGCTCCAGCGTGCCCTGTCGGGTTTGCCCGGGCCCTGTCCGGCTCCATCAGGCCCTGTCGGGTTTGCTCAGGCCCTATCGGGCTCCGTGGGGCCCTGTCGGGTTTCCTCGGGCCCTGTCGGGCTCCATCGAGCCCTGTCAGGCTCCGTCGGGCTCTTTCGGGTTTGCTCAAGCCCTGTCGGGCTCCGTCGGGCCCTGTCAGGCTTTGTCAGGTCGTGTCAGGTTTGCTCGGGCCCTGTTGGGCCTTGTCGGGCCCTGTCGGGTTTGCTCGGGCTCTGTCGGGCTCCAGCGTGCCCTGTCGGGTTTGCTCGCGCCCTGTCGGGCTCCGTCAGGCCCTGTCGGGTTTGCTCGGGCCCTATCGGGCTCCGTGGGGTCCTGTCGGGTTTCCTCGGGCCCTGTCGGGCTCCATCGAGCCCTGTCAGGCTCCGTTGGGCCCTTTCGGGTTTGCTCGGGCCCTGTCGGGCTCCGTCGGGCCCTGTCGGATTTGCTCAGGCCCTGTCGGGTTTGTTCGAGCCCTGTCGGGCTCCATCGGGCCCTGTCGGGTTTGCTCGGGCCCTATCGCGCTCCGTCGGGCCCTGTGGGGTTTCCTCGGGCCCTGTCGGGCTCCATCGAGCCCTGTCAGGCTTCGTCGGGCCCTTTCAGGTTTGCTCGGGCCCTGTCGGGTTCCGTCAGGCCCTGTCGGGTTTGCTCGGGCCCTATCGGGGTCCGTCGGGCCCTGTCGGGTTTCCTTGGGCCCTGTCGGGCTCCATCGAGCCCTGTCAGGCTTTGTCGGGTCCTGTCGGGTTTGCTCAGGCCCTGTCGGGCCTTGTCTGGCCCTGTCGGGTTTGCTCGGGCCCTGTCGGGTTTGCCCACGTCCTGTCGGGCTCCGTCGGGCCCTGTCAGATTCGCTCGGGCCCTGTCGGGTTTGCTCGTGCCCTGTCGGGCTCCGTCGGGCCCTGTCAGGTTTGCTTGGGCCCTGTCGGGATCCGTTGGGCCCTGTCGGGTTTGCTCGGGCCCTGTCAGGCTCCGTCAGGCCCTGTCTGGTTTGCTCGTGCCCTGTCGGGCTCCGTCGGGCCCTGTCAGGTTTGCTTGGGCACTGTCGGGCTCCGTCGGGCCCTGTCGGGTTTCCTTGGGCCCTGTCGGGCTCCATCGAGCCCTGTCAGGCTTTGTCGAACCCTGTCGGGTTTGCTCAGGCCCTGTCGGGTTTGCTCGGGCCCTGTAGGGCTCTGTCGGGCCCTGTCTGGTTTCCTCGGGCCCTGTCGGGCTCCGTTGGGCCCTGTCGGTTTGCTCGGGCCCTGTCGGGTTTTCTGAAGCCCTGTCAGGCTTCGTCGGACCCTGTCGAGTGTGCTCGGGCCCTGTCGGGCTCCGTCGAGCCCTGTCAGGTTTTCTCGGGCCTTGTCAGGCTCCGTCGGGCCCTGTCGGGTTTCCTCGGGCCCTGTCGGACTCCACTGAGCCCTGTCAGGCTCCGTCGGGCTCTCTCGGGTTTGCTCGGGCCCTGGCGGACTCCGTCGGGCCCTGTCGGGTTTGCTCGGGCCCTGTCAGGCTCCGTCGGGCCCTGTCAAGTTTCCTCGGGCCTTGTCGGGCTCCATCGAACCCTGTCAGGCTTTGTCGAACCCTGTCGGGTTTGCTCAGGCCCTGTCGGGTTTGCTCGGGCTCTGTCGGGCTCTGTCGGGCCCTGTCTGGTTTTCTCGGGGCCTTTCGGGCTCCGTTGGGCCCTGTCGGTTTGCTCGGGCCCTGTCGGGTTTTCTGAAGCCCTGTCAGGCTTCGTCAGACCCTGTCGAGTGTGCTCGGGCCCTGTCGGGCTCCGTCAAGCCCTGTCAGGTTTTCTCAGGCCTTGTCAGGCTTTGTCGGGCCCTGTCGGGTTTGCTCGGGCCCTGTCGGGTTTGCTCAGGCCCTGTCGGGTTCCGTCAAGCCCTGTCGGGTTTCCTCGGGCCCTGTCGGACTCCACTGAGCCCTGTCAGGCTCCGTCGAGCTCTTTCGGGTTTGCTCGGGCCCTGGCGGGCTCCGTCGGGCCCTGTCAGGCTTTGTCAGGACGTGTCAGGTTTGCTCGGGCCCTGTCGGTCCTTGTCGGGCCCTGTCGGGTTTGCTCGGGCTCTGTCGGGCTCCAGCGTGCCCTGTCGGGTTTGCCCGGGCCCTGTCAGGCTCCATCAGGCCCTGTCGGGTTTGCTCGGGCCCTATCGGGCTCAATCAGGCCCTGTCGGGTTTCCTCGGGCCCTGTCGGGCTCCATCGAGCCCTGTCAGGCTCCGTCGGGCCCTTTCGGGTTTGCTCGGGCCCTGTCGGGCTCCGTCGGGCCCTGTCGGGTTTGCTCGGGCCCTGTCGGGCTCCGTCGGGCCCTGTCTGGTTTCCTCGGGCTCTGTCGGGCTCCGTCGGGCCCTGTCGGGTTTGCTCGGGCCATGTCGGGTTTGCTGAAGCCCTGTCAGGCTTCGTCAGACTCTGTCGGGTTTGCTCGAGCCCTGTCGGGCTCCATCGGGCCCTGTCGGGTTTGCTCGGGCCCTGTCGGGCTCCGTCGGGCCCTGTCGGGTTTCCTCGGGCCCTGTCGGGCTCCAGCGAGCCCTGTCAGGCTTCGTCGGGCCCTTTCGGGTTTGCTCGGGCCCTGTCGGGCTTCGTCAGGCCCTGTCGGGTTTGCTCGGGCCGTATCGGGCTCCATCGAGCTCTGTCGGGTTTGCTCGGGCTCTGTCAGGCTCCGTCAAGCCCTGTCGGGTTTCCTCGGGCCCTGTCGGGCTCCATCAAGCCCTGTCAGGCTTTGTCGAACCCTGTCGGGTTTGCTCGGGCCCTGTCGGGTTTGCTCGGGCCCTGTCGGGCTCTGTCGGGCCCTGTCTGGTTTCCTCGGGCCCTGTCGGGCTCCGTCGGGCCCTGTCGGGTTTGCTCGGGCCCTGTCGGGTTTGCTGAAGCCCTGTCAGGCTTCGTCGGACCCTGTCGGGTTTGCTCGGGCCCTGTCGGGCTCCGTCGAACCCTGTCGGGTTTGCTCGGGCCCTGTCAGGCTCTGTCGCGCCCTGTCAGGTTTCCTCGGGCCCTGTTGGGCTCCATAAAGCCCTGTCAGGCTTTGTCGAACCCTGTCAGGTTTGCTCGGGCCCTGTCGGGTTTGCTCGGGCCCTGTCGGGCTCTGTCGAGCTCTGTATGGTTTCTTCGAGCCCTTGCGGGCTCTGTCGGACCCTGTCGGGTTTGCTCGGGTCCTGTCGGGTTTGCTCGGGCCCTGTCGGGTTTGCTGAAGCCCTGTCAGGCTTCGTCAGACCCTGTCGGGTTTGCTTGGGCCCTGTCGGGCTCCGTCGAACCCTGTCGGGTTTGCTCGGGCCCTGTCAGGCTCCGTCGCGCCCTGTCGGGTTTCCTCGGGCCCTGTCGGGCTCCATCGAGCCCTGTCAGGTTTGCTCGGGCCCTTTCGGGTTTGCTCGGGCCCTGTCGGGCTCCATCGGACCCTATCAGGCTTTGGCGGGTCCTGTCGGATTTCCTCGGGCCCTCTCGGGTTCCGTCGGGCCCTCTCTGGGTTCCGTCGGGCCCTGTCGGGTTTCCTCGGGCCCTGTCGGACTCTATCGAGCCCTGTCAGGCTCCGGCAGGCTCTTTCGGGTTTGCTCAGGCCCTGTCGGGCTCCGTCGGGCCCTGTCAGGCTTTGTCAGGTCCTGTCAGGTTTGCTCGGGCCCTGTCGGGCCTTGTCGGGCCCTGTTGGGTTTGCTCGGGCTCTGTCGGGCTCCAGCGTGCCCTGTCGGGTTTGCCCGGGCCCTGTCCGGCTCCATCAGGCCCTGTCGGGTTTGCTCAGGCCCTATCGGGCTCCGTGGGGCCCTGTCGGGTTTCCTCGGGCCCTGTCGGGCTCCATCGAGCCCTGTCAGGCTCCGTCGGGCTCTTTCGGGTTTGCTCAAGCCCTGTCGGGCTCCGTCGGGCCCTGTCAGGCTTTGTCAGGTCGTGTCAGGTTTGCTCGGGCCCTGTTGGGCCTTGTCGGGCCCTGTCGGGTTTGCTCGGGCTCTGTCGGGCTCCAGCGTGCCCTGTCGGGTTTGCTCGCGCCCTGTCGGGCTCCGTCAGGCCCTGTCGGGTTTGCTCGGGCCCTATCGGGCTCCGTGGGGTCCTGTCGGGTTTCCTCGGGCCCTGTCGGGCTCCATCGAGCCCTGTCAGGCTCCGTCGGGCCCTTTCGGGTTTGCTCGGGCCCTGTCGGGCTCCGTCGGGCCCTGTCGGATTTGCTCAGGCCCTGTCGGGTTTGTTCGAGCCCTGTCGGGCTCCATCGGGCCCTGTCGGGTTTGCTCGGGCCCTATCGCGCTCCGTCGGGCCCTGTCGGGTTTCCTCGGGCCCTGTCGGGCTCCATCGAGCCCTGTCAGGCTTCGTCGGGCCCTGTCAGGTTTGCTCGGGCCCTGTCGGGTTCCGTCAGGCCCTGTCGGGTTTGCTCGGGCCCTATCGGGGTCCGTCGGGCCCTGTCGGGTTTCCTTGGGCCCTGTCGGGCTCCATCGAGCCCTGTCAGGCTTTGTCGGGTCCTGTCGGGTTTGCTCGGGCCCTGTCGGGCTTCGTCAGGCCCTGTCGGGTTTGCTCGGGCCCTGTCGGGTTTGCCCACGTCCTGTCGGGCTCCGTCGGGCCCTGTCAGATTCGCTCGGGCCCTGTCGGGTTTGCTCGTGCCCTGTCGGGCTCCGTCGGGCCCTGTCAGGTTTGCTTGGGCCCTGTCGGGATCCGTTGGGCCCTGTCAGGTTTGCTCGGGCCCTGTCAGGCTCCGTCAGGCCCTGTCTGGTTTGCTCGTGCCCTGTCGGGCTCCGTCGGGCCCTGTCAGGTTTGCTTGGGCACTGTCGGGCTCCGTCGGGCCCTGTCGGGTTTCCTTGGGCCCTGTCGGGCTCCATCGAGCCCTGTCAGGCTTTGTCGAACCCTGTCGGGTTTGCTCAGGCCTTGTCGGGTTTGCTCGGGCCCTGTAGGGCTCTGTCGGGCCCTGTCTGGTTTCCTCGGGCCCTGTCGGGCTCCGTTGGGCCCTGTCGGTTTGCTCGGGCCCTGTCGGGTTTTCTGAAGCCCTGTCAGGCTTCGTCGGACCCTGTCGAGTGTGCTCAGGCCCTGTCGGGTTTGCTCGGGCCCTGTCGGGCTCCGTCGAGCCCTGTCAGGTTTTCTCGGGCCTTGTCAGGCTCCGTCGGGCCCTGTCGGGTTTCCTCGGGCCCTGTCGGACTCCACTGAGCCCTGTCAGGCTCCGTCGGGCTCTCTCGGGTTTGCTCGGGCCCTGGCGGACTCCGTCGGGCCCTGTCGGGTTTGCTCGGGCCCTGTCAGGCTCCGTCGGGCCCTGTCAAGTTTCCTCGGGCCTTGTCGGGCTCCATCGAACCCTGTCAGGCTTTGTCGAACCCTGTCGGGTTTGCTCAGGCCCTGTCGGGTTTGCTCGGGCTCTGTCGGGCTCTGTCGGGCCCTGTCTGGTTTCCTCGGGGCCTTTCGGGCTCCGTTGGGCCCTGTCGGTTTGCTCGGGCCCTGTCGGGTTTTCTGAAGCCCTGTCAGGCTTCGTCAGACCCTGTCGAGTGTGCTCGGGCCCTGTCGGGCTCCGTCAAGCCCTGTCAGGTTTTCTCAGGCCTTGTCAGGCTTTGTCGGGCCCTGTCGGGTTTGCTCGGGCCCTGTCGGGTTTGCTCAGGCCCTGTCGGGTTCCGTCAAGCCCTGTCGGGTTTCCTCGGGCCCTGTCGGACTCCACTGAGCCCTGTCAGGCTCCGTCGAGCTCTTTCGGGTTTGCTCGGGCCCTGGCGGGCTCCGTCGGGCCCTGTCAGGCTTTGTCAGGACGTGTCAGGTTTGCTCAGGCCCTGTCGGGCCTTGTCGGGCCCTGTCGGGTTTGCTCGGGCTCTGTCGGGCTCCAGCGTGCCCTGTCAGGTTTGCCCGGGCCCTGTCAGGCTCCATCAGGCCCTGTCGGGTTTGCTCGGGCCCTATCGGGCTCAATCAGGCCCTGTCGGGTTTCCTCGGGCCCTGTCGGGCTCCATCGAGCCCTGTCAGGCTCCGTCGGGCCCTTTCGGGTTTGCTCGGGCCCTGTCGGGCTCCGTCGGGCCCTGTCGGGTTTGCTCGGGCCTTGTTGGGCTCTGTCGGGCCCTGTCTGGTTTCCTCGGGCTCTGTCGGGCTCCGTCGGGCCCTGTCGGGTTTGCTCGGGCCCTGTCGGGTTTGCTGAAGCCCTGTCAGGCTTCGTCGGACCCTGTCGGGTTTGCTCGGGCCCTGTCGGGCTCCGTCGAACCCTGTCGGGTTTGCTCGGGCCCTGTCAGGCTCTGTCGCGCCCTGTCAGGTTTCCTCGGGCCCTGTTGGGCTCCATAAAGCCCTGTCAGGCTTTGTCGAACCCTGTCAGGTTTGCTCGGGCCCTGTCGGGTTTGCTCGGGCCCTGTCGGGATCTGTCGAGCTCTGTATGGTTTCTTCGAGCCCTTGCGGGCTCTGTCGGACCCTGTCGGGTTTGCTCGGGTCCTGTCGGGTTTGCTCGGGCCCTGTCGGGTTTGCTGAAGCCCTGTCAGGCTTCGTCAGACCCTGTCGGGTTTGCTTGGGCCCTGTCGGGCTCCGTCGAACCCTGTCGGGTTTGCTCGGGCCCTGTCAGGCTCCGTCGCGCCCTGTCGGGTTTCCTCGGGCCCTGTCGGGCTCCATCGAGCCCTGTCAGGTTTGCTCGGGCCCTTTCGGGTTTGCTCGGGCCCTGTCGGGCTCCATCGGACCCTATCAGGCTTTGGCGGGTCCTGTCGGATTTCCTCGGGCCCTCTCGGGTTCCGTCGGGCCCTCTCTGGGTTCCGTCGGGCCCTGTCGGGTTTCCTCGGGCCCTGTCGGACTCTATCGAGCCCTGTCAGGCTCCGGCAGGCTCTTTCGGGTTTGCTCAGGCCCTGTCGGGCTCCGTCGGGCCCTGTCAGGCTTTGTCAGGTCCTGTCAGGTTTGCTCGGGCCCTGTCGGGCCTTGTCGGGCCCTGTTGGGTTTGCTCGGGCTCTGTCGGGCTCCAGCGTGCCCTGTCGGGTTTGCCCGGGCCCTGTCCGGCTCCATCAGGCCCTGTCGGGTTTGCTCAGGCCCTATCGGGCTCCGTGGGGCCCTGTCGGGTTTCCTCGGGCCCTGTCGGGCTCCATCGAGCCCTGTCAGGCTCCGTCGGGCTCTTTCGGGTTTGCTCAAGCCCTGTCGGGCTCCGTCGGGCCCTGTCAGGCTTTGTCAGGTCGTGTCAGGTTTGCTCGGGCCCTGTTGGGCCTTGTCGGGCCCTGTCGGGTTTGCTCGGGCTCTGTCGGGCTCCAGCGTGCCCTGTCGGGTTTGCTCGCGCCCTGTCGGGCTCCGTCAGGCCCTGTCGGGTTTGCTCGGGCCCTATCGGGCTCCGTGGGGTCCTGTCGGGTTTCCTCGGGCCCTGTCGGGCTCCATCGAGCCCTGTCAGGCTCCGTCGGGCCCTTTCGGGTTTGCTCGGGCCCTGTCGGGCTCCGTCGGGCCCTGTCGGATTTGCTCAGGCCCTGTCGGGTTTGTTCGAGCCCTGTCGGGCTCCATCGGGCCCTGTCGGGTTTGCTCGGGCCCTATCGCGCTCCGTCGGGCCCTGTCGGGTTTCCTCGGGCCCTGTCGGGCTCCATCGAGCCCTGTCAGGCTTCGTCGGGCCCTGTCAGGTTTGCTCGGGCCCTGTCGGGTTCCGTCAGGCCCTGTCGGGTTTGCTCGGGCCCTATCGGGGTCCGTCGGGCCCTGTCGGGTTTCCTTGGGCCCTGTCGGGCTCCATCGAGCCCTGTCAGGCTTTGTCGGGTCCTGTCGGGTTTGCTCGGGCCCTGTCGGGCTTCGTCAGGCCCTGTCGGGTTTGCTCGGGCCCTGTCGGGTTTGCCCACGTCCTGTCGGGCTCCGTCGGGCCCTGTCAGATTCGCTCGGGCCCTGTCGGGTTTGCTCGTGCCCTGTCGGGCTCCATCGGGCCCTGTCAGGTTTGCTTGGGCCCTGTCGGGATCCGTTGGGCCCTGTCAGGTTTGCTCGGGCCCTGTCAGGCTCCGTCAGGCCCTGTCTGGTTTGCTCGTGCCCTGTCGGGCTCCGTCGGGCCCTGTCAGGTTTGCTTGGGCACTGTCGGGCTCCGTCGGGCCCTGTCGGGTTTCCTTGGGCCCTGTCGGGCTCCATCGAGCCCTGTCAGGCTTTGTCGAACCCTGTCGGGTTTGCTCAGGCCTTGTCGGGTTTGCTCGGGCCCTGTAGGGCTCTGTCGGGCCCTGTCTGGTTTCCTCGGGCCCTGTCGGGCTCCGTTGGGCCCTGTCGGTTTGCTCGGGCCCTGTCGGGTTTTCTGAAGCCCTGTCAGGCTTCGTCGGACCCTGTCGAGTGTGCTCAGGCCCTGTCGGGTTTGCTCGGGCCCTGTCAAGCTCCGTCGAGCCCTGTCAGGTTTTCTCGGGCCTTGTCAGGCTCCGTCGGGCCCTGTCGGGTTTCCTCGGGCCCTGTCGGACTCCACTGAGCCCTGTCAGGCTCCGTCGGGCTCTCTCGGGTTTGCTCGGGCCCTGGCGGACTCCGTCGGGCCCTGTCGGGTTTGCTCGGGCCCTGTCAGGCTCCGTCGGGCCCTGTCAAGTTTCCTCGGGCCTTGTCGGGCTCCATCGAACCCTGTCAGGCTTTGTCGAACCCTGTCGGGTTTGCTCAGGCCCTGTCGGGTTTGCTCGGGCTCTGTCGGGCTCTGTCGGGCCCTGTCTGGTTTCCTCGGGGCCTTTCGGGCTCCGTTGGGCCCTGTCGGTTTGCTCGGGCCCTGTCGGGTTTTCTGAAGCCCTGTCAGGCTTCGTCAGACCCTGTCGAGTGTGCTCGGGCCCTGTCGGGCTCCGTCAAGCCCTGTCAGGTTTTCTCAGGCCTTGTCAGGCTTTGTCGGGCCCTGTCGGGTTTGCTCGGGCCCTGTCGGGTTTGCTCAGGCCCTGTCGGGTTCCGTCAAGCCCTGTCGGGTTTCCTCGGGCCCTGTCGGACTCCACTGAGCCCTGTCAGGCTCCGTCGAGCTCTTTCGGGTTTGCTCGGGCCCTGGCGGGCTCCGTCGGGCCCTGTCAGGCTTTGTCAGGACGTGTCAGGTTTGCTCAGGCCCTGTCGGGCCTTGTCGGGCCCTGTCGGGTTTGCTCGGGCTCTGTCGGGCTCCAGCGTGCCCTGTCAGGTTTGCCCGGGCCCTGTCAGGCTCCATCAGGCCCTGTCGGGTTTGCTCGGGCCCTATCGGGCTCAATCAGGCCCTGTCGGGTTTCCTCGGGCCCTGTCGGGCTCCATCGAGCCCTGTCAGGCTCCGTCGGGCCCTTTCGGGTTTGCTCGGGCCCTGTCGGGCTCCGTCGGGCCCTGTCGGGTTTGCTCGGGCCTTGTTGGGCTCCGTCGGGCCCTGTCTGGTTTCCTCGGGCTCTGTCGGGCTCCGTCGGGCCCTGTCGGGTTTGCTCGGGCCATGTCGGGTTTGCTGAAGCCCTGTCAGGCTTCGTCGGACCCTGTCGGGTTTGCTCGAGCCCTGTCGGGCTCCATCGGGCCCTGTCGGGTTTGCTCGGGCCCTATCGGGCTCCGTCGGGCCCTGTCGGGTTTCCTCGGGCCCTGTCGGGCTCCAGCGAGCCCTGTCAGGCTTCGTCGGGCCCTTTTGGGTTTTCTCGGGCCCTGTCGGGCTTCGTCAGGCCCTGTCGGGTTTGCTCGGGCCCTATCAGGCTCCATCGAGCTCTGTCGGGTTTGCTCGGGCTCTGTCAGGCTCCGTCAAGCCCTGTCGGGTTTCCTCGGGCCCTGTCGGGCTCCATCAAGCCCTGTCAGGCTTTGTCGAACCCTGTCGGGTTTGCTCGGGCCCTGTCGGGTTTGCTCGGGCCCTGTCGGGCTCTGTCGGGCCCTGTCTGGTTTCCTCGGGCCCTGTCGGGCTCCGTTGGGCCCTGTCGGTTTGCTCGGGCCCTGTCGGGTTTTCTGAAGCCCTGTCAGGCTTCGTCGGACCCTGTCGAGTGTGCTCGGGCCCTGTCGGGCTCCGTCGAGCCCTGTCAGGTTTTCTCGGGCCTTGTCAGGCTCCGTCGGGCCCTGTCGGGTTTCCTCGGGCCCTGTCGGACTCCACTGAGCCCTGTCAGGCTCCGTCGGGCTCTCTCGGGTTTGCTCGGGCCCTGGCGGACTCCGTCGGGCCCTGTCGGGTTTGCTCGGGCCCTGTCAGGCTCCGTCGGGCCCTGTCAAGTTTCCTCGGGCCTTGTCGGGCTCCATCGAACCCTGTCAGGCTTTGTCGAACCCTGTCGGGTTTGCTCAGGCCCTGTCGGGTTTGCTCGGGCTCTGTCGGGCTCTGTCGGGCCCTGTCTGGTTTCCTTGGGGCCTTTCGGGCTCCGTTGGGCCCTGTCGGTTTGCTCGGGCCCTGTCGGGTTTTCTGAAGCCCTGTCAGGCTTCGTCAGACCCTGTCGAGTGTGCTCGGGCCCTGTCGGGCTCCGTCAAGCCCTGTCAGGTTTTCTCAGGCCTTGTCAGGCTTTGTCGGGCCCTGTCGGGTTTGCTCGGGCCCTGTCGGGTTTGCTCAGGCCCTGTCGGGTTTGCTCAGGCCCTGTCGGGTTCCGTCAAGCCCTGTCGGGTTTCCTCGGGCCCTGTCGGACTCCACTGAGCCCTGTCAGGCTCCGTCGAGCTCTTTCGGGTTTGCTCGGGCCCTGGCGGGCTCCGTCGGGCCCTGTCAGGCTTTGTCAGGACGTGTCAGGTTTGCTCGGGCCCTGTCGGGCCTTGTCGGGCCCTGTCGGGTTTGCTCGGGCTCTGTCGGGCTCCAGTGTGCCCTGTCGGGTTTGCCCGGGCCCTGTCAGGCTCCATTAGGCCCTGTCGGGTTTGCTCGGGCCCTATCGGGCTCAATCAGGCCCTGTCGGGTTTCCTCGGGCCCTGTCGGGCTCCATCGAGCCCTGTCAGGCTCCGTCGGGCCCTTTCGGGTTTGCTCGGGCCCTGTCGGGCTCCGTCGGGCCCTGTCGGGTTTGCTCGGGCCCTGTCGGGCTCCGTCGGGCCCTGTCTGGTTTCCTCGGGCTCTGTCGGGCTCCGTCGGGCCCTGTCGGGTTTGCTCGGGCCATGTCGGGTTTGCTGAAGCCCTGTCAGGCTTCGTCGGACCCTGTCGGGTTTGCTCGAGCCCTGTCGGGCTCCATCGGGCCCTGTCGGGTTTGCTCGGGCCCTATCGGGCTCCGTCGGGCCCTGTCGGGTTTCCTCGGGCCCTGTCGGGCTCCAGCGAGCCCTGTCAGGCTTCGTCGGGCCCTTTCGGGTTTGCTCGGGCCCTGTCGGGCTTCGTCAGGCCCTGTCGGGTTTGCTCGGGCCCTATCGGGCTCCATCGAGCTCTGTCGGGTTTGCTCGGGCTCTGTCAGGCTCCGTCAAGCCCTGTCGGGTTTCCTCGGGCCCTGTCGGGCTCCATCAAGCCCTGTCAGGCTTTGTCGAACCCTGTCGGGTTTGCTCGGGCCCTGTCGGGTTTGCTCGGGCCCTGTCGGGCTCTGTCGGGCCCTGTCTGGTTTCCTCGGGCCCTGTCAGGCTCCGTCGGGCCCTGTCGGGTTTGCTCGGGCCCTGTCGGGTTTGCTGAAGCCCTGTCAGGCTTCGTCGGACCCTGTCGGGTTTGCTCGGGCCCTGTCGGGCTCCGTCGAACCCTGTCGGGATTGCTCGGGCCCTGTCAGGCTCTGTCGCGCCCTGTCAGGTTTCCTCGGGCCCTGTCGGGCTCCATAAAGCCCTGTCAGGCTTTGTCGAACCCTGTCAGGTTTGCTCGGGCCCTGTCGGGTTTGCTCGGGCCCTGTCGGGCTCTGTCGAGCCTTGTCTGGTTTCCTCGGGCCCTGTCGGGCTCCGTCGGACCCTGTCGGGTTTGCTCGGGTCCTGTCGGGTTTGCTCGGGCCCTGTCGGGTTTGCTGAAGCCCTGTCAGGCTTCGTCAGACCCTGTCGGGTTTGCTTGGGCCCTGTCGGGCTCCGTCGAACCCTGTCGGGTTTGCTCGGGCCCTGTCAGGCTCCGTCGCGCCCTGTCGGGTTTCCTCGGGCCCTGTCGGGCTCCATCGAGCCCTGTCAGGTTTGCTCGGGCCCTTTCGGGTTTGCTCGGGCCCTGTCGGGCTCCATCGGACCCTATCAGGCTTTGGCGGGTCCTGTCGGATTTCCTCGGGCCCTCTCGGGTTCCGTCGGGCCCTCTCGGGTTCCGTCGGGCCCTGTCGGGTTTCCTCGGGCCCTGTCGGACTCTATCGAGCCCTGTCAGGCTCCGGCGGGCTCTTTCGGGTTTGCTCAGGCCCTGTCGGGCTCCGTCGGGCCCTGTCAGGCTTTGTCAGGTCCTGTCAGGTTTGCTCGGGCCCTGTCGGGCCTTGTCGGGCCCTGTTGGGTTTGCTCGGGCTCTGTCGGGCTCCAGCGTGCCCTGTCGGGTTTGCCCGGGCCCTGTCTGGCTCCATCAGGCCCTGTCGGGTTTGCTCAGGCCCTATCGGGCTCCGTGGGGCCCTGTCGGGTTTCCTCGGGCCCTGTCGGGCTCCATCGAGCCCTGTCAGGCTCCGTCGGGCTCTTTCGGGTTTGCTCAAGCCCTGTCGGGCTCCGTCGGGCCCTGTCAGGCTTTGTCAGGTCGTGTCAGGTTTGCTCGGGCCCTGTTGGGCCTTGTCGGGCCCTGTCGGGTTTGCTCGGGCTCTGTCGGGCTCCAGCGTGCCCTGTCGGGTTTGCTCGCGCCCTGTCGGGCTCCGTCAGGCCCTGTCGGGTTTGCTCGGGCCCTATCGGGCTCCGTGGGGTCCTGTCGGGTTTCCTCGGGCCCTGTCGGGCTCCATCGAGCCCTGTCAGGCTCCGTCGGGCCCTTTCGGGTTTGCTCGGGCCCTGTCGGGCTCCGTCGGGCCCTGTCGGATTTGCTCAGGCCCTGTCGGGTTTGTTCGAGCCCTGTCAGGCTCCATCGGGCCCTGTCGGGTTTGCTCGGGCCCTATCGCGCTCCGTCGGGCCCTGTCGGGTTTCCTCGGGCCCTGTCGGGCTCCATCGAGCCCTGTCAGGCTTCGTCGGGCCCTTTCAGGTTTGCTCGGGCCCTGTCGGGTTCCGTCAGGCCCTGTCGGGTTTGCTCGGGCCCTATCGGGGTCCGTCGGGCCCTGTCGGGTTTCCTTGGGCCCTGTCGGGCTCCATCGAGCCCTGTCAGGCTTTGTCGGGTCCTGTCGGGTTTGCTCAGGCCCTGTCGGGCCTTGTCTGGCCCTGTCGGGTTTGCTCGGGCCCTGTCGGGTTTGCCCACGTCCTGTCGGGCTCCGTCGGGCCCTGTCAGATTCGCTCGGGCCCTGTCGGGTTTGCTCGTGCCCTGTCGGGCTCCGTCGGGCCCTGTCAGGTTTGCTTGGGCCCTGTCGGGATCCGTTGGGCCCTGTCGGGTTTGCTCGGGCCCTGTCAGGCTCCGTCAGGCCCTGTCTGGTTTGCTCGTGCCCTGTCGGGCTCCGTCGGGCCCTGTCAGGTTTGCTTGGGCACTGTCGGGCTCCGTCAGGCCCTGTCGGGTTTCCTTGGGCCCTGTCGGGCTCCATCGAGCCCTGTCAGGCTTTGTCGAACCCTGTCGGGTTTGCTCAGGCCCTGTCGGGTTTGCTCGGGCCCTGTAGGGCTCTGTCGGGCCCTGTCTGGTTTCCTCGGGCCCTGTCGGGCTCCGTTGGGCCCTGTCGGTTTGCTCGGGCCCTGTCGGGTTTTCTGAAGCCCTGTCAGGCTTCGTCGGACCCTGCGAGTGTGCTCGGGCCCTGTCGGGCTCCGTCGAGCCCTGTCAGGTTTTCTCGGGCCTTGTCAGGCTCCGTCGGGCCCTGTCGGGTTTCCTCGGGCCCTGTCGGACTCCACTGAGCCCTGTCAGGCTCCGTCGGGCTCTCTCGGGTTTGCTCGGCCCTGGCGGACTCCGTCGGGCCCTGTCGGGTTTGCTCGGGCCCTGTCAGGCTCCGTCGGGCCCTGTCAAGTTTCCTCGGGCCTTGTCGGGCTCCATCGAACCCTGTCAGGCTTTGTCGAACCCTGTCGGGTTTGTTCAGGCCCTGTCGGGTTTGCTCGGGCTCTGTCGGGCTCTGTCGGGCCCTGTCTGGTTTCCTTGGGGCCTTTCGGGCTCCGTTGGGCCCTGTCGGTTTGCTCGGGCCCTGTCGGGTTTTCTGAAGCCCTGTCAGGCTTCGTCAGACCCTGTCGAGTGTGCTCGGGCCCTGTCGGGCTCCGTCAAGCCCTGTCAGGTTTTCTCAGGCCTTGTCAGGCTTTGTCGGGCCCTGTCGGGTTTGCTCGGGCCCTGTCGGGTTTGCTCAGGCCCTGTCGGGTTTGCTCAGGCCCTGTCGGGTTCCGTCAAGCCCTGTCGGGTTTCCTCGGGCCCTGTCGGACTCCACTGAGCCCTGTCAGGCTCCGTCGAGCTCTTTCGGGTTTGCTCGGGCCCTGGCGGGCTCCGTCGGGCCCTGTCAGGCTTTGTCAGGACGTGTCAGGTTTGCTCGGGCCCTGTCGGGCCTTGTCGGGCCCTGTCGGGTTTGCTCGGGCTCTGTCGGGCTCCAGTGTGCCCTGTCGGGTTTGCCCGGGCCCTGTCAGGCTCCATTAGGCCCTGTCGGGTTTGCTCGGGCCCTATCGGGCTCAATCAGGCCCTGTCGGGTTTCCTCGGGCCCTGTCGGGCTCCATCGAGCCCTGTCAGGCTCCGTCGGGCCCTTTCGGGTTTGCTCGGGCCCTGTCGGGCTCCGTCGGGCCCTGTCGGGTTTGCTCGGGCCCTGTCGGGCTCCGTCGGGCCCTGTCTGGTTTCCTCGGGCTCTGTCGGGCTCCGTCGGGCCCTGTCGGGTTTGCTCGGGCCATGTCGGGTTTGCTGAAGCCCTGTCAGGCTTCGTCGGACCCTGTCGGGTTTGCTCGAGCCCTGTCGGGCTCCATCGGGCCCTGTCGGGTTTGCTCGGGCCCTATCGGGCTCCGTCGGGCCCTGTCGGGTTTCCTCGGGCCCTGTCGGGCTCCAGCGAGCCCTGTCAGGCTTCGTCGGGCCCTTTCGGGTTTGCTCGGGCCCTGTCGGGCTTCGTCAGGCCCTGTCGGGTTTGCTCGGGCCCTATCGGGCTCCATCGAGCTCTGTCGGGTTTGCTCGGGCTCTGTCAGGCTCCGTCAAGCCCTGTCGGGTTTCCTCGGGCCCTGTCGGGCTCCATCAAGCCCTGTCAGGCTTTGTCGAACCCTGTCGGGTTTGCTCGGGCCCTGTCGGGTTTGCTCGGGCCCTGTCGGGCTCTGTCGGGCCCTGTCTGGTTTCCTCGGGCCCTGTCAGGCTCCGTCGGGCCCTGTCGGGTTTGCTCGGGCCCTGTCGGGTTTGCTGAAGCCCTGTCAGGCTTCGTCGGACCCTGTCGGGTTTGCTCGGGCCCTGTCGGGCTCCGTCGAACCCTGTCGGGATTGCTCGGGCCCTGTCAGGCTCTGTCGCGCCCTGTCAGGTTTCCTCGGGCCCTGTCGGGCTCCATAAAGCCCTGTCAGGCTTTGTCGAACCCTGTCAGGTTTGCTCGGGCCCTGTCGGGTTTGCTCGGGCCCTGTCGGGCTCTGTCGAGCCTTGTCTGGTTTCCTCGGGCCCTGTCGGGCTCCGTCGGACCCTGTCGGGTTTGCTCGGGTCCTGTCGGGTTTGCTCGGGCCCTGTCGGGTTTGCTGAAGCCCTGTCAGGCTTCGTCAGACCCTGTCGGGTTTGCTTGGGCCCTGTCGGGCTCCGTCGAACCCTGTCGGGTTTGCTCGGGCCCTGTCAGGCTCCGTCGCGCCCTGTCGGGTTTCCTCGGGCCCTGTCGGGCTCCATCGAGCCCTGTCAGGTTTGCTCGGGCCCTTTCGGGTTTGCTCGGGCCCTGTCGGGCTCCATCGGACCCTATCAGGCTTTGGCGGGTCCTGTCGGATTTCCTCGGGCCCTCTCGGGTTCCGTCGGGCCCTCTCGGGTTCCGTCGGGCCCTGTCGGGTTTCCTCGGGCCCTGTCGGACTCTATCGAGCCCTGTCAGGCTCCGGCGGGCTCTTTCGGGTTTGCTCAGGCCCTGTCGGGCTCCGTCGGGCCCTGTCAGGCTTTGTCAGGTCCTGTCAGGTTTGCTCGGGCCCTGTCGGGCCTTGTCGGGCCCTGTTGGGTTTGCTCGGGCTCTGTCGGGCTCCAGCGTGCCCTGTCGGGTTTGCCCGGGCCCTGTCTGGCTCCATCAGGCCCTGTCGGGTTTGCTCAGGCCCTATCGGGCTCCGTGGGGCCCTGTCGGGTTTCCTCGGGCCCTGTCGGGCTCCATCGAGCCCTGTCAGGCTCCGTCGGGCTCTTTCGGGTTTGCTCAAGCCCTGTCGGGCTCCGTCGGGCCCTGTCAGGCTTTGTCAGGTCGTGTCAGGTTTGCTCGGGCCCTGTTGGGCCTTGTCGGGCCCTGTCGGGTTTGCTCGGGCTCTGTCGGGCTCCAGCGTGCCCTGTCGGGTTTGCTCGCGCCCTGTCGGGCTCCGTCAGGCCCTGTCGGGTTTGCTCGGGCCCTATCGGGCTCCGTGGGGTCCTGTCGGGTTTCCTCGGGCCCTGTCGGGCTCCATCGAGCCCTGTCAGGCTCCGTCGGGCCCTTTCGGGTTTGCTCGGGCCCTGTCGGGCTCCGTCGGGCCCTGTCGGATTTGCTCAGGCCCTGTCGGGTTTGTTCGAGCCCTGTCAGGCTCCATCGGGCCCTGTCGGGTTTGCTCGGGCCCTATCGCGCTCCGTCGGGCCCTGTCGGGTTTCCTCGGGCCCTGTCGGGCTCCATCGAGCCCTGTCAGGCTTCGTCGGGCCCTTTCAGGTTTGCTCGGGCCCTGTCGGGTTCCGTCAGGCCCTGTCGGGTTTGCTCGGGCCCTATCGGGGTCCGTCGGGCCCTGTCGGGTTTCCTTGGGCCCTGTCGGGCTCCATCGAGCCCTGTCAGGCTTTGTCGGGTCCTGTCGGGTTTGCTCAGGCCCTGTCGGGCCTTGTCTGGCCCTGTCGGGTTTGCTCGGGCCCTGTCGGGTTTGCCCACGTCCTGTCGGGCTCCGTCGGGCCCTGTCAGATTCGCTCGGGCCCTGTCGGGTTTGCTCGTGCCCTGTCGGGCTCCGTCGGGCCCTGTCAGGTTTGCTTGGGCCCTGTCGGGATCCGTTGGGCCCTGTCGGGTTTGCTCGGGCCCTGTCAGGCTCCGTCAGGCCCTGTCTGGTTTGCTCGTGCCCTGTCGGGCTCCGTCGGGCCCTGTCAGGTTTGCTTGGGCACTGTCGGGCTCCGTCAGGCCCTGTCGGGTTTCCTTGGGCCCTGTCGGGCTCCATCGAGCCCTGTCAGGCTTTGTCGAACCCTGTCGGGTTTGCTCAGGCCCTGTCGGGTTTGCTCGGGCCCTGTAGGGCTCTGTCGGGCCCTGTCTGGTTTCCTCGGGCCCTGTCGGGCTCCGTTGGGCCCTGTCGGTTTGCTCGGGCCCTGTCGGGTTTTCTGAAGCCCTGTCAGGCTTCGTCGGACCCTGCGAGTGTGCTCGGGCCCTGTCGGGCTCCGTCGAGCCCTGTCAGGTTTTCTCGGGCCTTGTCAGGCTCCGTCGGGCCCTGTCGGGTTTCCTCGGGCCCTGTCGGACTCCACTGAGCCCTGTCAGGCTCCGTCGGGCTCTCTCGGGTTTGCTCGGCCCTGGCGGACTCCGTCGGGCCCTGTCAGGTTTGCTCGGGCCCTGTCAGGCTCCGTCGGGCCCTGTCAAGTTTCCTCGGGCCTTGTCGGGCTCCATCGAACCCTGTCAGGCTTTGTCGAACCCTGTCGGGTTTGCTCAGGCCCTGTCGGGTTTGCTCGGGCTCTGTCGGGCTCTGTCGGGCCCTGTCTGGTTTCCTCGGGGCCTTTCGGGCTCCGTTGGGCCCTGTCGGTTTGCTCGGGCCCTGTCGGGTTTTCTGAAGCCCTGTCAGGCTTCGTCAGACCCTGTCGAGTGTGCTCGGGCCCTGTCGGGCTCCGTCAAGCCCTGTCAGGTTTTCTCAGGCCTTGTCAGGCTTTGCCGGGCCCTGTCGGGTTTGCTCGGGCCCTGTCGGGTTTGCTCAGGCCCTGTCGGGTTCCGTCAAGCCCTGTCGGGTTTCCTCGGGCCCTGTCGGACTCCACTGAGCCCTGTCAGGCTCCGTCGAGCTCTTTCGGGTTTGCTCGGGCCCTGGCGGGCTCCGTCGGGCCCTGTCAGGCTTTGTCAGGATGTGTCAGGTTTGCTCAGGCCCTGTCGGGCCTTGTCGGGCCCTGTCGGGTTTGCTCGGGCTCTGTCGGGCTCCAGCGTGCCCTGTCGGGTTTGCCCGGGCCCTGTCAGGCTCCATCAGGCCCTGTCGGGTTTGCTCGGGCCCTATCGGGCTCAATCAGGCCCTGTCGGGTTTCCTCGGGCCCTGTCGGGCTCCATCGAGCCCTGTCAGGCTCCGTCGGGCCCTTTCGGGTTTGCTCGGGCCCTGTCGGGCTCCGTCGGGCCCTGTCGGGTTTGCTCGGGCCCTGTTGGGCTCCGTCGGGCCCTGTCTGGTTTCCTCGGGCTCTGTCGGGCTCCGTCGGGCCCTGTCGGGTTTGCTCGGGCCATGTCGGGTTTGGTGAAGCCCTGTCAGGCTTCGTCGGACCCTGTCGGGTTTGCTCGAGCCCTGTCGGCCTCCATCGGGCCCTGTCGGGTTTGCTCGGGCCCTATCGGGCTCCGTCGGGCCCTGTCGGGTTTCCTCGGGCCCTGTCGGGCTCCAGCGAGCCCTGTCAGGCTTCGTCGGGCCCTTTCGGGTTTGCTCGGGCCCTGTCGGGCTTCGTCAGGCCCTGTCGGGTTTGCTCGGGCCCTATCGGGCTCCATCGAGCTCTGTCGGGTTTGCTCGGGCTCTGTCAGGCTCCGTCAAGCCCTGTCGGGTTTCCTCGGGCCCTGTCGGGCTCCATCAAGCCCTGTCAGGCTTTGTCGAACCCTGTCGGGTTTGCTCGGGCCCTGTCGGGTTTGCTCGGGCCCTGTCGGGCTCTGTCGGGCCCTGTCTGGTTTCCTCGGGCCCTGTCGGGCTCCGTTGGGCCCTGTCGGTTTGCTCGGGCCCTGTCGGGTTTTCTGAAGCCCTGTCAGGCTTCGTCGGATCCTGTCGAGTGTGCTCGGGCCCTGTCGGGCTCCGTCGAGCCCTGTCAGGTTTTCTCGGGCCTTGTCAGGCTCCGTCGGGCCCTGTCGGGTTTCCTCGGGCCCTGTCGGACTCCACTGAGCCCTGTCAGGCTCCGTCGGGCTCTCTCGGGTTTGCTCGGGCCCTGGCGGACTCCGTCGGGCCCTGTCGGGTTTGCTCGGGCCCTGTCAGGCTCCGTCGGGCCCTGTCAAGTTTCCTCGGGCCTTGTCGGGCTCCATCGAACCCTGTCAGGCTTTGTCGAACCCTGTCGGGTTTGCTCAGGCCCTGTCGGGTTTGCTCGGGCTCTGTCGGGCTCTGTCGGGCCCTGTCTGGTTTCCTTGGGGCCTTTCGGGCTCCGTTGGGCCCTGTCGGTTTGCTCGGGCCCTGTCGGGTTTTCTGAAGCCCTGTCAGGCTTCGTCAGACCCTGTCGAGTGTGCTCGGGCCCTGTCGGGCTCCGTCAAGCCCTGTCAGGTTTTCTCAGGCCTTGTCAGGCTTTGTCGGGCCCTGTCGGGTTTGCTCGGGCCCTGTCGGGTTTGCTCAGGCCCTGTCGGGTTCCGTCAAGCCCTGTCGGGTTTCCTCGGGCCCTGTCGGACTCCACTGAGCCCTGTCAGGCTCCGTCGAGCTCTTTCGGGTTTGCTCGGGCCCTGGCGGGCTCCGTCGGGCCCTGTCAGGCTTTGTCAGGACGTGTCAGGTTTGCTCGGGCCCTGTCGGGCCTTGTCGGGCCCTGTCGGGTTTGCTCGGGCTCTGTCGGGCTCCAGCGTGCCCTGTCGGGTTTGCCCGGGCCCTGTCAGGCTCCATCAGGCCCTGTCGGGTTTGCTCGGGCCCTATCGGGCTCAATCAGGCCCTGTCGGGTTTCCTCGGGCCCTGTCGGGCTCCATCGAGCCCTGTCAGGCTCCGTCGGGCCCTTTCGGGTTTGCTCGGGCCCTGTCGGGCTCCGTCGGGCCCTGTCGGGTTTGCTCGGGCCCTGTCGGGCTCCGTCGGGCCCTGTCTGGTTTCCTCGGGCTCTGTCGGGCTCCGTCGGGCCCTGTCGGGTTTGCTCGGGCCATGTCGGGTTTGCTGAAGCCCTGTCAGGCTTCGTCGGACCCTGTCGGGTTTGCTCGAGCCCTGTCGGGCTCCATCGGGCCCTGTCGGGTTTGCTCGGGCCCTATCGGGCTCCGTCGGGCCCTGTCGGGTTTCCTCGGGCCCTGTCGGGCTCCAGCGAGCCCTGTCAGGCTTCGTCGGGCCCTTTCGGGTTTGCTCGGGCCCTGTCGGGCTTCGTCAGGCCCTGTCGGGTTTGCTCGGGCCCTATCGGGCTCCATCGAGCTCTGTCGGGTTTGCTCGGGCTCTGTCAGGCTCCGTCAAGCCCTGTCGGGTTTCCTCGGGCCCTGTCGGGCTCCATCAAGCCCTGTCAGGCTTTGTCGAACCCTGTCGGGTTTGCTCGGGCCCTGTCGGGTTTGCTCGGGCCCTGTCGGGCTCTGTCGGGCCCTGTCTGGTTTCCTCGGGCCCTGTCAGGCTCCGTCGGGCCCTGTCGGGTTTGCTCGGGCCCTGTCGGGTTTGCTGAAGCCCTGTCAGGCTTCGTCGGACCCTGTCGGGTTTGCTCGGGCCCTGTCGGGCTCCGTCGAACCCTGTCGGGATTGCTCGGGCCCTGTCAGGCTCTGTCGCGCCCTGTCAGGTTTCCTCGGGCCCTGTCGGGCTCCATAAAGCCCTGTCAGGCTTTGTCGAACCCTGTCAGGTTTGCTCGGGCCCTGTCGGGTTTGCTCGGGCCCTGTCGGGCTCTGTCGAGCCTTGTCTGGTTTCCTCGGGCCCTGTCGGGCTCCGTCGGACCCTGTCGGGTTTGCTCGGGTCCTGTCGGGTTTGCTCGGGCCCTGTCGGGTTTGCTGAAGCCCTGTCAGGCTTCGTCAGACCCTGTCGGGTTTGCTTGGGCCCTGTCGGGCTCCGTCGAACCCTGTCGGGTTTGCTCGGGCCCTGTCAGGCTCCGTCGCGCCCTGTCGGGTTTCCTCGGGCCCTGTCGGGCTCCATCGAGCCCTGTCAGGTTTGCTCGGGCCCTTTCGGGTTTGCTCGGGCCCTGTCGGGCTCCATCGGACCCTATCAGGCTTTGGCGGGTCCTGTCGGATTTCCTCGGGCCCTCTCGGGTTCCGTCGGGCCCTCTCGGGTTCCGTCGGGCCCTGTCGGGTTTCCTCGGGCCCTGTCGGACTCTATCGAGCCCTGTCAGGCTCCGGCGGGCTCTTTCGGGTTTGCTCAGGCCCTGTCGGGCTCCGTCGGGCCCTGTCAGGCTTTGTCAGGTCCTGTCAGGTTTGCTCGGGCCCTGTCGGGCCTTGTCGGGCCCTGTTGGGTTTGCTCGGGCTCTGTCGGGCTCCAGCGTGCCCTGTCGGGTTTGCCCGGGCCCTGTCTGGCTCCATCAGGCCCTGTCGGGTTTGCTCAGGCCCTATCGGGCTCCGTGGGGCCCTGTCGGGTTTCCTCGGGCCCTGTCGGGCTCCATCGAGCCCTGTCAGGCTCCGTCGGGCTCTTTCGGGTTTGCTCAAGCCCTGTCGGGCTCCGTCGGGCCCTGTCAGGCTTTGTCAGGTCGTGTCAGGTTTGCTCGGGCCCTGTTGGGCCTTGTCGGGCCCTGTCGGGTTTGCTCGGGCTCTGTCGGGCTCCAGCGTGCCCTGTCGGGTTTGCTCGCGCCCTGTCGGGCTCCGTCAGGCCCTGTCGGGTTTGCTCGGGCCCTATCGGGCTCCGTGGGGTCCTGTCGGGTTTCCTCGGGCCCTGTCGGGCTCCATCGAGCCCTGTCAGGCTCCGTCGGGCCCTTTCGGGTTTGCTCGGGCCCTGTCGGGCTCCGTCGGGCCCTGTCGGATTTGCTCAGGCCCTGTCGGGTTTGTTCGAGCCCTGTCAGGCTCCATCGGGCCCTGTCGGGTTTGCTCGGGCCCTATCGCGCTCCGTCGGGCCCTGTCGGGTTTCCTCGGGCCCTGTCGGGCTCCATCGAGCCCTGTCAGGCTTCGTCGGGCCCTTTCAGGTTTGCTCGGGCCCTGTCGGGTTCCGTCAGGCCCTGTCGGGTTTGCTCGGGCCCTATCGGGGTCCGTCGGGCCCTGTCGGGTTTCCTTGGGCCCTGTCGGGCTCCATCGAGCCCTGTCAGGCTTTGTCGGGTCCTGTCGGGTTTGCTCAGGCCCTGTCGGGCCTTGTCTGGCCCTGTCGGGTTTGCTCGGGCCCTGTCGGGTTTGCCCACGTCCTGTCGGGCTCCGTCGGGCCCTGTCAGATTCGCTCGGGCCCTGTCGGGTTTGCTCGTGCCCTGTCGGGCTCCGTCGGGCCCTGTCAGGTTTGCTTGGGCCCTGTCGGGATCCGTTGGGCCCTGTCGGGTTTGCTCGGGCCCTGTCAGGCTCCGTCAGGCCCTGTCTGGTTTGCTCGTGCCCTGTCGGGCTCCGTCGGGCCCTGTCAGGTTTGCTTGGGCACTGTCGGGCTCCGTCAGGCCCTGTCGGGTTTCCTTGGGCCCTGTCGGGCTCCATCGAGCCCTGTCAGGCTTTGTCGAACCCTGTCGGGTTTGCTCAGGCCCTGTCGGGTTTGCTCGGGCCCTGTAGGGCTCTGTCGGGCCCTGTCTGGTTTCCTCGGGCCCTGTCGGGCTCCGTTGGGCCCTGTCGGTTTGCTCGGGCCCTGTCGGGTTTTCTGAAGCCCTGTCAGGCTTCGTCGGACCCTGCGAGTGTGCTCGGGCCCTGTCGGGCTCCGTCGAGCCCTGTCAGGTTTTCTCGGGCCTTGTCAGGCTCCGTCGGGCCCTGTCGGGTTTCCTCGGGCCCTGTCGGACTCCACTGAGCCCTGTCAGGCTCCGTCGGGCTCTCTCGGGTTTGCTCGGCCCTGGCGGACTCCGTCGGGCCCTGTCGGGTTTGCTCGGGCCCTGTCAGGCTCCGTCGGGCCCTGTCAAGTTTCCTCGGGCCTTGTCGGGCTCCATCGA
The DNA here is from genome assembly GCF_037038585.1 of Patagioenas fasciata. Lineage (NCBI taxonomy): Eukaryota > Metazoa > Chordata > Aves > Columbiformes > Columbidae > Patagioenas > Patagioenas fasciata. The sequence goes on along the minus strand of NC_092552.1, from coordinate 1,767,026 downwards.
ACCCTGTCAGGCTTTGTCGAACCCTGTCGGGTTTGCTCAGGCCCTGTCGGGTTTGCTCGGGCTCTGTCGGGCTCTGTCGGGCCCTGTCTGGTTTCCTCGGGGCCTTTCGGGCTCCGTTGGGCCCTGTCGGTTTGCTCGGGCCCTGTCGGGTTTTCTGAAGCCCTGTCAGGCTTCGTCAGACCCTGTCGAGTGTGCTCGGGCCCTGTCGGGCTCCGTCAAGCCCTGTCAGGTTTTCTCAGGCCTTGTCAGGCTTTGCCGGGCCCTGTCGGGTTTGCTCGGGCCCTGTCGGGTTTGCTCAGGCCCTGTCGGGTTCCGTCAAGCCCTGTCGGGTTTCCTCGGGCCCTGTCGGACTCCACTGAGCCCTGTCAGGCTCCGTCGAGCTCTTTCGGGTTTGCTCGGGCCCTGGCGGGCTCCGTCGGGCCCTGTCAGGCTTTGTCAGGATGTGTCAGGTTTGCTCAGGCCCTGTCGGGCCTTGTCGGGCCCTGTCGGGTTTGCTCGGGCTCTGTCGGGCTCCAGCGTGCCCTGTCGGGTTTGCCCGGGCCCTGTCAGGCTCCATCAGGCCCTGTCGGGTTTGCTCGGGCCCTATCGGGCTCAATCAGGCCCTGTCGGGTTTCCTCGGGCCCTGTCGGGCTCCATCGAGCCCTGTCAGGCTCCGTCGGGCCCTTTCGGGTTTGCTCGGGCCCTGTCGGGCTCCGTCGGGCCCTGTCGGGTTTGCTCGGGCCCTGTTGGGCTCCGTCGGGCCCTGTCTGGTTTCCTCGGGCTCTGTCGGGCTCCGTCGGGCCCTGTCGGGTTTGCTCGGGCCATGTCGGGTTTGGTGAAGCCCTGTCAGGCTTCGTCGGACCCTGTCGGGTTTGCTCGAGCCCTGTCGGCCTCCATCGGGCCCTGTCGGGTTTGCTCGGGCCCTATCGGGCTCCGTCGGGCCCTGTCGGGTTTCCTCGGGCCCTGTCGGGCTCCAGCGAGCCCTGTCAGGCTTCGTCGGGCCCTTTCGGGTTTGCTCGGGCCCTGTCGGGCTTCGTCAGGCCCTGTCGGGTTTGCTCGGGCCCTATCGGGCTCCATCGAGCTCTGTCGGGTTTGCTCGGGCTCTGTCAGGCTCCGTCAAGCCCTGTCGGGTTTCCTCGGGCCCTGTCGGGCTCCATCAAGCCCTGTCAGGCTTTGTCGAACCCTGTCGGGTTTGCTCGGGCCCTGTCGGGTTTGCTCGGGCCCTGTCGGGCTCTGTCGGGCCCTGTCTGGTTTCCTCGGGCCCTGTCGGGCTCCGTTGGGCCCTGTCGGTTTGCTCGGGCCCTGTCGGGTTTTCTGAAGCCCTGTCAGGCTTCGTCGGACCCTGTCGAGTGTGCTCGGGCCCTGTCGGGCTCCGTCGAGCCCTGTCAGGTTTTCTCGGGCCTTGTCAGGCTCCGTCGGGCCCTGTCGGGTTTCCTCGGGCCCTGTCGGACTCCACTGAGCCCTGTCAGGCTCCGTCGGGCTCTCTCGGGTTTGCTCGGGCCCTGGCGGACTCCGTCGGGCCCTGTCGGGTTTGCTCGGGCCCTGTCAGGCTCCGTCGGGCCCTGTCAAGTTTCCTCGGGCCTTGTCGGGCTCCATCGAACCCTGTCAGGCTTTGTCGAACCCTGTCGGGTTTGCTCAGGCCCTGTCGGGTTTGCTCGGGCTCTGTCGGGCTCTGTCGGGCCCTGTCTGGTTTCCTTGGGGCCTTTCGGGCTCCGTTGGGCCCTGTCGGTTTGCTCGGGCCCTGTCGGGTTTTCTGAAGCCCTGTCAGGCTTCGTCAGACCCTGTCGAGTGTGCTCGGGCCCTGTCGGGCTCCGTCAAGCCCTGTCAGGTTTTCTCAGGCCTTGTCAGGCTTTGTCGGGCCCTGTCGGGTTTGCTCGGGCCCTGTCGGGTTTGCTCAGGCCCTGTCGGGTTCCGTCAAGCCCTGTCGGGTTTCCTCGGGCCCTGTCGGACTCCACTGAGCCCTGTCAGGCTCCGTCGAGCTCTTTCGGGTTTGCTCGGGCCCTGGCGGGCTCCGTCGGGCCCTGTCAGGCTTTGTCAGGACGTGTCAGGTTTGCTCGGGCCCTGTCGGGCCTTGTCGGGCCCTGTCGGGTTTGCTCGGGCTCTGTCGGGCTCCAGCGTGCCCTGTCGGGTTTGCCCGGGCCCTGTCAGGCTCCATCAGGCCCTGTCGGGTTTGCTCGGGCCCTATCGGGCTCAATCAGGCCCTGTCGGGTTTCCTCGGGCCCTGTCGGGCTCCATCGAGCCCTGTCAGGCTCCGTCGGGCCCTTTCGGGTTTGCTCGGGCCCTGTCGGGCTCCGTCGGGCCCTGTCGGGTTTGCTCGGGCCCTGTCGGGCTCCGTCGGGCCCTGTCTGGTTTCCTCGGGCTCTGTCGGGCTCCGTCGGGCCCTGTCGGGTTTGCTCGGGCCATGTCGGGTTTGCTGAAGCCCTGTCAGGCTTCGTCGGACCCTGTCGGGTTTGCTCGAGCCCTGTCGGGCTCCATCGGGCCCTGTCGGGTTTGCTCGGGCCCTATCGGGCTCCGTCGGGCCCTGTCGGGTTTCCTCGGGCCCTGTCGGGCTCCAGCGAGCCCTGTCAGGCTTCGTCGGGCCCTTTCGGGTTTGCTCGGGCCCTGTCGGGCTTCGTCAGGCCCTGTCGGGTTTGCTCGGGCCCTATCGGGCTCCATCGAGCTCTGTCGGGTTTGCTCGGGCTCTGTCAGGCTCCGTCAAGCCCTGTCGGGTTTCCTCGGGCCCTGTCAGGCTCCATCAAGCCCTGTCAGGCTTTGTCGAACCCTGTCGGGTTTGCTCGGGCCCTGTCGGGTTTGCTCGGGCCCTGTCGGGCTCTGTCGGGCCCTGTCTGGTTTCCTCGGGCCCTGTCGGGCTCCGTCGGGCCCTGTCGGGTTTGCTCGGGCCCTGTCGGGTTTGCTGAAGCCCTGTCAGGCTTCGTCAGACCCTGTCGGGTTTGCTCGGGCCCTGTCGGGCTCCGTCGAACCCTGTCGGGTTTGCTCGGGCCCTGTCAGGCTCTGTCGCGCCCTGTCAGGTTTCCTCGGGCCCTGTCGGGCTCCATAAAGCCCTGTCAGGCTTTGTCGAACCCTGTCAGGTTTGCTCGGGCCCTGTCGGGTTTGCTCGGGCCCTGTCGGGCTCTGTCGAGCCCTGTCTGGTTTCCTCGGGCCCTGTCGGGCTCCGTCGGACCCTGTCGGGTTTGCTCGGGTCCTGTCGGGTTTCCTCGGGCCCTGTCGGGTTTGCTGAAGCCCTGTCAGGCTTCGTCAGACCCTGTCGGGTTTGCTTGGGCCCTGTCGGGCTCCGTCGAACCCTGTCGGGTTTGCTCGGGCCCTGTCAGGCTCCGTCGCGCCCTGTCGGGTTTCCTCGGGCCCTGTCGGGCTCCATCGAGCCCTGTCAGGCTTGCTCGGGACCTGTCGGGTTTGCTCGGGCCCTGTCGGGCTCCATCGGACCCTATCAGGCTTTGGCGGGTCCTGTCGGATTTCCTCGGGCCCTCTCGGGTTCCGTCGGGCCCTCTCGGGTTCCGTCGGGCCCTGTCGGGTTTCCTCGGGCCCTGTCGGACTCTATCGAGCCCTGTCAGGCTCCGGCGGGCTCTTTCGGGTTTGCTCAGGCCCTGTCGGGCTCCGTCGGGCCCTGTCAGGCTTTGTCAGGTCCTGTCAGGTTTGCTCGGGCCCTGTCGGGCCTTGTCGGGCCCTGTTGGGTTTGCTCGGGCTCTGTCGGGCTCCAGCGTGCCCTGTCGGGTTTGCCCGGGCCCTGTCCGGCTCCATCAGGCCCTGTCGGGTTTGCTCAGGCCCTATCGGGCTCCGTGGGGCCCTGTCGGGTTTCCTCGGGCCCTGTCGGGCTCCATCGAGCCCTGTCAGGCTCCGTCGGGCTCTTTCAGGTTTGCTCAAGCCCTGTCGGGCTCCGTCGGGCCCTGTCAGGCTTTGTCAGGTCGTGTCAGGTTTGCTCGGGCCCTGTTGGGCCTTGTCGGGCCCTGTCGGGTTTGCTCGGGCTCTGTCGGGCTCCAGCGTGCCCTGTCAGGTTTGCTCGCGCCCTGTCGGGCTCCGTCAGGCCCTGTCGGGTTTGCTCGGGCCCTGTCGGGCTCCGTGGGGTCCTGTCGGGTTTCCTCGGGCCCTGTCGGGCTCCATCGAGCCCTGTCAGGCTCCGTCGGGCCCTTTCGGGTTTGCTCGGGCCCTGTCGGGCTCCGTCGGGCCCTGTCGGATTTGCTCAGGCCCTGTCGGGTTTGTTCGAGCCCTGTCGGGCTCCATCGGGCCCTGTCGGGTTTGCTCGGGCCCTATCGCGCTCCGTCGGGCCCTGTCGGGTTTCCTCGGGCCCTGTCGGGCTCCATCGAGCCCTGTCAGGCTTCGTCGGGCCCTTTCAGGTTTGCTCGGGCCCTGTCGGGTTCCGTCAGGCCCTGTCGGGTTTGCTCGGGCCCTATCGGGGTCCGTCGGGCCCTGTCGGGTTTCCTTGGGCCCTGTCGGGCTCCATCGAGCCCTGTCAGGCTTTGTCGGGTCCTGTCGGGTTTGCTCAGGCCCTGTCGGGCCTTGTCTGGCCCTGTCGGGTTTGCTCGGGCCCTGTCGGGTTTGCCCACGTCCTGTCGGGCCTTGTCTGGCCCTGTCAGATTCGCTCGGGCCCTGTCGGGTTTGCTCGTGCCCTGTCGGGCTCCGTCGGGCCCTGTCAGGTTTGCTTGGGCCCTGTCGGGATCCGTTGGGCCCTGTCGGGTTTGCTCGGGCCCTGTCAGGCTCCGTCAGGCCCTGTCTGGTTTGCTCGTGCCCTGTCGGGCTCCGTCGGGCCCTGTCAGGTTTGCTTGGGCACTGTCGGGCTCCGTCGGGCCCTGTCGGGTTTCCTTGGGCCCTGTCGGGCTCCATCGAGCCCTGTCAGGCTTTGTCGAACCCTGTCGGGTTTGCTCAGGCCCTGTCGGGTTTGCTCGGGCCCTGTCGGGCTCTGTCGGGCCCTGTCTGGTTTCCTCGGGCCCTGTCGGGCTCCGTTGGGCCCTGTCGGTTTGCTCGGGCCCTGTCGGGTTTTCTGAAGCCCTGTCAGGCTTCGTCGGACCCTGTCGAGTGTGCTCGGGCCCTGTCGGGCTCCGTCGAGCCCTGTCAGGTTTTCTCGGGCCTTGTCAGGCTCCGTCGGGCCCTGTCGGGTTTCCTCGGGCCCTGTCGGACTCCACTGAGCCCTGTCAGGCTCCGTCGGGCTCTCTCGGGTTTGCTCGGGCCCTGGCGGACTCCGTCGGGCCCTGTCGGGTTTGCTCGGGCCCTGTCAGGCTCCGTCGGGCCCTGTCAAGTTTCCTCGGGCCTTGTCGGGCTCCATCGAACCCTGTCAGGCTTTGTCGAACCCTGTCGGGTTTGCTCAGGCCCTGTCGGGTTTGCTCGGGCTCTGTCGGGCTCTGTCGGGCCCTGTCTGGTTTCCTCGGGGCCTTTCGGGCTCCGTTGGGCCCTGTCGGTTTGCTCGGGCCCTGTCGGGTTTGCTCGGGCCCTGTCGGGCTCTGTCGAGCCCTGTCTGGTTTCCTCGGGCCCTGTCGGGCTCCGTCGGACCCTGTCGGGTTTGCTCGGGTCCTGTCGGGTTTGCTCGGGCCCTGTCGGGTTTGCTGAAGCCCTGTCAGGCTTCGTCGGACCCTGTCGGGTTTGCTTGGGCCCTGTCGGGCTCCGTCGAACCCTGTCGGGTTTGCTCGGGCCCTGTCAGGCTCCGTCGCGCCCTGTCGGGTTTCCTCGGGCCCTGTCGGGCTCCATCGAGCCCTGTCAGGTTTGCTCGGGCCCTTTCGGGTTTGCTCGGGCCCTGTCGGGCTCCATCGGACCCTATCAGGCTTTGGCGGGTCCTGTCGGGTTTGCTCAGGCCCTGTCGGGCCTTGTCAGCCCCTGTCGGGTTTGCTCGCGCCCTGTCGGGCTCCGTCGGGCCCTGTCAGGTTCTCTCGGGCCCTGTCAGGTTTGCTCGGGCCCTGTCAGGCTCCGTCAGGCCCTATCGGGTTTGCTCGAGCCCTGTCGGGCTCCGTCAGGCCCTGTCAGGTTTGCTCGGGCCCTGTCGGGCCTTGTGAGGCCCTGTCGGGTTTGCTCGGGACCTGTCGGGTTTGCCCGCGTCCTGTCGGGCTCCGTCGGGCCCTGTCAGATTCGCTCGGGCCCTGTCGGGTTTGCTCGGGCCCTGTCAGGCTTCGTCAGGCCCTGTCGGGTTTGCTCGTGCCCTGTTGGGCTCCGTCGGGCCCTGTCAGGTTTGCTCAGGCCCTGTCGGTATCCGTTGGGCCCTGTCGGGTTTGCTCGGGCCCTGTCGGGCTCCATCGAGCTCTGTCAGGCTTTGTCGAACCCTGTCGGGTTTGCTCGGGCCCTGTCGGGTTTGCTCGGGTCCTGTTGGGCTCTGTCGGGCCCTGTCGGGTTTGCTCGGGCCCTGTCAGGCTCCGTCGGGCCCTGTCGGATTTCCTCGGGCCCTCTCGGGTTCCGTCGGGCCCTCTCGGGTTTCCTCGGGCCCTGTCGGACTCTATCGAGCCCTGTCAGGCTCCGTCGGGCTCTTTCGGGTTTGCTCAGGCCCTGTCGGGCTCCGTCGGGCCCTGTCAGGCTTTGTCAGGTCCTGTCAGGTTTGCTCGGGCCCTGTCGGACCTTGTCGGGCCCTGTTGGGTTTGCTCGGGCTCTGTCGGGCTCCAGCGTGCCCTGTCGGGTTTGCCCGGGCCCTGTCAGGCTCCATCAGGCGCTGTCGGGTTAGCTCGGGCCCTATCGGGCTCCGTGGGGCCCTGTCGGGTTTCCTCGGGCCCTGTCGGGCTCCGTCGGGCCCTGTCGGATTTGCTCAGGCCCTGTCGGGCTCGCTTGGGCCCTGTCGGGCTCCATCGGACCCTATCAGGCTTTGGCGGGTCCTGTCGGGTTTGCTCAGGCCCTGTCGGGCCTTGTCAGCCCCTGTCAGGTTTGCTCGCGCCCTGTCGGGCTCCGTCGGGCCCTGTCAGGTTCTCTCGGGCCCTGTCAGGTTTGCTCGGGCCCTGTCAGGCTCCGTCAGGCCCTATCGGGTTTGTTTGAGCCCTGTCGGGCTCCGTCAGGCCCTGTCAGGTTTGCTCGGGCCCTGTCGGGCCTTGTCAGGCCGTGTCGGGTTTGCTCGGGACCTGTCGGGTTTGCCCGCGTCCTGTCGGGCTCCGTCGGGCCCTGTCAGATTCGCTCGGGCCCTGTCGGGTTTGCTCGGGCCCTGTCAGGCTCCGTCAGGCCCTGTCGGGTTTGCTCGTGCCCCGTCGGGCTCCGTCGGGCCCTGTCAGGTTTGCTCAGGCCCTGTCGGGATCCGTTGGGCCTTGTCGGGTTTGCTCGGGCCCTGTCGGGCTCCGTTGGGCCCTGTCGGTTTGCTCGGGCCCTGTCGGGTTTACTCGGGCCCTGTAAGGCTCCGTCGAGCCCTGTCGGGTTTACTTGGGCCCTGTAAGGCTCCGTCGAGCCCTGTCGGGTTTGCTCGGGCCCTGTCAGGCTCCGTCGCACCCTGTCGGGTTTGCTCAGGCCCTGTCGGGCTCCGTTGGGCCCTGTCGGTTTGCTCGGGCCTTGTCGGGTTTTCTGAAGCCCTGTCAGGCTTCGTCGGACCCTGTCGAGTGTGCTCGGGCCCTGTCGGGCTCCGTCAAGCCCTGTCAGGCTTTCTCGGGCCTTGTCAGGCTCCGTCGGGCCCTGTCGGGTTTGCTCGGGCCCTGTCGGGTTTGCTCAGGCCCTGTCGGGTTCCGTCGAGCCCTGTCGGCTTGCCTCGGGCCCTGTCGGACTCCACTGAGCCCTGTCAGGCTCCGTCGGGCTCTTTCGGGTTTGCTCGGGCCCTGGTGGGCTCCGTCGGGCCCTGTCAGGCTTTGTCAGGAAGTGTCAGGTTTGCTCGGGCCCTGTCAGGTTCGCTCGGGCCCTGTCGGGTTTGCTCGGGCCCTGTCAGGCTCCGTCGGGCCCTGTCAGGTTCGCTCGGGCCCTGTCAGGCTCCGTCGAGCCCTGTCGGGTTTGCTCGGGCCCTGTCAGGTTTGCTGAAGCCCTGTCAGGGTTCGTCGGACCCTATCGAGTGTGCTCAGACCCTGTCGGGCTCCGTCGAGCCCTGTCGGGTTTCCTTGGGTTTGCTCAGGCCCTGTCGGGCCCTGTCGGATTTCCTCGTGCCCTGTCGGACTCTATCGAGCCCTGTCAGGCTCCGTCGGGCTCTTTCGGGTTTGCTCAAGCCCTGTCGGGCTCCGTCGGGCCCTGTCAGGCTTTGTAAGGTCGTGTCAGGTTTGCTCGGGCCCTGTCGGGCCTTGTCGGGCCCTGTCGGGTTTACTCGGGCTCTGTCGGGCTCCAGCGTGCCCTGTCGGGTTTGCTCGGGCCCTGTCGGGCTCCGTCAGGCCCTGTCAGGTTTGCTCGGGCCCTATCGGGCTCCGTGGGGCCCCGTCAGGTTTCCTCGGGCCCTGTCGGGCTCCATCGAGCCCTGTCAGGCTCCGTCGGGCTTTTTCGGGTTTGCTCGGGCCCTGTCGGGCTCCGTCGGGCCCTGTCGGATTTGCTCAGGCCCTGTCGGGTTTGTTCGAGCCCTGTCGGGCTCCATCGGGCCCTGTCGGGTTTCCTCGGGCCCTATCGGGCTCAGTCGGGCCCTGTCGGGTTTCCTTGGGCCCTGTCGGGCTCCATCGAGCCCTGTCAGGCTTCGTCGGGCCCTGTCGGGTTTGCTCGGGCCCTGTCGGGCTCCGTCAGGCCCTGTCAGGTTTGCTCGGACCCTATCGGGCTCCGTCGGGCCCTGTCGGGTTTCCTTGGGCCCTGTCGGGCTCCATCGAGCCCTGTCAGGCTTTGTCGGTTCCTGTCGGGTTTGCTCAGGCCCTGTCGGGCCTTGTCTGGCCCTGTCGGGTTTGCTCGGGCCCTGTCGGGTTTGCCCACGTCCTGTCGGGCTCCGTCGGGCCCTGTCAGATTCGCTCGGGCCCTGTCGGGTTTGCTCGGGCCCTGTCAGGCTCCGTCAGGCTCTGTCGAGTTTGCTCCTGCCCTGTCGGGCTCCGTCGGGCCCTGTCGGGTTTCCTTGGGCCCTGTCGGGCTCCATCGAGCCCTGTCAGGCTTTGTCGAACACTGTCGGGTTTGCTCAGGCCCTGTCGGGTTTGCTCGGGCCCTGTCGGGCTCCGTTGGGCCCTGTCGGTTTGCTCGGGCCTTGTCGGGTTTTCTGAAGCCCTGTCAGGCTTCGTCGGACCCTGTCGAGTGTGCTCGGGCCCTGTCGGGCTCCGTCGAGCCCTGTCAGGTTTTCTCGGGCCTTGTCAGGCTCCGTCGGGCCCTGTCGGGTTTGCTCGGGCCCTGTTGGGTTTGCTCAGGCCCTGTCGGGTTCCGTCGAGCCCTGTCGGGTTGCCTCGGGCCCTGTCGGACTCCACTGAGCCCTGTCAGGCTCCGTCGGGCTCTTTCGGGTTTTCTCGGGCCCTGGCGGGCTCCGTCGGGCCCTGTCAGGCTTTGTCAGGACGTGTCAGGTTTGCTCGGGCCCTGTCGGGCCTTGTCGGGCCCTGTCGGGTTTGCTCGGGCTCTGTCGGGCTCCAGCGTGCCCTGTCGGGTTTGCCCGGGCCCTGTCAGGCTCCGTCAGGCCCTGTCGGGTTTGCTCGGCCCTATCGGGCTCAATCAGGCCCTGTCGGGTTTCCTCGGGCCCTGTCGGGCTCCATCGAGCCCTGTCAGGCTCCGTCGGGCCCTTTCGGGTTTGCTCGGGCCCTGTCGGGCTCCGTCGGGCCCTGTCGGGTTTGGTCGGGTCCTGTTGGGCTCTGTCGGGCCCTGTCGGGTTTGCTCGGGCCCTGTCAGGCTCCGTCGGGCCCTGTCGGGTTTGCTCGGGCTCTGTCAGGCTCCGTCGGGCCCTGTTGGGTTTCCTCGGGCCCTGTCGGGCTCCATATAGCCCTGTCAGGCTTTGTCGAACCCTGTCAGGTTTGCTCGGGCCCTGTCGGGTTTGCTCGGGCCCTGTCGGCCTCTGTCGGGCCCTGTCTGGTTTCCTCGGGCTTTGTCGGGCTCCGTCGGACCCTGTCGGGTTTGCTCGGGTCCTGTCGGGTTTGCTCGGGCCCTGTCGGGTTTGCTGAAGCCCTGTCAGGCTTCGTCGGACCCTGTCGGGTTTGCTCGAGCCCTGTCGGCCTCCATCGGGCCCTGTCAGGTTTGCTCGGGCCCTATCGGGCTCGGTCGGGCCCTGTCGGGTTTCCTCGGTCCCTGTCGGGCTCCATCGAGCCCTGTCAGGCTTCGTCGGGCCCTTTCGGGTTTGCTCAGGCCCTGTCGGGCTCCGTCAGGCCCTGTCGGGTTTGCTCGGGCCCTATCGGGCTCCGTCGAGCCCTGTCGGGTTTGCTCGGGCTCTGTCAGGCTCCGTCGGGCCCTGTCGGGTTTCCTCGGGCCCTGTCGGGCTCCATAAAGCCCTGTCAGGCTTTGTCGAACCCTGTCAGGTTTGCTCGGGCCCTGTCGGGTTTGCTCGGGCCCTGTCGGGCTCTGTCGGGCCCTGTCTGGTTTCCTCGGGCCCTGTCGGGCTCCGTCGGACCCTGTCGGGTTTGCTCGGGTCCTGTCGGGTTTGCTCGGGCCCTGTCGGGTTTGCTGAAGCCCTGTCAGGCTTCGTCGGACCCTGTCGGGTTTGCTTGGGCCCTGTCGGGCTCCGTCGAACCCTGTCGGGTTTGCTCGGGCCCTGTCAGGCTCCGTCGTGCCCTGTCGGGTTTCCACGGGCCCTGTCGGGCTACATCGAGCCCTGTCAGGTTTGCTCTGGCCCTTTCGGGTTTGCTCGGGCCCTGTCGGGCTCCATCGGACCCTATCAGGCTATGGCGGGTCCTGTCGGGTTTGCTCGGGCCCTGTCAGGTTCTCTCGGGCCCTATCGGGTTTGCTCGAGCCCTGTCGGGCTCCGTCAGGCCCTGTCAGGTTTGCTCGGGCCCTGTCGGGCCTTGTGAGGCCCTGTCGGGTTTGCTCGGGACCTGTCGGGTTTGCCCGCGTCCTGTCGGGCTCCGTCGGGCCCTGTCAGGTTCTCTCGGGCCCTGTCAGGTTTGCTCGGGCCCTGTCAGGCTCCGTCAGGCCCTATCGGGTTTGCTCGAGCCCTGTCGGGCTCCGTCAGGCCCTGTCAGGTTTGCTCGGGCCCTGTCGGGCCTTGTGAGGCCCTGTCGGGTTTGCTCGGGACCTGTCGGGTGTGCCCGCGTCCTGTCGGGCTCCGTCGGGCCCTGTCAGATTCGCTCGGGCCCTGTCGGGTTTGCTCGGGCCCTGTTAGGCTTCGTCAGGCCCTGTCGGGTTTGCTCGTGCCCTGTTGGGCTCCGTCGGGCCCTGTCAGGTTTGCTCAGGCCCTGTCGGTATCCGTTGGGCCTTGTCGGGTTTGCTCGGGCCCTGTCGGGCTCCATCTAGCCCTGTCAGGCTTTGTCGAACCCTGTCGGGTTTGCTCGGGCCCTGTCGGGTTTGCTCGGGTCCTGTTGGGCTCTGTCGGGCCCTGTCGGGTTTGCTCAGGCCCTGTCAGGCTCCGTCGGGCCCTGTCGGATTTCCTCGGGCCCTCTCGGGTTCCGTCGGGCCCTCTCGGGTTCCGTCGGGCCCTCTCGGGTTTCCTTGGGCCCTGTCGGGCTCCATCGAGCCCTGTCAGGCTTTGTCGGGTCCTGTCGGGTTTGCTCAGGCCCTGTCGGGCCTTGTCTGGCCCTGTCGGGTTTGCTCGGGCCCTGTCGGGTTTGCCCACGTCCTGTCGGGCTCCGTCGGGCCCTGTCAGATTCGCTCGGGCCCTGTCGGGTTTGCTCGTGCCCTGTCGGGCTCCGTCGGGCCCTGTCAGGTTTGCTTGGGCCCTGTCGGGATCCGTTGGGCCCTGTCGGGTTTGCTCGGGCCCTGTCAGGCTCCGTCAGGCCCTGTCTGGTTTGCTCGTGCCCTGTCGGCCTCCGTCGGGCCCTGTCAGGTTTGCTTGGGCACTGTCGGGCTCCGTCGGGCCCTGTCGGGTTTCCTTGGGCCCTGTCGGGCTCCATCGAGCCCTGTCAGGCTTTGTCGAACCCTGTCGGGTTTGCTCAGGCCCTGTCGGGTTTGCTCGGGCCCTGTAGGGCTCTGTCGGGCCCTGTCTGGTTTCCTCGGGCCCTGTCGGGCTCCGTTGGGCCCTGTCGGTTTGCTCGGGCCCTGTCGGGTTTTCTGAAGCCCTGTCAGGCTTCGTCGGACCCTGTCGAGTGTGCTCGGGCCCTGTCGGGCTCCGTCGAGCCCTGTCAGGTTTTCTCGGGCCTTGTCAGGCTCCGTCGGGCCCTGTCGGGTTTCCTCGGGCCCTGTCGGACTCCACTGAGCCCTGTCAGGCTCCGTCGGGCTCTCTCGGGTTTGCTCGGGCCCTGGCGGACTCCGTCGGGCCCTGTCGGGTTTGCTCGGGCCCTGTCAGGCTCCGTCGGGCCCTGTCAAGTTTCCTCGGGCCTTGTCGGGCTCCATCGAACCCTGTCAGGCTTTGTCGAACCCTGTCGGGTTTGCTCAGGCCCTGTCGGGTTTGCTCGGGCTCTGTCGGGCTCTGTCGGGCCCTGTCTGGTTTCCTCGGGGCCTTTCGGGCTCCGTTGGGCCCTGTCGGTTTGCTCGGGCCCTGTCGGGTTTTCTGAAGCCCTGTCAGGCTTCGTCGGACCCTGTCGAGTGTGCTCGGGCCCTGTCGGGCTCCGTCAAGCCCTGTCAGGTTTTCTCAGGCCTTGTCAGGCTTTGTCGGGCCCTGTCGGGTTTGCTCGGGCCCTGTCGGGTTTGCTCAGGCCCTGTCGGGTTCCGTCGGGCCCTGTCGGGTTTCCTCGGGCCCTGTCGGACTCCACTGAGCCCTGTCAGGCTCCGTCGAGCTCTTTCGGGTTTGCTCGGGCCCTGGCGGGCTCCGTCGGGCCCTGTCAGGCTTTGTCAGGACGTGTCAGGTTTGCTCGGGCCCTGTCGGGCCTTGTCGGGCCCTGTCGGGTTTGCTCGGGCTCTGTCGGGCTCCAGCGTGCCCTGTCGGGTTTGCCCGGGCCCTGTCAGGCTCCATCAGCCCCTGTCGGGTTTGCTCGGGCCATATCGGGCTCAATCAGGCCCTGTCGGGTTTCCTCGGGCCCTGTCGGGCTCCATCGAGCCCTGTCAGGCTCCGTCGGGCCCTTTCGGGTTTGCTCGGGCCCTGTCGGGCTCCGTCGGGCCCTGTCGGGTTTGCTCGGGCCCTGTCGGGCTCCGTCGGGCCCTGTCTGGTTTCCTCGGGCTCTGTCGGGCTCCGTCGGGCCCTGTCGGGTTTGCTCGGGCCATGTCGGGTTTGCTGAAGCCCTGTCAGGCTTCGTCGGACCCTGTCGGGTTTGCTCGAGCCCTGTCGGGCTCCATCGGGCCCTGTCGGGTTTGCTCGGGCCCTATCGGGCTCCGTCGGGCCCTGTCGGGTTTCCTCGGGCCCTGTCGGGCTCCAGCGAGCCCTGTCAGGCTTCGTCGGGCCCTTTCGGGTTTGCTCGGGCCCTGTCGGGCTTCGTCAGGCCCTGTCGGGTTTGCTCGGGCCCTATCGGGCTCCATCGAGCTCTGTCGGGTTTGCTCGGGCTCTGTCAGGCTCCGTCAAGCCCTGTCGGGTTTCCTCGGGCCCTGTCGGGCTCCATCAAGCCCTGTCAGGCTTTGTCGAACCCTGTCGGGTTTGCTCGGGCCCTGTCGGGTTTGCTCGGGCCCTGTCGGGCTCTGTCGGGCCCTGTCTGGTTTCCTCGGGCCCTGTCGGGCTCCGTCGGGCCATGTCGGGTTTGCTCGGGCCCTGTCGGGTTTGCTGAAGCCCTGTCAGGCTTCGTCGGACGCTGTCGGGTTTGCTCGGGCCCTGTCGGGCTCCGTCGAACCCTGTCGGGTTTGCTCGGGCCCTGTCAGGCTCTGTCGCGCCCTGTCAGGTTTCCTCGGGCCCTGTCGGGCTCCATCGGACCCTATCAGGCTTTGGCGGGTCCTGTCGGGTTTGCTCAGGCCCTGTCGGGCCTTGTCAGCCCGTCGGGTTTGCTCGCGCCCTGTCGGGATCCGTCGGGCCTTGTCAGGTTCTCTCGGGCCCTGTCAGGTTTGCTCGGGCCCTGTCAGGCTCCGTCAGGCCCTATCGGGTTTGCTCGACCCCTGTCGGGCTCCGTCAGGCCCTGTCAGGTTTGCTTGGGCCCTGTCGGGCCTTGTCAGGCCCTGTCGGGTTTGCTCGGGACCTGTCGGGTTTGCCCGCGTCCTGTCGGGCTCCGTCGGGCCCTGTCAGATTCGCTCGGGCCCTGTCGGGTTTGCTTGGGCCCTGTCAGGCTCCGTCAGGCCCTGTCGGGTTTGCTAGTGCCCTGTCGGGCTCCGTTGGGCCCTGTCAGGTTTGCTCAGGCCCTGTCGGGATCCGTTGGGCCTTGTCGGGTTTGCTCGGGCCCTGTCGGGCTCCTTCGTGCCCTGTCAGGTTTGCTTGGGCCCTGTCGGGTTTGCTCGGGCCCTGTCAGGCTCCGTCGGGCCCTGTCAAGTCTCCTCGGGCCTTGTCGGGCTCCATCGAGCCCTGTCAGGCTTTGTCGAACCCTGTCGGGTTTGCTCAGGCCCTGTCGGGTTTGCTCGGGCTCTGTCGGGCTCTGTCGGGCCCTGTCTGGTTTCCTCGGGGCCTTTCGGGCTCCGTTGGGCCCTGTCGGTTTGCTCGGGTCCTGTCGGGTTTTCTGAAGCCCTGTCAGGCTTCGTCGGACCCTGTCGAGTGTGCTCGGGCCCTGTCGGGCTCCGTCAAGCCCTGTCACGTTTTCTCAGGCCTTGTCAGGCTTTGTCGGGCCCTGTCGGGTTTGCTCGGGCCCTGTCGGGTTTGCTCAGGCCCTGTCGGGTTCCGTCGGGCCCTGTCGGGTTTCCTCGGGCCCTGTCGGACTCCACTGAGCCCTGTCAGGCTCCGTCGAGCTCTTTCGGGTTTGCTCGGGCCCTGGCGGGCTCCGTCGGGCCCTGTCAGGCTTTGTCAGGACGTGTCAGGTTTGCTCGGGCCCTGTCGGGCCTTGTCGGGCCCTGTCGGGTTTGCTCGGGCTCTGTCGGGCTCCAGCGTGCCCTGTCGGGTTTGCCCGGGCCCTGTCAGGCTCCATCAGGCCCTGTCGGGTTTGCTCGGGCCATATCGGGCTCAATCAGGCCCTGTCGGGTTTCCTCGGGCCCTGTCGGGCTCCATCGAGCCCTGTCAGGCTCCGTCGGGCCCTTTCGGGTTTGCTCGGGCCCTGTCGGGCTCCGTCGGGCCCTGTCGGGTTTGCTCGGGCCCTGTCGGGCTCCGTCGGGCCCTGTCTGGTTTCCTCGGGCTCTGTCGGGCTCCGTCGGGCCCTGTCGGGTTTGCTCGGGCCATGTCGGGTTTGCTGAAGCCCTGTCAGGCTTCGTCGGACCCTGTCGGGTTTGCTCGAGCCCTGTCGGGCTCCATCGGGCCCTGTCGGGTTTGCTCGGGCCCTATCGGGCTCCGTCGGGCCCTGTCGGGTTTCCTCGGGCCCTGTCGGGCTCCAGCGAGCCCTGTCAGGCTTCGTCGGGCCCTTTCGGGTTTGCTCGGGCCCTGTCGGGCTTCGTCAGGCCCTGTCGGGTTTGCTCGGGCCCTATCGGGCTCCATCGAGCTCTGTCGGGTTTGCTCGGGCTCTGTCAGGCTCCGTCAAGCCCTGTCGGGTTTCCTCGGGCCCTGTCGGGCTCCATCAAGCCCTGTCAGGCTTTGTCGAACCCTGTCGGGTTTGCTCGGGCCCTGTCGGGTTAGCTCGGGCCCTGTCGGGCTCTGTCGGGCCCTGTCTGGTTTCCTCGGGCCCTGTCGGGCTCCGTCGGGCCCTGTCGGGTTTGCTCGGGCCCTGTCGGGTTTGCTGAAGCCCTGTCAGGCTTCGTCGGACGCTGTCGGGTTTGCTCGGGCCCTGTCGGGCTCCGTCGAACCCTGTCGGGTTTGCTCGGGCCCTGTCAGGCTCTGTCGCGCCCTGTCAGGTTTCCTCGGGCCCTGTCGGGCTCCATCGGACCCTATCAGGCTTTGGCGGGTCCTGTCGGGTTTGCTCAGGCCCTGTCGGGCCTTGTCAGCCCGTCGGGTTTGCTCGCGCCCTGTCGGGCTCCGTCGGGCCCTGTCAGGTTCTCTCGGGCCCTGTCAGGTTTGCTCGGGCCCTGTCAGGCTCCGTCAGGCCCTATCGGGTTTGCTCGACCCCTGTCGGGCTCCGTCAGGCCCTGTCAGGTTTGCTTGGGCCCTGTCGGGCCTTGTCAGGCCCTGTCGGGTTTGCTCGGGACCTGTCGGGTTTGCCCGCGTCCTGTCGGGCTCCGTCGGGCCCTGTCAGATTCGCTCGGGCCCTGTCGGGTTTGCTCGGGCCCTGTCAGGCTCCGTCAGGCCCTGTCGGGTTTGCTAGTGCCCTGTCGGGCTCCGTTGGGCCCTGTCAGGTTTGCTCAGGCCCTGTCGGGATCCGTTGGGCCTTGTCGGGTTTGCTCGGGCCCTGTCGGGCTCCTTCGTGCCCTGTCAGGTTTGCTTGGGCCCTGTCGGGTTTGCTCGGGCCCTGTCAGGCTCCGTCGGGCCCTGTCAAGTCTCCTCGGGCCTTGTCGGGCTCCATCGAGCCCTGTCAGGCTTTGTCGAACCCTGTCGGGTTTGCTCAGGCCCTGTCGGGTTTGCTCGGGCTCTGTCGGGCTCTGTCGGGCCCTGTCTGGTTTCCTCGGGGCCTTTCGGGCTCCGTTGGGCCCTGTCGGTTTGCTCGGGTCCTGTCGGGTTTTCTGAAGCCCTGTCAGGCTTCGTCGGACCCTGTCGAGTGTGCTCGGGCCCTGTCGGGCTCCGTCAAGCCCTGTCACGTTTTCTCAGGCCTTGTCAGGCTTTGTCGGGCCCTGTCGGGTTTGCTCGGGCCCTGTCGGGTTTGCTCAGGCCCTGTCGGGTTCCGTCGGGCCCTGTCGGGTTTCCTCGGGCCCTGTCGGACTCCACTGAGCCCTGTCAGGCTCCGTCGAGCTCTTTCGGGTTTGCTCGGGCCCTGGCGGGCTCCGTCGGGCCCTGTCAGGCTTTGTCAGGACGTGTCAGGTTTGCTCGGGCCCTGTCGGGCCTTGTCGGGCCCTGTCGGGTTTGCTCGGGCTCTGTCGGGCTCCAGCGTGCCCTGTCGGGTTTGCCCGGGCCCTGTCAGGCTCCATCAGGCCCTGTCGGGTTTGCTCGGGCCATATCGGGCTCAATCAGGCCCTGTCGGGTTTCCTCGGGCCCTGTCGGGCTCCATCGAGCCCTGTCAGGCTCCGTCGGGCCCTTTCGGGTTTGCTCGGGCCCTGTCGGGCTCCGTCGGGCCCTGTCGGGTTTGCTCGGGCCCTGTCGGGCTCCGTCGGGCCCTGTCTGGTTTCCTCGGGCTCTGTCGGGCTCCGTCGGGCCCTGTCGGGTTTGCTCGGGCCATGTCGGGTTTGCTGAAGCCCTGTCAGGCTTCGTCGGACCCTGTCGGGTTTGCTCGAGCCCTGTCGGGCTCCATCGGGCCCTGTCGGGTTTGCTCGGGCCCTATCGGGCTCCGTCGGGCCCTGTCGGGTTTGCTCGGGCCCTGTCGGGCTCCAGCGAGCCCTGTCAGGCTTCGTCGGGCCCTTTCGGGTTTGCTCGGGCCCTGTCGGGCTTCGTCAGGCCCTGTCGGGTTTGCTCGGGCCCTATCGGGCTCCATCGAGCTCTGTCGGGTTTGCTCGGGCTCTGTCAGGCTCCGTCAAGCCCTGTCGGGTTTCCTCGGGCCCTGTCGGGCTCCATCAAGCCCTGTCAGGCTTTGTCGAACCCTGTCGGGTTTGCTCGGGCCCTGTCGGGTTAGCTCGGGCCCTGTCGGGCTCTGTCGGGCCCTGTCTGGTTTCCTCGGGCCCTGTCGGGCTCCGTCGGGCCCTGTCGGGTTTGCTCGGGCCCTGTCGGGTTTGCTGAAGCCCTGTCAGGCTTCGTCGGACGCTGTCGGGTTTGCTCGGGCCCTGTCGGGCTCCGTCGAACCCTGTCGGGTTTGCTCGGGCCCTGTCAGGCTCTGTCGCGCCCTGTCAGGTTTCCTCGGGCCCTGTCGGGCTCCATCGGACCCTATCAGGCTTTGGCGGGTCCTGTCGGGTTTGCTCAGGCCCTGTCGGGCCTTGTCAGCCCGTCGGGTTTGCTCGCGCCCTGTCGGGCTCCGTCGGGCCCTGTCAGGTTCTCTCGGGCCCTGTCAGGTTTGCTCGGGCCCTGTCAGGCTCCGTCAGGCCCTATCGGGTTTGCTCGACCCCTGTCGGGCTCCGTCAGGCCCTGTCAGGTTTGCTTGGGCCCTGTCGGGCCTTGTCAGGCCCTGTCGGGTTTGCTCGGGACCTGTCGGGTTTGCCCGCGTCCTGTCGGGCTCCGTCGGGCCCTGTCAGATTCGCTCGGGCCCTGTCGGGTTTGCTCGGGCCCTGTCAGGCTCCGTCAGGCCCTGTCGGGTTTGCTAGTGCCCTGTCGGGCTCCGTTGGGCCCTGTCAGGTTTGCTCAGGCCCTGTCGGGATCCGTTGGGCCTTGTCGGGTTTGCTCGGGCCCTGTCGGGCTCCTTCGTGCCCTGTCAGGTTTGCTTGGGCCCTGTCGGGTTTGCTCGGGCCCTGTCAGGCTCCGTCGGGCCCTGTCAAGTCTCCTCGGGCCTTGTCGGGCTCCATCGAGCCCTGTCAGGCTTTGTCGAACCCTGTCGGGTTTGCTCGGGCCCTGTCGGGTTCCGTCGGGCCCTCTCGGGTTTGCTCGGGCCCTGTCAGGTTTCCTCGGGCCCTGTCGGACTCTATCGAGCCCTGTCAGGCTCCGTCGGGCTCTTTCGGGTTTGCTCAGGCCCTCGCGGGCTCCGTCGGGCCCTGTCAGGCTTTGTCAGGCCCTGTCAGGTTTGCTCGGGCCCTGTCGGGCTCCAGCGTGCCCTGTCGGGTTTGCCCGGGCCCTGTCAGGCTCCATCAGGCCCTGTCGGGTTTGCTCGGGCCCTATCGGGTTCCGTGGGGCCCTGTCGGGTTTCCTCGGGCCCTGTCGGGCTCCATCGAGCCCTGTCAGGCTCCGTCGGGCCCTTTCGGGTTTGCTCGGGCCCTGTCGGGCTCCGTCGGGCCCTGTCGGATTTGCTCGGGCCCTGTCGGGTTTGCTCGAGCCCTGTCGGGCTCCATCGGGTCCTGTCGGGTTTGCTCGGGCCCTATCGGGCTCCGTCGGGCCCTGTCGGGTTTCCTCGGGCCCTGTCGGGCTCCATCGAGCCCTGTCAGGCTTCGTCGGGCCCTTTCGGGTTTGCTCGCGCCCTGTCGGGCTCCGTCAGGCCCTGTCGGGTTTGCTCGGGCCCTATCGGGCTCCGTCGGGCCCTGTCGGGTTTCCTCGGGCCCTGTCGGGCTCCATCGAGCCCTGTCAGGCTTCGTCGGGCCGTTACGGGTTCCGTCGGGCCCTGTTGGGCTCCGTCGGGCCCTGTCGTGTTTGCTCGGGCCCTGTCGGGTTTGCTCGGGCCCTGTCAGGCTTTGTCAAGCCCTGTCGGGTTTGCTAGGGCCCTGTCGGGCTCCGTCGGGCCCTGTCTGGTTTCCTCAGGCCCTGTCGGGCTCTGTCGGGCCCGGTCGGGTTTGCTCAGACCCTGTCGGGTTTGCTAGGGCCCTGTCAGGCTCCGTCGGGCCCTGTCTGGTTTCCTCGGGCCGTGTCGGGCTCCGTCGACCCTGTCGGGTTTGCTCGGGCCCTGTCAGGCTCCGTCGCGCCCTGTCGGGTTTGCTCGGGCCCTGTCGGGCTCCATCGGACCCTGTCAGGCTTTGGCGGGTCCTGTCGGGTTTGCTCAGGCCCTGTCGGGCCTTGTCAGGCCCTGTCGGGTTTGCTTGGGCCCTGTCGGGTTTGCCCGCGTCCTGTCGGGCTCCGTCGGGCCCTGTCAGGTTTGCTCAGGCCCTGTCGGGATTAGTTGGGCCCTGTCGGGTTTGCTCGGGCCCTGTTGGGCTCCTTCGTGCCCTGTCAGGTTTGCTCGGGCCCTGTCGGGTTTGCTCGGGCCCTGTCAGGCTCCGTCGAGCTTTGTCAGGTTTGCTCGGGCCCTGTCGGGTTTGCTCGGGCCCTGTCAGGCTCCGTCGAGCCCTGTCGGGTTTGCTCGGGCCCTGTCAGGCTCCGTCAGGCCCTGTCTGGTTTGCTCGTGCCCTGTCGGGCTCCGTCGGGCCCTGTCAGGTTTGCTTGGGCACTGTCGGGCTCTGTCGGGCCCTGTCGGGTTTCCTTGGGCCCTGTCGGGCTCCATCGAGCCCTGTCAGGCTTTGTCGAACCCTGTCGGGTTTGCTCAGGCCCTGTCGGGTTTCCTCGGGCCCTGTCGGGCTCCGTTGGGCCCTGTCGGTTTGCTCGGGCCCTGTCGGTTTGCTCGGGCCCTGTCGGGTTTTCTGAAGCCCTGTCAGGCTTCGTCGGACCCTGTCGAGTGTGCTCGGGCCCTGTCGGGCTCCGTCAAGCCCTGTCAGGTTTTCTCGGGCCTTGTCAGGCTTTGTCGGGCCCTGTCGGGTTTGCTCGGGCCCTGTCGGGTTTGCTCAGGCCCTGTCGGGTTCCGTCGGGCCCTGTCGGGTTTCCTCAGGCCCTGTCGGACTCCACTGAGCCCTGTCAGGCTCCGTCGAGCTCTTTCGGGTTTGCTCGGGCCCTGGCGGGCTCCGTTGGGCCCTGTCAGGCTTTGTCAGGACGTGTCAGGTTTGCTCGGGCCCTGTCGGGCCTTGTCGGGCCCTGTCGGGTTTCCTCGGGCTCTGTCGGGCTCCAGCGTGCCCTGTCGGGTTTGCCCGGGCCCTGTCAGGCTCCGTCAGGCCCTGTTGGGTTTGCTCGGGCCCTATCGGGCTCAATCAGGCCCTGTCGGGTTTCCTCGGGCCCTGTCGGGCTCCATCGAGCCCTGTCAGGCTCTTTCGGGCCCTTTCGGGTTTGCTCGGGCTCTGTCAGGCTTTGTCAGGCCCTGTCGGGTTTCCTCGGGCCCTGTCGGGCTCCATCAAGCCCTGTCAGGCTTTGTCGAACCCTGTCGGGTTTGCTCGGGCCCTGTCGGGTCTGCTCGGGCCCTGTCAGGCTCTGTCGGGCCCTGTCTGGTTTCCTCTGGCCCTGTCGGGGTCCGTCGGGCCCTGTCGGATTTGCTCGGGCCCTGTCGGGTTTGCTGAAGCCCTGTCAGGCTTCGTCGGATCCTGTCGGGTTTGCTCGGGCCCTGTCGGGCTCCGTCGCGCCCTGTCGGGTTTCCTCGGGCCCTGTCGGGCTCCATCGAGCCCTGTCAGGTTTCCTCGGGCCCTGTCGGGTTTGCTCGGGCCCTGTCGGGCTCCATCGGACCCTATCAGGCTTTGGCGGGTCCTGTCGGGTTTGCTCAGGCCCTGTCGGGCTCCGTCAGGCCCTGTCAGGTTCTCTCGGGCTCTGTCAGGTTTGCTCGGGCCCTGTCAGGGTCCGTCAGGCCCTATCGGGTTTGCTCGACCCCTGTCGGGCTCCGTCAGGCCCTGTCAGGTTTGCTCTAGCCCTGTCGGGCCTTGTCAGGCCCTGTCGGGTTTGCTCGGGACCTGTCGGGTTTGCCCGCGTCCTGTCGGGCTCCGTCGGGCCCTGTCAGATTCGCTCGGGCCCTGTCGGGTTTGCTCGGGCCCTGTCAGGCTCCGTCAGGCCCTGTCGGGTTTGCTCGTGCCCTGTCGGGCTCCGTCGGGCCCTGTCAGGTTTGCTCAGGCCCTGTCGGGATCCGTTGGGCCTTGTCGGGTTTGCTCGGGCCCTGTCGGGCTCCTTCGTGCCCTGTCAGGTTTGCTCGGGCCCTGTCGGGTTTGCTCGGGCCCTGTCAGGTTCCGTCGGGCTCTTTCGGGTTTGCTCAGGCCCTGTCGGGCTCCATCGGGCCCTGTCAGGCTTTGTAAGGTCCTGTCAGGTTTGCTCGGGCCCTGTCGGGCCTTGTCGGGCCCTGTCGGGTTTGCTCGGGCTCTGTCGGGCTCCAGCGTGCCCTGTCGGGTTTGCCCGGGCCCTGTCAGGCTCCATCAGGCCCTGTCGGGTTTGCTCGGGCCCTATCGGGCTCCGTGGGGCCCTGTCGGGTTTCCTCGGGCCCTGTCGGGCTCCATCGAGCCCTGTCAGGCTCCGTCGGGACCTTTCGGGTTTGCTCGGGCCCTGTCGGGCTCCGTCGGGCCCTCTCGGATTTGCTCAGGCCCTGTCGGGTTTGCTTGAGCCCTGTCGGGCTCCATCGGGTCCTGTCGGGTTTGCTCGGGCCCTATCGGGCTCCGTCGGGCCCTGTCTGGTTTCCTCGGGCCCTGTCGGGCTCCATCGAGCCCTGTCAGGCTTCGTCGGGCCCTTTCGGGTTTGCTCGGGCCCTGTCGGGCTCCGTCAGGCTCTGTCGGGTTTGCTCGGGCCCTGTCAGGCTCCGTCACGCCCTGTCGGGTTTCCTCGGGCCCTGTCGGGCTCAATCGAGCCCTGTCGGGTTTGCTCGGGCCCTGTCGGGCTCCATCGGACCCTATCAGGCTTTGGCGGGTCCTGTCGGGTTTGCTCAGGCCCTGTCGGGCCTTGTCAGCCCCTGTCGGGTGTGCTCGCGCCCTGTCGGGCTCCGTCGGGCCCTGTCAGGTTCTCTCGGGCCCTGTCAGGTTTGCTCGGGCCCTGTCAGGCTTTGTCAAGCCCTGTCGGGTTTGCTAGGGCCCTGTCGGGCTCCGTCGGGCCCTGTCTGGTTTCCTCAGGCCCTGTCAGGCTCCGTCGGGCCCTGTCGGGTTTGCTCAGGCCCTGTCGGGTTTGCTCGGGCCCTATCGGGCTCCGTCGAGCCCTGTCGGGTTTGCTC
Organism: Patagioenas fasciata; assembly: GCF_037038585.1. NCBI lineage: Eukaryota > Metazoa > Chordata > Aves > Columbiformes > Columbidae > Patagioenas > Patagioenas fasciata. Next base: position 1,744,710 of record NC_092552.1, on the reverse strand, counting down.
GGGCCCTGTCAGGCTCCGTCAGGCCCTGTCGGGTTTGCTCGTGCCCTGTCCGGCTCCATCGGGCCCTGTCAGGTTTGCTCAGGCCCTGTCGGGATCCGTTGGGCCTTGTCGGGTTTGCTCGGGCCCTGTCGGGCTCCTTCGTGCCCTGTCAGGCTTGCTCGGGCCCTGTCGGGTTTGCTCGGGCCCTGTCAGGCTCCGTCGGGCTCTTTTGGGTTTGCTCAGGCCCTGTCGGGCTCCGTCGTGCCCCTGTCTGGGAGGTCCTGGGATGTCACAATGGGCTCTGGGGACAATAGGGGGTCCTGGGACGTCACAATGGGCCCTGGAGAAAAGGGGGGGTCCTGGCATGTCACAATAGGCCCTGGGGACAAAGGGGGTCTTCAGGATGTCACAATGGGCCCGGGGGACAAAGGGGGTCCCCAGGTTGTCACAATAGGCCCTGGGGAAAAAGAGGGCTCCCCAGGATATCACAATGGACCCTGGGGTCAAAGAGGGGTCCACAGGATGTGCACAATGGGCCCTGGGGACAAAGGGGGCTCCCCAGGATATCACAATGGGCTCTGGTGACATAGGGGTCCCCAAGATGTCACAACGGGTCCTGGGGACAAGGGGGGTCCCAAGGATGTCACAATGGGCACTGGAGACAAAGGGGGGGTCCCCACGGTGCCACGATGGGCCCTGGGGACAAGGGGGTCCCCAGGATGTAACAATGTGCCCTTGGGACAATGGGGGCTCCTGCGATGTCACAATGGGCCCTGGGGACAAAGGGAGGCCCCAGGATGTCACAATGGACCCTGGGGACAAAAGGGGTCCCCGGGATGTCACAATGGGCCCAGGGGACAACGAAGCATCCTGGGACGCCACAATGGGCCCGGGGAAAAAGGGGGGTCCCCAGGTTGTTCACAATGGGCCCTGGGGACAATGGGGGTCCTGGGATGTCACAATGAACCCTAGGGACAAAGGGGGTCCCCAGGATGTCACAATGGGCCCTGGGGATAAAGGGGACTCCCCAGGATGTCACAATAGGCCCTGGGGACAAAGGGGGTCCCCAGGATGTCACAACGGGCCCTGGGTACAAGGGGGGTCCCACCCTGTCACAATGAGCACTGGGGACAAAGGGGGTCCCCAGGATGTCACAATGGGCACTGGAGACAAAGGGGGGGTCTCCACGGTGCCACAATGGGCCCTGGGGACAAGAGGGTCCCCACGGTTTCACAATGGGCCCTGGGGACAAGGGGGATCCCCGCCCTGTCACAATGGGCCCTGGGGCCAAAGGGATCCCCAGGATGTCACAATGGGCCCTGGGGACTGCGGGGGGTACTAGGATGTCACAATGGGTCTTGGGGACAAAGGGGGTACCCAGGATGTCACAATGGGCCCTGGGGACAATGGGGGGTCCCTTGAAGGTCACAATGGGCCCATGGGACAAAGAGGGTGCCCACGGTGTCACAGTGGGTTTTGGCGACAAAGGGGGATCCCCAGGATGTCACAATGGGCCCCGGGGACAAAGTAAAATCCTGGAATGTCACAATGGTCCCCAGTGACAAAGGCGCTCCCCATGGTGCCACAATGGGCCCTGGGGACAAAGTGGGTCCCCAGGATTTCACAATGAGCACTGGGGACAAAGGGGGGTCCCAGGATGTCACAATGGGCCCTGGGGACAAGGGGGGGTTCCCATGGAGTCACAATGGGTCCTGGGGACAACGGGGCGTCCTGGGACGTCACAATGGGACTTGGGGACAAAGGGGGTCTTCCACAGTCTCACAATGGGCCCTAGAGACAAGGGGAGATCCCCAGGATGACACAATAGGCCCTGGGGACAAAGAGGAGTCCCCCTGAATGTCACAATGGGCCCTGGGGACAAGGGGGGTCCCCATGGTATCACAATAAGCCCTGGGGACAAAGTGGGGTCCTGGGATGTCACAACTGGCCCCAGTGACAAAGGGTGTCCCCATGGTGCCACAATGGGCCCTGGGGACAAAGAGGGTCCCCAGGATGTCACAATGGGCTTTGGGGACAAGGCGGGGTCCCCAGGATGTCACAATGGGGTCTTGGGACAAAGGGGGTCCCCAGGATGTCACAATGGTCCCTGGGGACAATGGGGGGTCCTGGGACGTCACAATGGGCCCTGGGGACAAAGGGGGTCCCAGGGTGTCACAATAAGCCATGAGGACAAGGGGGGTCCCCAGGATGTCACAATGGGCACTGGGGACAAAGGGGGGTCCCCACGGTGCCATGATGGGCGCTGGCGACAAGGGGGTCCCCAGGATGTCACAATGGGCCCATGGGACAACGGGGGGTCCTAGGATGTCACAATGCGCCCGAGTGACAAATGGGGTCTCCATGGTGTCACAATGGGCCCTGAAGACAAAGGGGGTCCCCTGAATGTCACAATGGGCCCTGAGGACAATGGGGGTTCCTGGAACGTCACAATGGGCCCTGGGGAGAAAGGGAGGTCCCCAGGATGTCACAATGGGCCCTGGAGACAATAGGGGGTTTTGGGATGTCACGATGGGCTCTGACGATAAGGGGAGGTGCCCATGGTGTCACAATGGGTCCTCAGTGACAAGGGGCATCCCTATAGTGTAACAATGGGCTCTGCAGACAATGGGGGGTCCTGGGATGTCACAATGGGCACCAGTGACAAAGGGGGTCCTCATGGTGCCACAATGGGCCCTGGGGAGTAAGTGGGGTCCTGGGATGTCACAATGGGTCCTGGGGACAAAGGGTGATCCTTTGATGTCACAAGGGGCCCTGGAGGCAAGGGGGTCCCCAGGATGTTCCAATGGGCCCTGGGCACAAAGGGGGGTCCCCATAGTGTCACAATGGGTCCCCAGTGACAAGGGGGTCCCCACGGTGCCACGATGGTCCCTGGGGACAAGAGGGGGTCCCCATGGTGTCACAATGGACCCTGGGGTCAAAGGGGGTTCCCAAGACATCACAATGGGCTCTGGGGACAACGGGGATCCTGGGACATGAGCCATGGGGACAAGGGGGGGTCCTGGGACCTCAAAATGGGTCCTGGGGACAAAGCGGTTCCCCAGGATGTCACAATGGGCCCTGGGGACAAAGGGGGTCCCCACAGTGTCACAATGGGCCCTGGGGACTAAGGAGGTCCCCACAGTGTCACAATGGGCCCAGGGGACAAAAGGGGGACCCCAGGATGTCACAATGGGCCCAGGGGAGAATGGGGAGTCCTGGGACGTTATAATGGGCCCTCGGGAAAAAGGGGGTCCACATGGTGCCACAATGGGCCCTGGGGACAACGGGGGTCCCAGGATGCCACAATGGACACTGGGGACAAGGGGGTCCCCAGGATGTCACAATGGGCCCTAGGGACACAGGTGGCTCCTGGGATGTCACAATGGGCCCTGGGGACACAGGTGGTCCCCAGGATGTCACAATGGGCCCTGGGGACAAAGTGGGGTCCTAAGATGTCACAATGGGCACTGGGGACAAAGGGGGTCCCCATGGTGCCACAATGGGCCTTGAGGACAATGGGGTCTCCCCAGGATGTCACAATGGGCCTTGGGGACAAAGGGGTGTCCCCTGAATGTGCATAATGGGCCCTGGGGACAAAGGGTGGTCGCCAGGATGTCTCAGTGGGCCCTGGGGACAATGGGGTGTTTTGGGATGTCACAATGGGCCCCAGTGACAAATGGGGTCTCCACGGTGTCACAATGGGCCCTGGGGATAAAGGGGGGTCTCCAGGATGTCACAATGGGCCCAAGTGATGAGTCCCCACAGTGCCACTATGGGCCCTGGAGACAAGGGGGTCCCACGGATGTCACAATGGGCCCTGGGGACAAGGGGGGTCCCCAGGATGTCACGATGGGGCCTGGGGACAACGAGGGGTCCTGGGACGTCACAATGAGCCCTGGGGAAAAAGGGTGGTCCCCATGATGTCACAATGGGCACTGGAGACAGTGAGGGGTCCTGGGATGTCACAATGGGCCCTGGGGACAAAGTAAGGTCCTCGGCTGTCACAATGAGCCCTGAGGACAAGGGGGGTCCCCAGAATTTCACAATGAGCACTGGGGACAAAGTGGGGTCCTGGGATGTCAAAATGGGCCCTGGGGACAAAGGGGGTCCCTTAATTGTCACAATGGGCCCTGGGGACAAGGGGGGTCCCCACGGTGTCACAATGGGCCCTGGGGACAAAGTGGGGTCCTGGAATGTCACAATGGGCCCAGAGGACAAAGGGGGTCCCCATGGTGCCACAGTGGGCCCTGGGGACAAAGGGGGTCCTGAGACGTCACAATGGGCCCTGGGGAAAAGGCGGGGTCCCCACGGTGTCACAATGGGCCCTGGGGACAATGGGGGGTCCTGGGATGTCACAATGGGCCCCAGTGACAAAGGGGGTCCCCATGGTGCGACAACGAGCTCTGGGGATAAAGGGGGTCTCCAGGATGTCACAATGGGCCCTGGGGACAAAGGAAGTCCCCAGAATGCCACAATGGGTCCTGGAAAGAAGTGGGGTCCCCACGGTGTCACAATGGGCCTTGGGGACAAAGGGGGGTCCCCAGGATGTCACAATGGGCCCCGGGGACAAAGGGGTCCCCAGGATGTCACAATGGGTACTGGGGACAAAGGCGGGGTCCCCATGGTGTCACAATGGACCCAAGTGACAGGACGAGTCCCCACGGTACCACTATGGGCCCTGGAGACCAGGGGGTTCCCCGGATTTCACAATGGGCCCTGGGGACAAGGGGGGTCCCCAGGATGTCACAATGGGCACTGGGGACAACGAGGGGTCCTGGGACGTCACAATGAGCCCTGGGGAGAAAGGGGGGTCCCCACCCTGTCAGAAGGGACCCTGGGGACAAGGTGGGGTCCTGGGATGTCACAATGGGCCCTGGGGACAAAGGGGGTGTCCATGGTGCCACAATGGGCCCTGGGGACTAGGGGGGGGGGGTCCCCTCGGTGCCACGATGGGCCCTGGGGACAAGGGGGTCCCCAGGATGTCACAATGGGCCCTGAGGACAAATTGGGGTTCTGGGATGTCACAATGGGCCCTGGGGACAAGGGGGTCCCCAGGATGTCACAATGGGCCCTGAGGACAAATTGGGGTTCTGGAATGTCACAATGGGCCCTGGGGACAAAGGGGGTCCCCATGGTGCCACAATGGGCCCTGGGGACATTTGGGGTCCCCAGAATGTCACAATGGGCCCTGGGAACAATAGGGGGTCCTGGGACGTCACAATGGGCCCTGGAGTAAAGGGGGGTCCCCAGGATGTCACAATAGGCCCTGGGGACAAAGAGGAGTCCCCTGAATGTCATAATGGGCCCTGAGGACAAGGAGGGTCTCCACGGTGTCACAATGGGCCCTGGGGACAATGGGGGGTCCTGGGATGTCACAATAGGCCCTGGGGATAAAGGGGGTCCCCATGATTTCACAATGGGCCCAGGGGACAATGGGGCATCCTGGGACGTCACAATGGGCCCTGGGGACAAAGGGGGTCCCCATGGTGTCACAATGGCCCTGGGGATAAAGGGGGACACCAGGATGTGTATAATGGGGCCTAGGGACAATGGGGGGTCCTGGGATGTCACAATGGGCACTGGAGACAGTGAGGGGTCCTGGGATGTCACAATGGGCCCTGGGGACAAAGTAAGGTCCTCGGCTGTCACAATGAGCCCTGAGGACAAGGGGGGTCCCCAGAATTTCACAATGAGCACTGGGGACAAAGTGGGGTCCTGGGATGTCAAAATGGGCCCTGGGGACAAAGGGGGTCCCTTAATTGTCACAATGGGCCCTGGGGACAAGGGGGGTCCCCACGGTGTCACAATGGGCCCTGGGGACAAAGTGGGGTCCTGGAATGTCACAATGGGCCCAGAGGACAAAGGGGGTCCCCATGGTGCCACAGTGGGCCCTGGGGACAAAGGGGGTCCTGAGACGTCACAATGGGCCCTGGGGAAAAGGCGGGGTCCCCACGGTGTCACAATGGGCCCTGGGGACAATGGGGGGTCCTGGGATGTCACAATGGGCCCCAGTGACAAAGGGGGTCCCCATGGTGCGACAACGAGCTCTGGGGATAAAGGGGGTCTCCAGGATGTCACAATGGGCCCTGGGGACAAAGGAAGTCCCCAGAATGCCACAATGGGTCCTGGAAAGAAGTGGGGTCCCCACGGTGTCACAATGGGCCTTGGGGACAAAAGGGGGTCCCCAGGATGTCACAATGGGCCCCGGGGACAAAGGGGTCCCCAGGATGTCACAATGGGTACTGGGGACAAAGGCGGGGTCCCCATGGTGTCACAATGGACCCAAGTGACAGGACGAGTCCCCACGGTACCACTATGGGCCCTGGAGACCAGGGGGTTCCCCGGATTTCACAATGGGCCCTGGGGACAAGGGGGGTCCCCAGGATGTCACAATGGGCACTGGGGACAACGAGGGGTCCTGGGACGTCACAATGAGCCCTGGGGAGAAAGGGGGGTCCCCACCCTGTCAGAAGGGACCCTGGGGACAAGGTGGGGTCCTGGGATGTCACAATGGGCCCTGGGGACAAAGGGGGTGTCCATGGTGCCACAATGGGCCCTGGGGACTAGGGGGGGGGGGTCCCCTCGGTGCCACGATGGGCCCTGGGGACAAGGGGGTCCCCAGGATGTCACAATGGGCCCTGAGGACAAATTGGGGTTCTGGGATGTCACAATGGGCCCTGGGGACAAGGGGGTCCCCAGGATGTCACAATGGGCCCTGAGGACAAATTGGGGTTCTGGAATGTCACAATGGGCCCTGGGGACAAAGGGGGTCCCCATGGTGCCACAATGGGCCCTGGGGACATTTGGGGTCCCCAGAATGTCACAATGGGCCCTGGGAACAATAGGGGGTCCTGGGACGTCACAATGGGCCCTGGAGAAAAGGGGGGGTCCTGGCATGTCACAATAGGCCCTGGGGACAAAGGGGGTCTTCAGGATGTCACAATGGGCCCGGGGGACAAAGGGGGTCCCCAGGATGTCACAATAGGCCCTGGGGAAAAAGAGGGCTCCCCAGGATATCACAATGGACCCTGGGGACAAAGAGGGGTCCACAGGATGTGCACAATGGGCCCTGGGGACAAAGGGGGCTCCCCAGGATATCACAATGGGCTCTGGTGACATAGGGGTCCCCAAGATGTCACAACGGGTCCTGGGGACAAGGGGGGTCCCAGGGATGTCACAATGGGCACTGGAGACAAAGGGGGGGTCCCCACGGTGCCACGATGGGCCCTGGGGACAAGAGGGTCCCCACGGTTTCACAATGGGCCCTGGGGACAAGGGGGATCCCCGCCCTGTCACAATGGGCCCTGGGGCCAAAGGGATCCCCAGGATGTCACAATGGGCCCTGGGGACTGCGGGGGGTACTAGGATGTCACAATGGGTCTTGGGGACAAAGGGGGTACCCAGGATGTCACAATGGGCCCTGGGGACAATGGGGGGTCCCTTGAAGGTCACAATGGGCCCATGGGACAAAGAGGGTGCCCACGGTGTCACAGTGGGCCTTGGCGACAAAGGGGGATCCCCAGGATGTCACAATGGGCCCCGGGGACAAAGTAAAATCCTGGAATGTCACAATGGTCCCCAGTGACAAAGGCGCTCCCCATGGTGCCACAATGGGCCCTGGGGACAAAGTGGGTCCCCAGGATTTCACAATGAGCACTGGGGACAAAGGGGGGTCCCAGGATGTCACAATGGGCCCTGGGGACAAGGGGGGGTTCCCATGGAGTCACAATGGGTCCTGGGGACAACGAGGCGTCCTGGGACGTCACAATGGGACTTGGGGACAAAGGGGGTCTTCCACAGTCTCACAATGGGCCCTAGAGACAAGGGGAGATCCCCAGGATGACACAATAGGCCCTGGGGACAAAGAGGAGTCCCCCTGAATGTCACAATGGGCCCTGGGGACAAGGGGGGTCCCCATGGTATCACAATAAGCCCTGGGGACAAAGTGGGGTCCTGGGATGTCACAACTGGCCCCAGTGACAAAGGGTGTCCCCATGGTGCCACAATGGGCCCTGGGGACAAAGAGGGTCCCCAGGATGTCACAATGGGCTTTGGGGACAAGGCGGGGTCCCCAGGATGTCACAATGGGGTCTTGGGACAAAGGGGGTCCCCAGGATGTCACAATGGGCCCTGGGGACAATGGGGGGTCCTGGGACATCACAATGGGCCCTGGGGACAAAGGCGGTCCCAGGGTGTCACAATAAGCCATGGGGACAAGGGGGGTCCCCAGGATGTCACAATGGGCACTGGGGACAAAGGGGGGTCCCCACGGTGCCATGATGGGCCCTGGCGACAAGGGGGTCCCCAGGATGTCACAATGGGCCCATGGGACAAAGGGGTACCCATGGTGTCACAATGGGCCCTGGGGACAACTTGGGGTCCTGGGATGTCACAATGGGCCCCGGTGACAAAGGGGGTCCCCGTGGTGCCACAATGTGCCCATGGGACAAAGGGGGTCCCCAGAATGTCATAATTGGCACTGGGGACAAGGGGGGTCCCCAGGATGTCACAAGTGGCCCTGGGTATAAAGGGGGTCCCCATGGTGCCACAATGTGCCCCTGGGACAAAGGGGTCCCCAGGATGTCACAATAAGCCCTGGGGACAAGGGGGGTCCCCAGGATGTCAGAATGGGCCCTGGGGACAACGCGGGGTCCTGGGATGTCACAATGGGCCACGGGGACAAAGGCGATCCCCATGGTGTCACAATGGGCCCTGGGGACAAGGGGGTCCCCAGGATGTCACAATGGGCTCATGGGATAAAGGGGGTACCCACGGTGTCACTATAGGCCCTGGGGACAACGGGGGGTCCCCACGGTGCCACAATCGGTCGTGTGGACAAGGGGGTCCCCAGGATGTTCACAACGGGCCCTGAGGACAAAGGGGGTCCCCACGGTGTCACAATGGTCCCTGGGGACAACTTGGGGTCCTGGGATGTCACAATGGGCCCTGGGGACAAAGGCGGTCCCCAGGATGTCACAATAAGCCCTGGGGACAAGGGGGGTCCCCAGGATGTCACAATGGGCACTGGGGACAAAGGGGGTACCCACGGTGTCACTATAGGCCCTGGGGACAACGGCGGGTCCCCACGGTGCCACGATGGGCCCTGGGGACAAGGGGGTCCCCAGGATGTTCACAATGGGCCCTGGAGACAATGGGGTGTCCCCAGGATGTCACAATGGGCCCTGGGGACAAAGAGGGTCCCCAGGATGTCACAATCGGCCCTGGGCACAAAGGGGGGTGCACATGGTGTCAAAATGGGCCCTGGGGACAAAGGGCGTCCCCAGGATGTCACAGTGGGCCCTGGGGACAAAGTGGTCCCCATGGTATCAGAATGGGCCCTGGGGACAAAGAGGGGTTCCCTGAATGTCACAATGGGCCCTGAGGACAAAGGGATTCCCCAGGATGTCACAATGGGCCCTGGGGACAAAGGGGGTCCCCACAGTGTCACAATGGTCCCTGGGGACAAAGGAGATCCCCACAGTGTCACAATGGGCCCAGGGGACAAAAGGGGGACCCCAGGATGTCACAATGGGCCCAGGGGACAATGGGGGGTCCTGGGACGTTATAATGGGCCCTCGGGAACAACAGGGGGTCCACATGGTGCCACAATGGGCCCTGGGGACAACGGTGGCTCCTGGGATGTCACAATGGGCCCTGGGGACACAGGTGGTCCCCAGGATGTCACAATGGGCCCTGGGGACAAAGTGGGGTCCTAAGATGTCACAATGGGCACTGGGGACAAAGGGGGTCCCCATGGTGCCACAATGGGCCTTGGGGACAATGGGGTCTCCCCAGGAAGTCACAATGGGCCTTGGGGACAATGGGGTCTCCCCAGGAAGTCACAATGGGCCCTGGGGACTGCGGGGGGTACTAGGATGTCACAATGGGTCTTGGGGACAAAGGGGGTACCCAGGATGTCACAATGGGCCCTGGGGACAATGGGGGGTCCCTTGAAGGTCACAATGGGCCCATGGGACAAAGAGGGTGCCCACGGTGTCACAGTGGGCCCTGGCGACAAAGGGGGATCCCCAGGATGTCACAATGGGCCCCGGGGACAAAGTAAAATCCTGGAATGTCACAATGGTCCCCAGTGACAAAGGCGCTCCCCATGGTGCCACAATGGGCCCTGGGGACAAAGTGGGTCCCCAGGATTTCACAATGAGCACTGGGGACAAAGGGGGGTCCCAGGATGTCACAATGGGCCCTGGGGACAAGGGGGGGTTCCCATGGAGTCACAATGGGTCCTGGGGACAACGAGGCGTCCTGGGACGTCACAATGGGACTTGGGGACAAAGGGGGTCTTCCACAGTCTCACAATGGGCCCTAGAGACAAGGGGAGATCCCCAGGATGACACAATAGGCCCTGGGGACAAAGAGGAGTCCCCCTGAATGTCACAATGGGCCCTGGGGACAAGGGGGGTCCCCATGGTATCACAATAAGCCCTGGGGACAAAGTGGGGTCCTGGGATGTCACAACTGGCCCCAGTGACAAAGGGTGTCCCCATGGTGCCACAATGGGCCCTGGGGACAAAGAGGGTCCCCAGGATGTCACAATGGGCTTTGGGGACAAGGCGGGGTCCCCAGGATGTCACAATGGGGTCTTGGGACAAAGGGGGTCCCCAGGATGTCACAATGGTCCTTGGGGACAATGGGGGGTCCTGGGATGTCACAATGGGCCCTGGGGACAAAGGCGGTCCCAGGGTGTCACAATAAGCCATGGGGACAAGGGGGGTCCCCAGGATGTCACAATGGGCACTGGGGACAAAAGGGGGTCCCCACGGTGCCATGATGGGCCCTGGCGACAAGGGGGTCCCCAGGATGTCACAATGGGCCCATGGGACAAAGGGGATACCCATGGTGTCACAATGGGCCCTGGGGACAACTTGGGGTCCTGGGATGTCACAATGGGCCCCGGTGACAAAGGGGGTCCCCGTGGTGCCACAATGTGCCCCTGGGACAAAGGGGTTCCCCAGAATGTCATAATGGGCACTGGGGACAAGGGGGGTCCCCAGGATGTCACAAGTGGCCCTGGGGATAAAGGGGGTCCCCATGGTGCCACAATGTGCCCCTGGGACAAAGGGGTCCCCAGGATGTCACAATAAGCCCTGGGGACAAGGGGGGTCCCCAGGATGTCAGAATGGGCCCTGGGGACAACGCGGGGTCCTGGGATGTCACAATGGGCCACGGGGACAAAGGCGATCCCCATGGTGTCACAATGGGCCCTGGGGACAAGGGGGTCCCCAGGATGTCACAATGGGCTCATGGGATAAAGGGGGTACCCACGGTGTCACTATAGGCCCTGGGGACAACGGGGGGTCCCCACGGTGCCACGATGGGTCGTGTGGACAAGGGGGTCCCCAGGATGTTCACAATGGGCCCTGAGGACAAAGGGGGTCCCCACGGTGTCACAATGGTCCCTGGGGACAACTTGGGGTCCTGGGATGTCACAATGGGCCCTGGGGACAAAGGCGGTCCCCAGGATGTCACAATAAGCCCTGGGGACAAGGGGGGTCCCCAGGATGTCACAATGGGCACTGGGGACAAAGGGGGTACCCACGGTGTCACTATAGGCCCTGGGGACAACGGGGGGTCCCCACGGTGCCACGATGGGCCCTGGGGACAAGGGGGTCCCCAGGATGTTCACAATGGGCCCTGGAGACAATGGGGTGTCCCCAGGATGTCACAATGGGCCCTGGGGACAAAGAGGGTCCCCAGGATGTCACAATCGTCCCTGGGCACAAAGGGGGGTGCACATGGTGTCAAAATGGGCCCTGGGGACAAAGGGCGTCCCCAGGATGTCACAGTGGGCCCTGGGGACAAAGTGGTCCCCATGGTATCAGAATGGGCCCTGGGGACAAAGAGGGGTGCCCTGAATGTCACAATGGGCCCTGAGGACAAAGGGGGGTCCCCAGGATGTCGCAATGGGCCTTGGGGACAATGGGGGGTCCTAGGATGTCACAATGGGCCCGAGTGACAAATGGGGTCTCCATGGTGTCACAATGGGCCCTGAAGACAAAGGGGGTCCCCTGAATGTCACAATGGGCCCTGAGGACAATGGGGGTTCCTGGAACGTCACAATGGGCCCTGGGGAGAAAGGGAGGTCCCCAGGATGTCACAATGGGCCCTGGAGACAATTGGGGGTTTTGGGATGTCACGATGGGCTCTGACGACAAGGGGAGGTGCCCATGGTGTCACAATGGGTCCTCAGTGACAAGGGGGGTCCCTATAGTGTCACAATGGGCTCTGCAGACAATGGGGGGTCCTGGGATGTCACAATGGGCACCAGTGACAAAGGGGGTCCTCATGGTGCCACAATGGGCCCTGGAGGCAAGGGGGTCCCCAGGATGTTACAATGGGCCCTGGGCACAAAGGGGGGTCCCCATAGTGTCACAATGGGTCCCCAGTGACAAGGGGGTCCCCACGGTGCCACGATGGGCCCTGGGGACAAGAGGGGGTCCCCATGGTGTCACAATGGACCCTGGGGTCAAAGGGGGTTCCCAGGACATCACAATGGGCTCTGGGGACAATGGGGATCCTGGGACATCACAATGAGCCCTGGGGACAAGGGGGGGTCCTGGGACGTCACAATGGGTCCTGGGGACAAAGCGGTTCCCCAGGATGTCACAATGGGCCCCGGGGACAAAGCAGGGTCCTGGGACGTCACAATGGGCCCTGGAGACAAAGGGATTCCCCAGGATGTCACAATGGGCCCTGGGGACAAAGGGGGTCCCCACAGTGTCACAATGGTCCCTGGGGACAAAGGAGATCCCCACAGTGTCACAATGGGCCCAGGGGACAAAAGGGGCACCCCAGGATGTCACAATGGGCCCAGGGGACAATGGGGGGTCCTGGGACGTTATAATGGGCCCTCGGGAACAACAGGGGGTCCACATGGTGCCACAATGGGCCCTGGGGACAACGGTGGCTCCTGGGATGTCACAATGGGCCCTGGGGACACAGGTGGTCCCCAGGATGTCACAATGGGCCCTGGGGACAAAGTGGGGTCCTAAGATGTCACAATGGGCACTGGGGACAAAGGGGGTCCCCATGGTGCCACAATGGGCCTTGGGGACAATGGGGTCTCCCCAGGAAGTCACAATGGGCCTTGGGGACAAAGGGGTGTCCCCTGAATGTGCATAATGGGCCCTGGGGACAAAGGGTGGTCGCCGGGATGTCTCAGTGGGCCCTGGGGACAATGGGGTGTCCTGGGATGTCACAATGGGCCCCAGTGACAAATGGGGTCTCCACGGTGTCACAATGGGCCCTGGAGTAAAGGGGGGTCCCCAGGATGTCACAATAGGCCCTGGGGACAAAGAGGAGTCCCCTGAAAGTCATAATGGGCCCTGAGGACAAGGAGGGTCTCCACGGTGTCACAATGGGCCCTGGGGACAATGGGGGGTCCTGGGATGTCACAATAGGCCCTGGGGACAAAGGGGGTCCCCATGATTTCACAATGGGCCCAGGGGACAATGGGGCATCCTGGGACATCACAATGGGCCCTGGGGACAAAGGGGGTCCCCATGGTGTCACAATGGCCCTGGGGATAAAGGGGGACCCCAGGATGTGTATAATGGGGCCTGGGGACAATGGGGGGTCCTGGGATGTCACAATGGGCTCTGGGGACAATAGGGGGTCCTGGGACGTCACAATGGGCCCTGGAGAAAAGGGGGGGTCCTGGGATGCCACAATAGGCCCTGGGGACAAAGGGGGTCTTCAGGATGTCACAATGTGCCCGGGGGACAAAGGGGGTCCCCAGGATGTCACAATAGGCCCTGGGGACAAAGAGGGGTCCACAGGATGTGCACAATGGGCCCTGGGGACAAAGGGGGCTCCCCAGGATATCACAATGGGCTCTGGTGACATAGGGGTCCCCAAGATGTCACAACGGGTCCTGGGGACAAGGGGGGTCCCAAGGATGTCACAATGGGCACTGGAGACAAAGGGGGGGTCCCCACGGTGCCACGATGGGCCCTGGGGACAAGGGGGTCCCCAGGATGTAACAATGTGCCCTTGGGACAATGGGGGCTCCTGCGATGTCACAATGGGCCCTGGGGACAAAGGGAGGCCCCAGGATGTCACAATGGACCCTGGGGACAAAAGGGGTCCCCGGGATGTCACAATGGGCCCAGGGGACAACGAAGCATCCTGGGACGCCACAATGGGCCCGGGGAAAAAGGGGGGTCCCCAGGTTGTTCACAATGGGCCCTGGGGACAATGGGGGTCCTGGGATGTCACAATGACCCCTAGGGACAAAGGGGGTCCCCAGGATGTCACAATGGGCCCTGGGGATAAAGGGGACTCCCCAGGATGTCACAATAGGCCCTGGGGACAAAGGGGGTCCCCAGGATGTCACAACGGGCCCTGGGTACAAGGGGGGTTCCACCCTGTCACAATGAGCACTGGGGACAAAGGGGGTCCCCAGGATGTCACAATGGGCACTGGAGACAAAGGGGGTGTCTCCACGGTGCCACAATGGGCCCTGGGGACAAGAGGGTCCCCACAGTTTCACAATGGGCCCTGGGGACAAGGGGGATCCCCGCCCTGTCACAATGGGCCCTGGGGCCAAAGGGATCCCCAGGATGTCACAATGGGCCCTGGGGACTGCGGGGGGTACTAGGATGTCACAATGGGTCTTGGGGACAAAGGGGGTACCCAGGATGTCACAATGGGCCCTGGGGACAATGGGGGGTCCCTTGAAGGTCACAATGGGCCCATGGGACAAAGAGGGTGCCCACGGTGTCACAGTGGGCCCTGGCGACAAAGGGGGATCCCCAGGATGTCACAATGGGCCCCAGGGACAAAGTAAAATCCTGGAATGTCACAATGGTCCCCAGTGACAAAGGCGCTCCCCATGGTGCCACAATGGGCCCTGGGGACAAAGTGGGTCCCCAGGATTTCACAATGAGCACTGGGGACAAAGGGGGGTCCCAGGATGTCACAATGGGCCCTGGGGACAAGGGGGGGTTCCCATGGAGTCACAATGGGTCCTGGGGACAACGAGGCGTCCTGGGACGTCACAATGGGACTTGGGGACAAAGGGGGTCTTCCACAGTCTCACAATGGGCCCTAGAGACAAGGGGAGATCCCCAGGATGACACAATAGGCCCTGGGGACAAAGAGGAGTCCCCCTGAATGTCACAATGGGCCCTGGGGACAAGGGGGGTCCCCATGGTATCACAATAAGCCCTGGGGACAAAGTGGGGTCCTGGGATGTCACAACTGGCCCCAGTGACAAAGGGTGTCCCCATGGTGCCACAATGGGCCCTGGGGACAAAGAGGGTCCCCAGGATGTCACAATGGGCTTTGGGGACAAGGCGGGGTCCCCAGGATGTCACAATGGGGTCTTGGGACAAAGGGGGTCCCCAGGATGTCACAATGGTCCTTGGGGACAATGGGGGGTCCTGGGACATCACAATGGGCCCTGGGGACAAAGGCGGTCCCAGGGTGTCACAATAAGCCATGGGGACAAGGGGGGTCCCCAGGATGTCACAATGGGCACTGGGGACAAAGGGGGGTCCCCACGGTGCCATGATGGGCCCTGGCGACAAGGGGGTCCCCAGGATGTCACAATGGGCCCATGGGACAAAGGGGGTACCCATGGTGTCACAATGGGCCCTGGGGACAACTTGGGGTCCTGGGATGTCACAATGGGCCCCGGTGACAAAGGGGGTCCCCGTGGTGCCACAATGTGCCCCTGGGACAAAGGGGGTCCCCAGAATGTCATAATGGGCACTGGGGACAAGGGGGGTCCCCAGGATGTCACAAGTGGCCCTGGGGATAAAGGGGGTCCCCATGGTGCCACAATGTGCCCCTGGGACAAAGGGGTCCCCAGGATGTCACAATAAGCCCTGGGGACAAGGGGGGTCCCCAGGATGTCAGAATGGGCCCTGGGGACAACGCGGGGTCCTGGGATGTCACAATGGGCCACGGGGACAAAGGCGATCCCCATGGTGTCACAATGGGCCCTGGGGACAAGGGGGTCCCCAGGATGTCACAATGGGCTCATGGGATAAAGGGGGTACCCACGGTGTCACTATAGGCCCTGGGGACAACGGGGGGTCCCCACGGTGCCACGATGGATCGTGTGGACAACGGGGTCCCCAGGATGTTCACAACGGGCCCTGAGGACAAAAGGGGTCCCCACGGTGTCACAATGGTCCCTGGGGACAACTTGGGGTCCTGGGATGTCACAATGGGCCACGGGGACAAAGGCGATCCCCATGGTGTCACAATGGGCCCTGGGGACAAGGGGGTCCCCAGGATGTTCACAATGGGCCCTGGAGACAATGGGGTGTCCCCAGGATGTCACAATGGGCCCTGGGGACAAAGAGGGTCCCCAGGATGTCACAATCGGCCCTGGGCACAAAGGGGGGTGCACATGGTGTCAAAATGGGCCCTGGGGACAAAGGGCGTCCCCAGGATGTCACAATGGGCCCTGGAGACAATTGGGGGTTTTGGGATGTCACGATGGGCTCTGACGACAAGGGGAGGTACCCATGGTGTCACAATGGGTCCTCAGTGACAAGGGGGGTCCCTATAGTGTCACAATGGGCTCTGCAGACAATGGGGGGTCCTGGGATGTCACAATGGGCACCAGTGACAAAGGGGGTCCTCATGGTGCCACAATGGGCCCTGGGGAGTAAGTGGGGTCCTGGGATGTCACAATGGGTCCTGGGGACAAAGGGTGATCCTTTGATGTCACAAGGGGCCCTGGAGGCAAGGGGGTCCCCAGGATGTTACAATGGGCCCTGGGCACAAAGGGGGGTCCCCAGGATGTCACAATGGGCCCTGGGCACAAAGTGGGGTCCTAAGATGTCACAATGGGCACTGGGGACAAAGGGGGTCCCCATGGTGCCACAATGGGCCTTGGGGACAATGGGGTCTCCCCAGGATGTCACAATGGGCCTTGGGGACAAAAGGGTGTCTCCTGAATGTGCATAATGGGCCCTGGGGACAAAGGGTGGTCGCCGGGATGTCTCAGTGGGCCCTGGGGACAATGGGGTGTCCTGGGATGTCACAATGGGCCCCAGTGACAAATGGGGTCTCCACGGTGTCACAATGGGCCCTGGGGATAAAGGGGGGTCTCCAGGATGTCACAATGGGCCCAAGTGATGAGTCCCCACAGTGCCACTATGGGCCCTGGAGACAAGGGGGGTCCCCAGGATGTCACGATGGGGCCTGGGGACAACGAGGGGTCCTGGGACGTCACAATGAGCCCTGGGGAAAAAGGGTGGTCCCCATGATGTCACAATGGGCACTGGAGACAGTGGGGGGTCCTGGGATGTCACAATGGGCCCTGGGGACAAAGTAAGGTCCTCGGCTGTCACAATGAGCCCTGAGGACAAGGGGGGTCCCCAGAATTTCACAATGAGCACTGGGGACAAAGTGGGGTCCTGGGATGTCAAAATGGGCCCTGGGGACAAAGGGGGTCCCTTAATTGTCACAATGGGCCCTGGGGACAAGGGGGGTCCCCACGGTGTCACAATGGGCCCTGGGGACAAAGTGGGGTCCTGGAATGTCACAATGGGCCCAGAGGACAAAGGGGGTCCCCATGGTGCCACAGTGGGCCCTGGGGACAAAGGGGGTCCTGAGACGTCACAATGGGCCCTGAGGACAAATTGGGGTTCTGGGATGTCACAATGGGCCCTGGGGACAAAGGGGGTCCCCAGAATGTCACAATGGGCCCTGGGGACATTTGGGGTCCCCAGAATGTCACAGTGGGCCCTGGGGACAAAGTGGTCCCCATGGTATCAGAATGGGCCCTGGGGACAAAGAGGGGTGCCCTGAATGTCACAATGGGCCCTGAGGACAAAGGGGGGTCCCCAGGATGTCGCAATGGGCCTTGGGGACAATGGGGGGTCCTAGGATGTCACAATGGGCCCGAGTGACAAATGGGGTCTCCATGGTGTCACAATGGGCCCTGAAGACAAAGGGGGTCCCCTGAATGTCACAATGGGCCCTGAGGACAATGGGGGTTCCTGGAACGTCACAATGGGCCCTGGGGAGAAAGGGAGGTCCCCAGGATGTCACAATGGGCCCTGGAGACAATTGGGGGTTTTGGGATGTCACGATGGGCTCTGACGACAAGGGGAGGTGCCCATGGTGTCACAATGGGTCCTCAGTGACAAGGGGGGTCCCTATAGTGTCACAATGGGCTCTGCAGACAATGGGGGGTCCTGGGATGTCACAATGGGCACCAGTGACAAAGGGGGTCCTCATGGTGCCACAATGGGCCCTGGAGGCAAGGGGGTCCCCAGGATGTTACAATGGGCCCTGGGCACAAAGGGGGGTCCCCATAGTGTCACAATGGGTCCCCAGTGACAAGGGGGTCCCCTCGGTGCCACGATGGGCCCTGGGGACAAGGGGGTCCCCAGGATGTCACAATGGGCCCTGAGGACAAATTGGGGTTCTGGGATGTCACAATGGGCCCTGGGGACAAAGGGGGTCCCCAGAATGTCACAATGGGCCCTGGGGACATTTGGGGTCCCCAGAATGTCACAATGGGCCCTGGGGACAATGGGGGATCCTGAGACGTCACAATGGGCCCTGGGGACAAAGTGGGTCCCCATGGTGTCACAACACCCTGGGGACAATGCAGGGTCCCCAGGATGTCACAATGGCCCCTGGGGACATTAGGGGTCCCCACAGTTTCACGATCTTAACCCTTGACACCCCCCAACTACTGGGTCCTTAGGGTTACTCCCGGGTCCCTCCTGAACTGAATCCCCGCCCGAACTCCTGGGTCTGATAGAGGGCACGAACATTTTAAGGGTTAACAAAACATAATTGGGTGCCCACTAACGAGCCAACACTTTAGGGCTGAGCCACACGAGCCCTCAGTTCAGAGCTTTAGGTGAACTCATGGTAAGGAAACCAGAACCCAGCAGTGCCAGGATCAGGAGTTTTACGGCACCAGCTGTGAACTCGAGGGGACGAGAGAACCGAGATTTACAGCAAAAAGGGGGCGCAAGGCTGGGTTCAACCGACCTGGAGCTTGGGTCCCAGTCCATTCAACACAAGGAGCCAAACCTGAGGAAGCTGAAGGAGCCTTCATCCAAAGACCCCTCCTCCAGAGCACCAGGTGGCGCCGCGCAGGCGAACGGGGGGGGTCCAGGCGGAGACCACGGCAGTGATGAGCGGGAAAGGTTCTGGATGTGTGCGGGCGCTCCGGGGTCGTTGGGACATGAGCACCTCGCTGTATTTAAACGCAGCTCCTGCCCCTCGGAGCGGCGCACGAGAGGTGGAACCATCGCTCCCCTTGCGCCTGACGGCGAAACGAACGCAGCTGCTCTGGAGCCCTGCGGGGTGTGGAGGTTCATGGCTCCGGAGGCTGTAAAGTTGTTTCTGCGCCTCCGTTCCCCTCATGGCCCCGCCATTCCCTTCACCCCGACCCCCAATCCACCCCCCACCCGACCCCCAGCTCCCCCCCCACCCCGACCCCCAGCTCCCCCCACCCCGACCCCCCAATGCCCCCCAGTTCCTCCCCAGACTGACCCCCAATGCCCCCTCACACCGACCCCCAAGGCCGCCCCCGCACACCAACCCCCCAGTTCCCCCCTCAAACACCGACCCCCAATCCCCCCCCGGACCCTAATTCCCCCTCGCACTGACCCCCAACGCCCCCCACACCAACCCCTAATGCCCCTCACATCGACCCCCAAATCCTCCCCAGACTGACCCCTCAAATCCTCCCCAGACCAACCCCCAACTTCCCCCCCACACCGACCCCCAATTCCCCCTCACACCGACCCCCAATGTCCCCCCCCCCACACCAGACCCCAATTCCCCCCCACACCGACCCCCAATTCCCCCCCACACTGATCCCCAATGCCCCCCCACACACCGACCCCCAATTCCTCCCCAGACTGACCCCCAATGCCCCCTCACACCGACCCCCAAGGCCCCCCCTGCACTGACCCCCCCACACCGACCCCCCAATTCCCCCCTCAAACACCGACCCCCAGTGCCCCCCCACTGGACCCTAATTCCCCCTCGCACCGACCCCCAATGCCCCCCCACACACTGACCCCCAGTTCCTGCCCCCCACACCAACCCCTAATGCCCCTCACATCGACCCCCAAATCCTCCCCACACTGACCCCTCAAATCCTCCCCAGACCAACCCCCAACTTCCCCCACACCGACCCCCAATTCCCCCTCACACCGACCCCCCAAGCCCCCCCCACCGATCCTCAATTCCTCCCCACACCGACCCCCAATGTCCCGCTCACACCGACCCTCAGTTCCTCCCCCACACCGCCCCCCAATTCCCCCCTCACACCGACCCCAAATCCCCACCACCACACTGCCCCCCAAATCCCCCCCTCACACCGACCCCCAATGCCCCTCACGCCGACCCCAATTCCTCCCCCCACACCGACCCCCAATGCCCCTCACGCCGACCCCCAGTTCCCCTCACAACCTCCACCAAAACGGCGGCGCCTCCCTCTCCTCCCTCCCGCCTTTTCCCGCCACACACTCCCGGACGTGACGCCGGCGAGGGGGCGTGGCCGGCGGCGAGGGGGCGTGGCCGCGGCGCCGGCGGGCGGGAAGCGCCGGGGCGGGAAACACCGGGTGAGGAGATCGCGTCCCCTCTGGTCCCTCGTGTCTCTTCATGTCCCATCGCGTCCCCTCGGGTCCCATCGTGTCCCCTCGTGTCCCTCGGGTCCCCTCATCGTCCCCTCGTGTCCCTCGGGTCCCCTCGTGTCCCCTCATCTCCTCAGCACCCCCGCTGGAGCCCGCCCGTCCCTCCCCTCCAGGAGAGACCCCGGGGCTGGGGCAGATCCGCCATCAATCCCCCCACAGACTTTTTCTCTCTTTCCTCCCCCTTTTCCCTCTTTTCCCTCTTTCCCCCTTTATGCCTCTTTCCCCCCTTTTTCCCTTCCCCCCTTTTTCCCTCTTTTCCCTCTTTCCACCGTTTTTTCCTCTTTTCGCTCTTTCCCCCTTTATCCCTGTTTCCCCCCTTTTTCCCCCTTTCCCCCCTTTTTCCCTCTTCCCCCTCTTTTCTCCCTTTTCCCTCTTTCCCCCTTTATCCCTCTTTTCCCTCTTTCCGCCCTTTTCCCTCTTCCCCCCTTTTTCCCTCTTTTCCCTCTTTCCCCTTTATCCCTCTTTGCCCCCTTTTTCCCTCTTTTTCCTCTTCCCCCCCTCTTCCCCCTCTTTTCCCTCTTCCCCTTTTTTCCCTTTTCCCCCCTTTTCCCCCTTTTTCCTCTTTCCCCCCTTTTCTCCCCTTTTCCCTCTTCCCTCTTTTCCCTTCTTTCCCCCCTTTCCCTCTTCCCCCCTCTTTCCATCTTATCCCTCTTTTCCCCCTTTATCCCTGTTTCTTCCCTTTTCCCCCCCTTTCCCTCTTTCCTCGCTTTTTCCCTATTTTTCCCTCTTTCCCCCCTTTTTCCCTCTTTTCCCTCTTTCCTCGCTTTTTCCCCCTTTTTCCCTCTTTCCCCCCTTTTTCCCTCTTTCCCCCCTTTTTCCCCCTTTTCCCTCTTTCCTTGCTTTTTCCCCCTTTTCCCTCTTTCCCCCCTTTTTCCCTCTTTTCCCTTTTTCCCCCTTTTCCCTCTTTCCCCCCTTTTTCCCCCTTTCCCCCCTTTTCCCTCTTCCCCCGTTTCCCTCTCCCGTTTTCCCGTCCCTCCTCCCATTCCCATGCAGCCCAACCCCTTCCCCCCTTTTCCCCAGAGCAGTTTTCATACAGATCCCCCCTTTCCCCCCAGCCCCGAACCCCCGGGGGTTTCTCAGCATCAGCAGCCACTTCACTCCCCCCAATTTAACTCTTTGTGTCCCTTTTCCAGGCTCTTTGGGAGCCCGGGTGTCCTGGGGCCGCTCTGGTTTTTGCTCCGGGGTGTTTGGAGCCCGGTGACCATGGACCTGTTTCCCTTGGGCGACGAGCTGCGTGGCTTTGCCCAGAGCCCCGGGCTGCTCTGCGGGGAAGCGCTGGAGCCCGACCTGGAGCCCAGTCTGAGCCTGGAGCCCGACCTGGAGCCCAACCTGAGCCTGGAGCCCGATCTGAGCCTTGAGCCCAACCTGGAGCCCAACCTGAACCTGGTTACTAATGATCAGTATTTACCAATGATGGTCATAATTTATTAATAGTGATCAGTATTTATTAATAACAACCAGTATTTATTAATGATGGTTAGTATTTATTAATGACAATTAGTATTTATTAATAACCACCAGTATTTATTAATAACGGCCAGTATTTATTAATGGCGGTCAGTATTTCTTAATGACAATCAGTATTGATTAATGATGGTATTTATTAAGGATGATTATTATTTATTAATGATGATCAGTATTTGTTAATGGTGATCGGCATTTATTAATAATGGTTAGTATTTATTAATGACGATCAGTATTTATTAATGACCGTCACTATTAATGATGATCAGTATTGATTAATGATGGCGAGTATTTATTAATGATGATCAGTATTTATTAATAACAGTCAGTATTTATTAATGACAATCAGTATCGATTAATGATTGTGAGTATTTATTAATGATGATCAGTATTTATTAATGATAGTCAGTATTTATTAATAATGATCAGTATTTATTAGTGACGGTCACTATTTATTAATGACAATCAGTAATTATTAATGAGGGTCAGTATTTATTAATCCTTGCTATTTAACCCTTTTGGGTTGAAACCTTTGAGACCGAACGCCGATTGATTCCACCGGGCAAGCTCCACCTGCCTGGAGCTTCAGTGCCGACTACGCCATCTGTTCTAAAAGCGCCGCGGCTTTATCATGTTGATTTTTTTACCTATTTATCCTGATTTTTGTCACTTTAGCCACTTGGCGGCTGCTCCGGTTGAGGATGGCGGCGTCTCCATGTGCCGGAACCACGGGTGGTCGGTGGACGCCGAGAGGGGGCAGGTAACGGGCACCCGTGGGTGCTGCTCATTGAGCGGGGATCTGAGCGAAGGCGGCGAGGGGGTTGGCGGTGCCGTCGAAGCCCTTTGCGGGGGTCGTTACCAAATTGTGCGTAACTGGATGATTTGTGAACGTCGCTGCCGATTGAGTGGAGATGACGGGGTGAGAAAACGAGAAATAGGGAATCGCTGCGGTGTAAAGATTCGCGTTGCGCGCTCCCGCCCGGTTTGGGTCGTGTTTAGCGTAGCGGGTTTTATTATCCTCGTTATATAATGGAGAAATAATTGGGAAGAGCAGTTTGCAAAGCGCTTTGATATCCTCCAGCGCCACCGACGCTCCCGGTTCCGTTTGTGCTCAGGTGCGCGACGCGGGCGATGCAAACACCGCGAAACCATCGTTGGGAGATGGAAACGGCGCCTCCGAACCCCCGACACTGTCCGAAAACCCCCCTGGTGATCCCGGTGTTGGTTCCAGTGACAAGGAACGAGGTGGGTGAGGAGTACTTGGATGGTTGTGCGATGATTCGGCAACCGGCGGCGCCGGAGTCGCTTCCCGGAGCACCCGTGTGTGTGTCCCTGGCTGAACCAAGGGTGCTACGTGCCCCAAAACCCCCCAAATTACACCCAAATAATGCTATGGGGACGCGCTCGGCGGCCGCTACCCCAGGGACGGGCTCTGGGAGGCTCCAGGCTCCCGCTGGGTTATTGATCCGAAATACGGAACCCGGCGATCGCCTCGAGTTGGGTGAAAGGGAGGAAGCATCAGCAGGACCGGAGGGTCCCCAGACCCCTCATTTTGGGGTTCGCCGCTTGCTTTTGAGCCAAAAAAGGAGGAAAAGCAGATAAACGCCCGTGTGATTTTGTGCGTTTTCCACCTTTAACCCTTTTCTTGTTCGATGTTGCCCAGGTCACCAAAAATGCGTCTCCGGATGGGAAGATCTCGCAGCAAAAGAGGCGACGGAGGCCGAAACCCCTCGTGATCCCGACACCGGGATTGAAGCGCTTTCGGCCGCCCCGCGGGGTTAATTCGGTGCGATGCGGATGTCCCCACGTAGCGCTTTGGGGGGAACACCCCGCTTTATGGTTGTGGTTTACGGGGGGTTTATCTCAACCCGGGCCGAGCGATCCCGGTGTAAAACCGCCCGGTGAACCCGGTTTGGGTTCGGTGTCCCCTCGCTGGTTTGTGGTGACAAACGCAGAGCTTGTGCTCCCCAAAAACCCCCAAAATGGGTGATTTTGTGGAATATGGGATGGAAACAACCCCCCAGGGTTTCGCTGTGATATCGGGTGTAAAAACCACCCGAGTGCTGCGATCGACTGCAAAACCCCATTGGGATGATCCATCAGCGACCGATTTCACCAAAACGATGGGAATTGGGACAATTTGTGGTTGTGACGCCAAGGAACGGTCTCGGCACGATGATTTTGATCCTGAGCGTTGCTTTTCCCCTCTATTTCTCAATATCCCGCAGGCAGAATGGACGGCGACTTGGGATTGTGCCTGGTGAAGGACGCCCCCAAAATCAGCGTCCGGCCGTGAGTCCCCAAACCACCAAAAACGGGCGCAAAACGGGTGCGTCGCGCTTTTCCTGCCCCTCGTTTGGCCCACCAGGACCCATTGACGTCCATTCCGAACGGAACACGAGGCGCTGATGTCACCGGCGGCGCTGATGTCGCGGCGGAACCCCGGCAACGCTTTGTTGTTCCGAGCCCTCGCAGGGCGTCTCTCCCACTCTGCCGCGTCTCGGAGCGAATCCCTGTGGTTTTCGGCCGAACCGCGCGGTTTCGGTGCCGATCGGAGCACGATGATGCCGTGAGCGCTCAGAACGCCCCCGTCCCCCCCGCCGCGCCGCCGCGGTCCCCGTCACCGCCTCCCGTCCCCTCTCCAGGCAGATCAACGTGGGGAGCGGCTTCCAGGCGGAGCTGCCGGCCCTGCGCGACCCAGCGCAGGCGCAGCAGGACGAGGAGCGCGCGGAGCTGGTCTGGAAGCCCTGGGGGTACATGGACACCGACCCGCAGGCGCCCGACCCAGGTATCGCACGCTTTGGGTGCCTGGCCCACCCCACCTGGGCCCTGGGGGGGTCGTCGCTGCTCTTGGGGCTCCCAACGCTGCCTTTTGGGTAGAAATAGTGACGTTTTTCCGTGTGTTTCTTGCTCTCCGCTCCACCTGGTTGGCTCGTTTTCCGCTGTCCCGTATCGCGCCTTTTGTCCCCAAAACCCAACTTTTCCTTCTCGTATCGTACCCATTATCATGTCGCACCTTTTCTTGACCAACCCCAACGTTTCCATTGTCCTATCGCACCTTTTCTTGACAAAACCCAACTTTTCCTTGTTGTAGCGCGTCTTTTCTTGACATAAACCCAACTTTTCCTTCTCGTATCGTACCCATTGTTGTATCGCACCTTTTCTTGACGAAACCTGACGTTTCCATTGTCCTATCGCATCTTTTCTCAACAAAACCCAACTTTTCCTTGTCTTCTCACATCTTTTCTTGACAGAACCCAACGTTTCTGTTGTCCTATTGCATCTTTTCTTGACATACACCCAACTTTTCCTTGTCCTATTGGTTCTTATCTTGACCAACTCCAACTTTTCCTTGACCTATCGTGTCTTTTCTTGATAAAAGCCAACTTTTCCTTGACCTATCGTGTCTTTTCTTGACATAAACCCAACTTTTCCTTGTCCTATCGCGTCTTTTCTTGACAAAACCCAACTTTTCCTTGTCCTATCGTGTCTTTTCTTGACATAAACCCAACGTTTCCATTGTCCTATCACGTCTTTTCTCAACAAAACCCAACTTTTCCTTGTCCTATTGCACCTTTTCTTGACAAACCCAACTTTTCCTTGTCCTATCGTGTCTTTTCTTGACATAAACCCAACTTTTGCTTGTCCTATCGTGTCTTTTCTTGACAAAACCCAACGTTTCCATTGTCCTATCACGTCTTTTCTCAACAAAACCCAACTTTTCCTTGTCCTATTGCACCTTTTCTTGACAAACCCCAACATTTCCTTTATCATATCGCATCTTTTCTTGACCAACTCCAACTTTTCCTTGAATCGTACCCATTGTCGTATCACGCTTTTCCTTGAAAAACCCCAGCTTTTCCTTGTTGGATCCCATATTTCCACCCCCAAACCCCAACACCCCCATGTCACATCCCCCTTTCCCCAAACCCCAACACCCCCATGTCACATCCCCCTTTCCCCAAACCCCAACACCCCCATGTCACATCCCCCTTTCCCCCCAACACCCCCATGTCACATCCCCCTTTCCCCAAACCCCAACACCCCCATGTCACATCCCCCTTTCCCCCAACACCCCCATGTCACATCCCCCTTTCCCCCCAACACCCCCATGTCACATCCCCCTTTCCCCAAACCCCAACACCCCCATGTCACATCCCCCTTTCCCCCCCAAACCCCAACATCCCCACCTCATATCACCCCATTTCCCCCCCGAACCCCAACATCCCCATGTCCCATCACCCCGTTTCCCCCACCCCGTGTCGGTTGCAGTGTTGACCCTGCTGTCCATGGCAAGCTCCAGCACCATCCCCGGGAGCTCCAGCACCGTCCCCGGGAGCTCCAGCGCCATCCCCAGGAGCTCCAACGCCATCCCCGGGAGCTCCAGTGCCGTCCCTGGGAGCTCCAGTGCCATCCTCGGGAGCTCCAGTGCCATCCCTGGAAACTCCAGCGCCATCCCCGGGAGCTCCAGTGCCATCCCCGGGAGCTCCAGTGCCATCCCTGGGAGCTCCAGTGCCATCCCTGGAAACTCGAGCGCCATCCCCGGGAGCTCCAGTGCCATCCCCGGGAGCTCCAGTGCCGTCCCCGGGAGCTCCAGTGCCGTCCCCGGGAGCTCCAGTGCCGTCCCCGGGAGCTCCAGTGCCATCCTCGGGAGCTCCAGTGCCATCCCTGGGAGCTCCAGTGCTGTTCCTGGGAGCTCCAGTGCCGTCCCCGGGAGCTCCAGTGCCATCCCCGGGAGCTCCAGTGCCATCCTCGGGAGCTCCAGTGCCATCCCTGGGAGCTCCAGTGCCATCCTCGGGAGCTCCAGTGCCGTCCCCGGGAGCTCCAGTGCCATCCTCGGGAGCTCCAGTGCCATCCTCGGGAGCTCCAGTGCCATCCTCGGGAGCTCCAGTGCTGTCCCCGGGAGCTCCAGTGCCGTCCCCGGAAGCTCCAGTGCCATCCTCGGGAGTGTGTGTGAAGATTGAGGAGAAAGCAGCTGAAATGGAGATGCCGGAGCCAGAGCCGCAGGCCGGGACTGAGCCACCACCAAAGTGCCTGAATATTGAGGAGAAACCAGCTAAAATGGAGATTGTGGTGCCAGCACCAGAGCCACCGGCCGGGACCGAGCCGCCCCCAACATGCGTTAAAATTGAGGAGAAAGCAGCTGAAATGGTGATTGTGGCACTGGAGCTGCAGGTGGGGACCGAGCCGCCCCCAAAATGCTTTGAAATCAAGGAGAAACCAGGTGAAACAGCGATGCCGGAGTCGGAGCTGCAAGCTGGGATGGAGCCGCCCCCAAAGCGCCTGAAAATTGAGGAGGAACCAGCCGAAATGGGGATTGCGGCACCGGAGCTGCAGGACGGGACCGAGCCACCACCAAAATACCTGAAAATTGAGGAGGAACCAGCCGAAACGGTGATTGCGGCACCAGAGCCACGGGCCGGGACCGAGCCGCCCCTGAAGCACTTGGAAATTGAGAAACCAACCGAAATGGCGATTGTGACGCCGGAACCGCCGGCTGAGACCGAGCCACCACCAAAATGCATGAAAATAGAGGAGAACCCAACCGAAATGGCGATGCTGGAGCCGCAGGCCGGGACCAAGCCACCCCTGAAGCGCTTTAAAATTGAGGAGAAACCAGCTGAAATGGTGATTGCAGCGCTGGTGCTGGAGCCGCAGGCCGGGACCAAGCAGCCCCCAAAACGCTGGAGAATTGAGGACAAACCATCCGAAATGGCGATGCCGGAGCCGCAAGCCGGGACCGAGCCGCCCCCGAAGCGCCTTAAAATCGAGGAACCAGCCGAAATGGGGATCGCGGCGCCGGAGCAGCGCCCGGGGTAGGTTTGCGCCCTCAGGAAACCCCCGCGCCGAAACCACCGTCGGCTTTCCCACCGGACGGCGCATCCAGAGGGGGATTTTTGGGGAGAAAAGGGGTGAATCTGCGCGTGTGTTTGAAGAAGCGACCATGGGGGGTTTGGTTTCTCGGCATCGGAATCGGGTTTGATGGGAAGAGCTGGCGCCCGATCGTCATCTCCGGCACCAGGGGGCGCACGGAACGGGGCCGGAATTGGGCTGAAATCCTGTGAGATTGGGAAAAAACGCCGCTGTGAGATCAACGGGCAGCGGCTGCTCGCGGTGGGAAGAACCGGAAAGGGAAATGGTGGCAAAATGGTGCCGTAAAGCGCCCCGATCTGAGCCGAGAAACAGGGGTTTTGGTGTTTTTCTTTCTGTTTAACGCGCTTTCTGCTTTGCTTAATAAACTGGGTTCTGGAATGAGTTGAAGTTCGTTAATGCAGCGATTTGTGACAACGGGGGGGTTGAGTTGTTTCATTAATGAAATGTTAATTAAGGGTCTTGTCACACCAGGAGGGATGGAAGGGGGATTTATTTTGGGAGGTCTTGAGATTTATTGCTGTCACGATACCGGGGCCGTCGGTGCCACCCATCGCGATACCGGGGCCGTCGGTGCCACCCATCGCGATACCGGGGCCGCCGGTGCCACCCATCGCGATACCGGGGCTGTCGGTGCCACCCATCGCGATACCAGGGCCGTCGGTGCCACCTATTGCGATACCAGGGCCGTCGGTGCCACCCATCGCGCTACCAGGACCATCGTTGCTGCCCATCACGATACTGGGGCCGTCGTCACCGCTGTTGTGACGATACCAGCGCTGTTGTTGCCACCTGTCGTGATACCAGGACCATCAGTGCTCGCTATTGCGATACCGGGGCCGTCGGTGCCACCCTTCGCGATACCGGGGTCGTTGTTGCTGCCCATTGCGATACCGGGGCTGTCGGTGCTGCCGTCGCGATACCGGGACCATCAGTGCTTCCCATCACGATACTGGAGCTGTTGGTTCTGCCCATCACGACACCAGGGCCCCTGTCACTGCCCATCACAATATCAGGGCCGTCGGTGCTGCCGTCGCAATACCAGCTCCATCACTGCTGCCCGTCGTGATACCGGGGCTGTCGGTGCCATCCGTCGCGATACCGGGGCCGTCGGTGCTGCTGTCGCGATACCGGGGCTGTTGTCGCTGCCCAACGGTGAGAGGAAAGCTGCGCTTGGAAGGGATTTCCTGTCCAGAGTCCTCATCGTCTTGGCCATGCACAGCACAGTGAGATGTTCCCCATCGAACAGAAACGGTAACTGGGGTCTGTGGAGAGCGCAGGGGGTAAAAGGGGTCTGGGAGGAAACTGCCTGAGGAAAAGTGAGACATCCCTTTTCCCTCTGTTTTAGAAACCCCAGCCAACTCGAGAGCATCTTGGGAGGGGTCGAGCTGCACTTACCCAGAGGACACAGCAGCTGGAGGAAGCCAGGAGAGATCGGCGTGGAGAGGACGAGCGCAAGGAGGCTGCAAAAGGGAGAGGAAAGAAATCAGTGCCGCGGCCACTGCTGTTGCTGGGATGGGAGACGTGAGGGCCTGGGGAGCTGCGGTGGGGCAGCCGGGGCTGGCAGAGCAGCCCCACGCACCCCTCAGTAGGATGGGAATGAAGAATATGAGGAGCAAAAGTAAGAAAACTCATGGGCTAAGATAAAAAAAACCAAGTGAGATAAGTAATTGAAAGAGGAAGAGAGAATAAAACGCAAGGCGTGATGCAAAGACTCGTGGGCTCCCACAAGCACAGGGAGATCCCGCAGACCCCGAGCGATGGCTGCCCTGCAACCCCCTTCCCTCCCTTCTTACTGATGAGCACCACGTTAGGGCGCTGTTGGTGCCACCCATCGCGATACCGGGGCTGTCGGTGCCACCCATCGCGATACCGGGGCCGTCGGTGCCACCCATCGCGATACCGGGACTGTCGGTGCCACCCATCGCGATACCGGGGCCATCATTGCTGCCCATCACGATACTGGGGCCGTCGTCACTGCTGTTGTGACGATACCAGCGCTGTTGTTGCCACCTGTCGTGATACCAGGACCATCAGTGCTCCCTATTGCGATACCAGGGCCGTCGGTGCCGCCCTTCGCGATACCGGGGTCGTTGTTGCTGCCCATTGCGATACCGGGGCTGTTGGTGCCACCCATCGCGATACCAGTACTGTCGGTGCTGCCGTCGCGATACCGGGACCGTCAGTGCTGCCCATCACGATACTGGAGCTGTTGGTTCTGCCCATCACGATACCAGGGCCCCTGTCACTGCCCATCACAATATCAGGGCCGTCGGTGCTGCCGTCACGATACCGGCTCCATCACTGCTGCCCGTCGCGATACCGGGGCTGTCGGTGCCATCCGTCGTGATACCGGGGCTGTCGGTGCTGCTGTCGCGATACCGGGGCTGTCGGTGCCACCCATCGCGATACCGGGGCTGTCGGTGCCACCCATCGCGATACCGGGGCGATACCGGCCCCTCCTGGGGCAGCAGGGGTCCAGTACCAGCACGGTTTGGGGGTGGACCCGCTGGAAAGCAGCTCTGCGAGAAGGACTTGGGAGTTCTGGGTGACATCAGGTTGGCCACAAGTCACCAATGTGTCCTTGTGGTCACGAGGCCGAGGGTACCTGGGGGATATTTATTAAGAAGAGTGTGAGCAGCAGGTGAGAGAGGTGAATCCTCCCCCTCTGCTCCACCCTGGGGAAGCTGCATCTGCAGTTCTGGGTCCAGTTCTGGGCTCCCCAGTTGAAGAAGGACAAGGAGTTACTGGAGGGAGTCCAGTGGAGGGACACAGAGATGCTGAGGGGTCTGGAGCATCATTCTGATCAGGAGAGACTGAGAGAGATGGGGCTGTTGAGCTGGAGAAGAGAAGCTGAGAGGGATGTGATCAATGGGATCAATATCTCAGGTGGGTGTCAGGATGGAGCAGACTCTGTTCAGTGGTGCCCAGCGCCGGGGTGAGGGGCAACGGGCACAGACTGAAACACAGGAGGCTCCATCTGAACGTAAGGAGAAACTTGCTTGCTGGGAGGTGCCAGAGCGCGGCCCAGGCTGCCCAGAGCGGGTGTGGAGTCTCCTTCTGTGAGACATTCAGACCCCTGGGATCCTGTGTGATCTGCTCTGGGACCCCGCGGGAGCAGGGGGGTTGGACTGGATGATCTGCAGAGGTCCCTTCATCCCAAACCAGAATGGGGTTCCGAGGGAAGGGGAGGGAAGGGGAGGAAGGGGAGAGAAGGAAGGGCGGAGAAGGAAGGGCAGAGAAGCGAAGCCTCCGGGGAGACCCCATTGTGTCCCACGTTGGGCACATCTCCAGGACCGCCACGGCAACGCGTTTTCAGCCCACTTGGTCCTGTCCTGAGAATTCAGATTTGCAATTGACAGGACAGAACTAACTCCATCAGCTCAGCCAAGAAATAGATTCATTTCATGAATATACAGAATTCTATATGAATATATAGAATGTGTGAATATGAATATATATTAATTACCTATGGAGGAGAGGAGGAGATGGAAAGGGAGAGGGAGATGGAGAGAGGATGATGAAGACAGGAGGGAAGATGGGATCAAAAAACAGAAAGGAGAGAGGAAGAAAGAAGAGGTGACAGCAGGGAAAGAGACTTGAGAGGGGTATAAGGCAGAAAAAGGGGAAATGATGAAGGAAAGGAAAAGAAGAGGGGAGGAAATGAGAAAAAAGATACCTGTATGGGAGGAGCAGCAGGGGAGGATGAGACGCTCGCCCAGCAGCATCACGAGGCTGTGACCAGCACGGCACCAGGACCCAGGGGCTCCTCAGGGCTCCGTGCCGGCCTGTCCAGGAGAGCAGCGAGCGCCTGCTGGCCGCGTCCTGCCCGCTGGCTCCGTCCTGCCCAGTGTTCCTGAACCACGTTCTCCAGCCGCCTGACACGAGCTGGGCGATCAGCGGGGCGGGAGGTGCTGGTGATGAAGGAGAAGGTGCGGAGCACAGCCGGGAGGGAGCTCGGGGGAAGCCGGATGTGGCATCTCGGGGCTGTCGTCGTGTTTTCGGGATCTTTTCCTTCCCACGTGCCCTCGATCACCTCTTTGCCCCAGGAACCGTCGTCCACCTCGCGCTGGGGGACATCAGTGGCCGTTCTCTCCCTTCCCTCGGGCGCCTTCCTCCCACGAGTGACGAAGAGGATCAGCAGCAGCACGGTCCTTGACTCTTGGCCCCATTTCCCACGGGATCCAGCCTTCCCTTTCCGTTTTCCCTCGGCTCCCATCACGGCCGTGACCAACCCAGAGGTGTCGATCGTCTGGTGCCCTGCAGCAAAACGGCCGGGAAGG
The DNA here is from genome assembly GCF_037038585.1 of Patagioenas fasciata. NCBI lineage: Eukaryota > Metazoa > Chordata > Aves > Columbiformes > Columbidae > Patagioenas > Patagioenas fasciata. Next base: position 1,712,468 of record NC_092552.1, on the reverse strand, counting down.
GACGAGGGACATCAGGTGCATGAAGGTGGTTTCCACAGCTTCCCCTTGCGCCAGAGCTGGGCCGGTATCAGTGTCTGGAGTTACTTTTGCTTTCTCGGAGAGAACGCGGACAATGAGACGTCGACATTAACACCTCGTGAATGCATTGAGCTTTCTGTATCGCTTTACTCAGCGTGACCGTAGATAAGGGCAGCAGCGAACAGCCACTGAAGCTTAAAGAACGTGTTTAAAATAAGCAGCAAGGCCTCACATTTGTTCTGAAGCTTTTATTTTCAGGGTATAACACTGTTCAAGGGTCACTTCGGAATGACTGAGAAGCTGCAGAGGACTCAAGGGCCCATCTCAAGATGCACCAACGTCCAGGTAAAACATTTGGTTTGGAACGAAGAACAGAAATGGTTTCCTTCTCCCTTCTTCCCTCCAACAGAGCAGAGGCCACAAGCGAGGCCCCCGCTGAGCCGAGACGTGATCCACGTAATCCTGCGGCTTTCGAGCGGGGCTGTTCCGACGGGACACAGGGTGCTGGTTTCCAGCTGCAGGAGGGAGGTTCAGGGGGGACATGAGGAAGGAACTGAAACCAATCGTTGGTTCATTGCTTTAGGCCCTGCTGAACGGAGCCTCTGAGAAGGAGCTGGGGCTGAGCTGGGGCTGTGAAACAGAGGGAAAAGGGATGTTTCACTCTTCCCCTCACAAAGTTCCCCGCCAGCCTCCAAATTCTTTTTGATCTCAGGGACCCCCCAGGGATCCCAGAAACCACTGAGACCCCCCCACACCCACTCGCAGGAACCCCTGGGACCCCCCCCAAACCCAGGTTTCCCCCTTTCTCCCCTGCAGCCCCCCAGGGATCTCACAACCCACCCAGGACCCCCGAGGGGCAGCTGCATGGGGGGGGGCTCTGACACCCCAAAAGTGATGGGGCGCATGGGGTGATGTGGACCCCCCTGTGGTGGTTTGGGGGTCCCCGAGTTGCCGTTCCCCCCACTTTAGAGCTTTTGTACAAATTGTCTCTATATTCGTAGCTGGGGGAAAAAGCGGCCCCTCCCCAGTGCTGCTCCCACAAACCTGGGGGGGCCTGGGCGGGTCCTCTGGGTCCCCCCCACTGGCACGGGGGGAAAGGAAAGGATTTAGCACAGAAATCACAGTATCACAGTATCACGGTGTGTTTGGGACTGGAAGGGACCTCGAAAGCTCATCCAGTGCAATCCCCTGCTGGAGCAGGAACGCCCAGGAGAGGTCGCACAGGAACATGTCCAGGGGGGTTTGAACGTCTGCAGGGAAGGAGACTCCACAGCCCCCTGGGCAGCCTGGGCCGGGCTCTGCCACCCTCACCGGGAAGAAGTTCTTTCTCAAATTTAAGTGGAACCTCTTGTGTTCCAGCTTGATCCCATTGCCCCTCGTCCTATCGTTGTTTGCCACCGAGAAGAGCCCGGCTCCATCCTCCTGGCACTCACCCTTTATATATTTATAAACATTAATAAGGTCACCCCTCAGTCTCCTCTTCTCCAAACTAAAGAGCCCAGCTCCCTCAGCCTTTCCTCACACGGGAGATGCTCCACTCCCTTCACCATCTTTGTTGCCCTGCGCTGGACTCTCTCCAGCAGTTCCCTGTCCTTCTGGAGCTGAGGGGCCACAACTGGACACAATATTCCAGGTGTGGTCTCCCCAGGGCAGAGCAGAGGGGCAGGAGAACCTCTCTGACCTACTGACCACCCCCTTCTGACCCACCCCAGGTCCCATTGGCTTCCTGGCCCCAAGGGCCCAGTGCTGGCTCATGGTCACCCTGCTGTCCCCAGGACCCCAGCTCCCTTTCCCTACCCTGCTCTCTAACAGCTCATTCCCCAGCCTATACTGACCCTGGGGTTGTTCCTGCCCAGGTGCAGCACTCTGCACTTCCCCTTGTTAAATCTCACCAGGTTATCCCCCCCAGCTCTCAGCCTGTCCAGGTCTCTGATGGCAGCACAGCTTCCAGGGTCACCCGCTCCTCCCAGCTTCGTGTCCCCAGCAAACCTGCTGACAGTCACTCAATTCCCTCATCCAAATCGTTAATGAATATATTGAATAATATTGGCCCCTGAGGCCCTGCACTGGATCCAGGCCTCAACCGGACTCTGCCCATTGACCACCACTCTCTGGCTTCTCTCTCTCAGCCAGTTTGCACCCCCCACTCCCCACTGCCCAGAGCACCCCTCCCCAGCTCAGCTGTGCGGATGCTGTGCAGACGGTGTCAGAGGCTTTGCTGAAGCCCAGGGAGCCCACACCCACCGCCCGCCCCCTCCATCCACCCGGGTACGTTCCCATGAACGGCGACGGGGTTGGTGGGGATGAACTGAGATGAATCAAGAGATTGAGCCACGCGCTCAGAGCGATATCGGCTGTTCAACCGCTCAGTCACCGCATCTTTAAACTACAGAATGTAGATCACAGGGGTTTAATTACGGGAAATATTTAACTGTTTAATGATGGATTTTGAATGCGGAGAGGGACCAATGCAGTGGGGTTTAAGCACCACTGCCTCTGACGGACGTTTAATCCCAAGAAATTTAATGGGAAATTAATTTAATTTGAAATGTTCTTTAGCAAACTGTTCAGGTCACTTCTGAGATACAAAAAGTTTTTAAAGCAAAACATTAATCGCAGTAAATTTCCAACAACGCTCCCTTCCGTGAAACCAAAATTCAACAAAAACCTCAACGAAACGTCAACATTTGTTGGTTTTTAGTTAACGTTCAAATGTCGCGTTTAATGTTACACATTTAATTTATACACTGGAGGCCTTGGTGCGGGGGGGCTGGGGGGAGGGTGTGTTAAAGGGACATTGGGGGGCACATTTGGGGCTGTTTTGGGGTCAAAAAGGGGCATTGAGGTTCAGGGGGACTTGAGGGAGTCGCGGGGGGCGGGGACCGATCGGGGGGGCGGGGGGAGCCCCGCAGGGGGATTTGCTGGGGGGAGGCAGGGTCAGCAGGGCCTCCCCTCCCCCGCAAAGGGACCCAGGGCCCCCCAAACCTGGTCCCTCCTGCCGGCTGCACCCCAACCCCCACAGCTCCCCTGCACCCCCAGACCCGCCCCGCGCCCCCCACAACCCCCGCACCAACCAAATCCGCCCCCCGCCGCTCACCCGGGACGGAACTGGCGGCGATCGCGGTCCCAGCGCCTTGTGAGGTGGAATTTCAACCGCGGAACTGCGGGGGCGACCAGCGGGACCCCCCACTGCCGCCCGGGGGCAACACGGCGACCGCCCGGCCCCGGCCAGCGGGGCCGCAGCCCCGGGCCCCCCGCCCGCCCCCGCAGCCGCTGCAGCCGCAGGACCCGCCCGTGGCAGCGGCGCTCCGGCGGCAGCAGGGGACGAACCGCCACGGCCGGGCCGCTGCTCCCGGGGCGGGCTGCGTGGCCACGCCCCCGGCACCGCCATTGGCCACACAGCCGGCCCGTCACCGTCCCTCAGCACCCGCCCCGAGCCGCCATTGGCCTGGAGGCGGCCTCCTGATGTCCATTGGCTGTGTCCCTTCCAGCGGGAAGTCCCTCCCCTCCCCGAGACGGCTCCGCGCCTGCGCAGTGCAGCCCCCGCGCAGCCCCGCGATGGCGCCGTCGCCCCTTGCGGGCTCTCGCTGCTGTTTAATCCAATTCTTTAATTGTGTTCTTTAAACGCGTGTTCATGAGAGCACAAGCGAAACAGCGCGGGGTGCGCGGGGGATTCGCTCGGCCCAACACGCACACCTTTAACAACAGGAAGTGTGTTAATTACAGTGAGTGTTCATATTCATAATGACCCCAGAGCTGTGCATATTCATGAGGTGATCTCAGATCCCTTTCCACAGCCCTGAGCCCCCTGTTCTCCTGCGCAGTGGCACTGGGTGTATTTGAGGAGGGGTCCTTGGGGTCTTTGGGTGAAGGCTCCTCAGCCTCCTCACAGTGGGCTTTGCCCCTTTGGCTCATTGTGAGGAACTGGTGGGACCCAAGCGGCCAAGGCGGTTGAACCCGGCCTGGCGCCCCCTTTGTGCTGGAAATCTTGGCGATCTCGTCTCCTCAAGGTTGCAGCTGGTGCCGTAAAACTTCTGATCTCGGCATTTGACGCAGTCCTGCTTTTTTAGCACGATTGGGTACATACAGCTCTAAACTAGATATTAATTATGTGGCTTAGAATGTTAGCTCGTTAGTAGGCCCTTACTATGTAGTTGCTTAACCCTTAAAATGTTCGTTGCCTCTGTCAATATAACTCCATAAACAAGTTTCATAACTTTTTACACAGAACTTAACCACCTTTTTCCCTTTTCCAGGTTCAGAGTCCGTGCCTCATTTGGTTCTGTCTGTAAACCTTGAACATCTTAGTGTCAGCGATCAGGACCCGGAGCCACGGGCGCAGTGCCATGCGGTGCTTTATTCCAGCGCTGGGAAACCAGGGGTTCGCACCCAAAGCTTCCCCGGTCAGTCTCAGTCGCACAGTATGTATACAGTCCATTCACAGACATATTCATATATTCATTAGGATCGTTAGGATATGAAATAGTTACTCAACATTGATTGCAACATCAACTGCAACACCTTGGAACGACTTTGATCACGCGCAGTGTCCTCTGGTGGTCTTTAGGAGGCTTCGGCGCTCCGATTCAATGTGAATCACGCAAAGCCATTTATGGGTCGCTATAGGCCACTTATGGGCTATATGTGTCACCTATGGGGCTCTATGGGGCACTGGGGAGATGCTATGGGGCACCTATGGGTCACTTATGGAGCTTTATGGGTCACTTTTGGGGCACGTATGGGGAACTTTGGGTCTCTGTGGGGCACTTGGAGGTCACTGACAGGCACTTATGGGTCACTAAGAGTCACTTATGAGGCTCCATGAGTAACTTGTGGGGTTCTATGGGGCAGTGGTGAGACGCTATGGGGCATTTACGGGTCTCTTTGAGTCACTTATGGGGCTGTGTGAGTGACTTATGGGTCTCTATGTGTCACTTATGGGTCTCTGTGGGTCACTTATGGGTCTCTGTGTGTGACTTATGGGTCTCTGTGGGTCACTTATAGGTGTCTATGTGTCACTTATGGATCGCTATGTGTCACTTATGGGTCTCTGTGGGTCACTTATGGGTGTCTATGTGTCACTTATGGGTCTCTATGCATCACTTATGGATCTCTGTTGGTCACTTATGGATCTCTTTGTGTGACTTATGGGTCTCTGAAGGTCACTTATGGGTCTCTTTGTGTGACTTATGGGTCTCTGTGAATCACTTATGGGTGTCTATGTGTTACTTATGGGTCTCTATGTGTCACTTATGGGTCTCTGTGGGTCACTTATGGGTCTCTATGCATCACTTATGGGTCTCTGTGTGTCACTTATGGGTCTCTGTGGGTCACTTATGGGTCTCTTGGTAACAAATCTCCATCTCCCAGCAACCCCTCCACACCGGAGCCCTCAGAGCGGCTCTGGGCTCCTTGGGAAGGGCAGACATCCAACCCAACTTCACAAAGGGCTCTTTATTGCCCCCCAGCCGTGTTCCCCAGCAGAGCTGCTCCTGCCCCGGGTCAGCGCCAGCAGCACAGGGCTCGCAGGCTCCATCGAGACCTCGGCCGCTTCCATGAAGAGCACACGATGCCAACGGTCTGAGCTGCCAGGGAGCAGACGGAGGGGTCGCTGTCCCCCTCCAGGGGCTGAATGGCTGCAAGGGAAAGAAGCAGAGCCCAGATGAGCTCCCATGTCTACAGAGACCCCCAGGCGTCCCCTCCGACCGCGCTCCCCGCTCACCTCTGCAGATCTCAGCCAGCTCCTCCTCGCTTGGGTCCCTCAGGTGCCGCGCAGCCAGCCCTGGGCACAGAGCTCCATCAGCCCCTGCTCCCTCCCCTCCGCAGCGCCCACCCCAGGGGACAGCAGGAGCCGAGATGCTGGGACCGAGCGAGGCGGCCACCGTGGCCACCTGCGTGGGCAGGGCTGGGAGGGGAGGCCAAGGGCCTGCCCGGGGCAGCCGGGGCTCTGGAGCCACAGGGCTGCTCCTGGTGCCAGGGCAGCGGTGCCCAAGGAGGGACCCGGGGGCTGGGACTCACCGATGAACCTCAGGGCCGCCTCTCGCAGGCTGGGCTGAGCGTCCCTCAGGTACGGCAGGCTCTGGCTCAAGAGCTCTTGAGCCCTGCTCCTGTCCCGCTCCAGCTGGAGAGAGCACAGGGCTGTGAGCACCTCCTGTCCCTCCCCAGCTGGCCGGACCAGCCCCTCCTCCCAGGAACCCACGTTCCCCTTCCCCTCCGACCATTCCCGTGTCCCAGCCAGGAGCCCTGTGGGGCTGAGAGACACAGACTGAGGGGTCCCAGGGGTGCTGAGCGCCCTCCCTCCTGCTGGGTGTGGGGCAGAGGGGAGAGCCCTTGGGGGCTCTGTTCTTGAGTTCAGGGAACAAGGACGCAGCTCGGGGCTGCAGGAGGGCAGGGGAGGCACCTCTGCAGAGCCCACAGCACAGACATGTGGGGCAGCCCCCATCCAGCTTGGGCCCTGGTCCTTGGGGGTTGTCCTCACCAAGCTCTCTCCAATCCTCCATGTCTGCTGAGTCTGTACCAGGTGTCTGAGCTGTTTCCATTTCAGGAGCTCTGCTGCACCCAGGAGGGCTTCCCTGGCCACCTACGGGACAGCAGAAGCTGGGAGATGGCACCACGGTTGGGGCAGGAGACCTGGTGTCCCCCTCCTCTGGGCTTTGCTCCCGGGGTGATTCTGCCCTTAGGGAGCAGGGGTCCCAAGCACCCAGGGGTCTCTTCCCTGCGTCACCGCTCAGCTTTGAAATCCGCACCTTGGCCACGCTCTGCACTTGGTCACTCATGCGGAAGAAGAGAGGGAGCAGGCCAAGTCGCACCGTGTTCTTCATCTTTGTCTTGTCGTTCCCCACCACCATCTTCATCAGGTGTCTGAAGAGGCCGATGGAGCTCTCTCTCAGCTGGCTCAGCTCCTGGGAGGGAGCAGCACAGCAGGACCTGAGCACCAGCAGCTCCCTGCCCACGGGGAGCAGGAGCTCCTGCACGGCTGATGGGAGGGGGGACGCTCCAGGGCGCACTGTGCACACTGCAGCTGTGGCCAGATCTGCGGCCCTGGGTGCATGAAGGGCCACTCAAGAGACTCGTTCAGCAGTGCCTGTGCCTCAAAGTGCCGTCCCAGCATCCCCACCAGCTCCAGCAGCCATGGTGGGGAGGAGCTGTGGGAGCAGCTGGCAGGGAGCAGCTGGGCTGGGCTGCAGAACCAGAACCCATCCCACAAGAGCCCCGGGGGGAAAGCAGAGGAGAAGCCCCTGCTCCAGTGGCCGGGCTGCAGGGCAGCTGTCATTGCCCAGTTCTCACCCACCAGGCTCAGGGTTATACATCAGCCTTACGTCATCAAAGAAGGGCAGGAGAAGGTTTGCCAGCAGCACGGCGATGGCGCTGGCCTCCTCCCTCTCCAGCTGAGCCATCACGTTTATGAAGACCACCAGAGCCTTGGTCTTGATGACGTTATTGCCGTACTGCAGGACCCACGCCAGGTCTGGCAGCATGACCTTCATTTTTCTGGCCTGGATGAAGAAGAGAGTTTCCCTCTTGGGACCGGGTCCATGTCTGGAGAGCCCCCCAGGCCCCACCATGGCAGGGAGGGCCCTTGGAGCAGGCACCCCAGCCACTGCCAGCCCAGGCCAAGCCCCAACCCACTGCCCCTTGGCTGCCAGCATGGCTCCCTTGGCATGACCCTACTCACCATCTCTTCTCTCTCTGACAGCGTCATCAAGGCCCTGAGCACCAGGGAGAGCACCTTTGGACTTTGTTCCCTCAGAAACCTCATGACGAGGTACATTGCAGCAAACTCCTCGTCTTGCAGGTCACTGCTGGCCAGCATCTGAAAGCAAAGCCAGCAGTGAGCGACCGGCAGAGCTGGTGGGGCTCCCTGCACCGTGCAGCTCCTGGGGCACCGGGAGCTTTATCCAGTGACTCACAGCCAAGCGGAGGATGGACGTGTCCTCCCAGCATGTATGTAAGACCCTACAGTGCCGGTCCTGGAGTTGGATGAGCAGCTCCTTCAACACGTTCTGCAGGGTCTGGGGCACGGAGAACATCACCTCCCACAGAGCCAGGGCAGTGCTGCAGGAGAGCGCTGTCAGCAGGGCAGCCGGGCCAGCGCAGCGTGGCCGCGCCAGCGCTGCAGGACGCTGGGGATGCCCCAGGCAGCAGCAGAGGCTGAGCTGCTGCTCTATGGGGCTGGCAGGAGCGCAGTGGGGGGCTCTGGGCTGGCTCGCTCAGCTGTGGCTGCTGCGGGCCTGGTGACCCCAGGGGCTGGGAAGCGCAGTGGGATGGAGGGTCCTGCTCCTCGGGGGTGTCCCGCAGGATCCCTTGGCTCTGCGTCCCTCTCCCCACAGGGAACAAGCCCTCACGGCTTTTGGGGCCAGTACCTGTCTCCGGGTGGTGCGATTGTCAGCAGCGTGGACACCACCTCCGCAGGGCACTTGTCAGCCATGGGGACAATTAGGGACGCCACTCTCTGCCGGGCTGGCGCGGTGCTGATGAACCCCAGGGTTTTGTGGATGCAGCTCGTGATCTTCGGCACCTGGAGGGAACACCGGTCGGGATGGTGCTGCCACTGGAGCGCAGCCGTTTCCTCACTGCCCTTCCCATCCCGCTCTGTCGCCTTCACGTGGCTTCGCTTTACCGGGATTTGGGAGGAAGAGATGGATGGAGGGAGAGCAAGGGCTGGCAGGGCCAAAGGGCAGAGCAGTGCAGCCAAAGGCCACTTACATCCACCAGCCAGAACCCGCAGTCTCTCTCCACCATGTCCAGCAGGTTTGTGGCCGCCTGCTTGTCAAAGGTGCTGGAGCCGGTCAGCGCCTTGATCAACACCAGGACCAGGTCTGTTCTCTCGGGAGGCTGGAGGTGCTCTGCAAAGGGCTAAGGGAGGAAGGGAGGCAGCGCAGCCAAGTCACACCGAGCGCCCTGGTGCTGCTGCGTGCTGGGCGGTGCCCGCAGCCCCGCGTGGACGCCCGGCGGTGCTGTGGGTGCTGCGGCAAAGCAGGAGATGCCCCGGCAGCTGTCCCAGCTCTGGGATCTGGGTGTCCCTATGGCTCTCAGGGCCGTGTGTGTCTGTCCCAGAGCGGCACCAGGCCTGGGCGAGGGAGACAGAACGGCAGGAGGGCTGAGGGCAGGCAGCCGGTGCCAAAGCCCTGAACCCAAGCGCGTGTGCAGGGCTCCGTGGGCAGGCAGGGCTTTCCAGGCCGTGCCGGTCACGGCTCCCAGAGCAGCTGGGTGGGCAGCAGCCCCGCGTGGGGAGAGCTGCAGGCTGCTCTGGGCTGCAGGGATGGGCAGACGGGCTGGCCGGAGGGCGCCTGGCTCCTTACCCCCAGCGTGGGGCTCTCAGCCAACACGAAGCTCAGCTCCTCAATCCTCCCCAGGGCCCTCTGCCGCACGTGTTCTCTCCCGGAGCTGCCGAAGGTCAAGAGCATCTGGGGAGAGAGAAGCTGCTGGTGAGCCCTGGGAGCAGCCACCGCTCCAGCAGAAGCAGCACCGCTCAACTCCTCTGCTGGACTGGCCGCTCCATTAAGGATTCCCCAGGGCTCCAGCAAAGCCTGCAGTGAGGTTCTCGCCCTGGGGTCCTTGGCAGGCTTGGGACAAACGCCCCGGGCCAGCCCTGTGCCCAGGCAGGAAGGCGGATGCCACCTCTGCGGCCACTGCGCTGCGGAAGAGCCTGGAGGGCAGCCCTGGTTCCCCGGGGAGGTGGGCGCCCTCCCGGCAGCGCTCTCTGCACGGCACGGGTGGCACTGTCACCTCCAGAGTGGCCACCCTGTCCCCCAGGGTGAGGAACAGCCCTGGTGAAGCCCAAACTCGGCACCCCCAGACCTGGAAGATGTTGTGCAGCAGCTCGCTGGCTCTGGAGGCGCCGGAGTTGAGAAGCAACGCCTCCAGCATGTTGTCCATGGACCGCACGGTCTGCAAGAACACAACGGGTTGTGGTCGTGTTTCCTGCCACCCCTCTCCCTCCCAGGGGACTGATGTGTGCTCCCAGCGCCGAGGGACGACTCCGGCACTGCTGCGCTGTGCCCACGAGAGACCCAGGGGACAATAACCCGCTATGGGCAGAGCAGCCTGCGGAACTGGACGTGGCCAGGCCCACAGGCAGGGGACGAAGGGGTGAGGGTGGGACAGCAGAGCTGAGACCCTGCCCTGCCTTGGATCTCTGGTCACATCGCGGCACGGGGCGGTAGGGGAGCAGACAGAGGGACCGGGGGCTCCTGGAGCTCACGCAGCTCTTACTTCTAAGTAGAGGTGACGGTCCAAGTCCTCCACTTCTGGTGGGAGCAAGAAGACACTGGAGAAGCAGGCTTGGAGCAGCCTGGTCTCCTTGCCCTCCAGCACCCTCTCCACGGCGCTGCAAAGAGAGCGAGCAGCCCGTCGCACGCTGGAACCTGGAGCGGTGCCTCGAGGCCTCGCGCATGCGTCCCCGGGAGGGATGGGCAGGTACCTCAGCTCGGCAATGGCACGCATGGCGATCTGCCGCAGCGCCGTGCGCAGCTGGGCCCTGGGCTCCTCTGCCAGCAGCACCTGAGAGCACAGCCGGGATGGGACCCAGCGCCACCAGCCCCCGGCCCTGCCCAACGCTGTTGTCACAGGTGCCGGAGTCCTCGATCCCTTCCCCAGCGCCGCCGGGTGTCCCCTCACCTCGATCTTCTCTGCCAGCTCGTATCTCTGGCAGAAGACATCCAGGCCCCTTGGCGAGCGGTGGCGCCTGCTGGTGTCGCACAGGTCGCGGATATCCATGAGAAACCCGATCTTGTGGCTCTCCTCCTAGAGCCAGGGAGCAGAGAGGCAAACAGGGAGCAGTGAGATGGGGACACGCGGCCAGCGGCACCGCAGCATGGGGTGCAGCGCCATTAGAGACCTGGGAGCAGCAGCTCTGCCCAGCCAGCTCCCTCCAGCACCCGCAGCACAGCCCCTGCCAGCAGACGCCGGCTCAGCCGCCTTGAAAGCGGCTGCGGTCACCTTGTCTGGGCTGCTGAGGAAGGACACGATGGAGTCCACGTATCCCCGTAGAAATCCATTCGCGCGTAGCGAATCGGCATCTGAGAAAGGGGCAGAGCAGGGAGGGCTGCTCAGGGGGTCTGCAGGCAGGACAGGGCAGAAGGAGCTCTGCCCCCGTCCAGCCCCACACCCGCTGCCCCGGCACAGCCTCCCCGAGCGTGTGGGGCTGGAGGGTGCCCGGCAGAGGGGCTGCGATGCTGGAGCCAGGCAGGACGGGGAAAGCCCCCGGTGCAGCGGGTGAGGAACTCGGTTCAGACGGGCAGGAAAGGTCCCCGTCCCGCAGCACGGTGCCTCCTGCCCGCCCAGCTGCCTCTCGCTGCCCGTGCCCTGCAGCAGGAGCTGGGTCCCCTCTGCCCGCAGGGGCTGCGCTGGGGCCGGCGCCCAGCTCGGAGCAGCCCTGGGCTTCAGGCAGCATCATCACCACCCATGGGAACCCCCTGCCAGCGTGTGGGGAGTCGTGATCCTGGTGTGGAGCGGGGAGCGATCGCTGGGCCCCCCCTGCCCAGGCAATCAGGGCCCCTCACTCACCCATCTGCGGTGGCTGGGCCGCATCCACCTGGTTGGGCTGCGGTGGAGATCTGGCCTCCTGGGGACCCCCAGCCTTCTCCTGCCAGGCCACCCGGGGGCGGCTGGGGGGTCTCTCCTGCCAGGCCAGCCTGGGTCGGAGGGGGGGTCTCTCCGCCATGTTTCGGTCAAAGGGAAGGACTAAGGATGGGGAAGGCGGACGCTTCGGCAAACGCCTCGGTGCTGCAGCTCTGCCAGAGGCAGCGGGGAAAGGTGTGGGATGCGCCCGTGTGCTCCTCGTCGGGGAAAGACGGGAGCTGAGCTCAGGAGCTCCCTGCTCCAAGTCTGCCGGGGCAGCAGAGTCTGCCGGGGCAGCAGAGCCGGGTTGTGGTTGGGCTCGATGATCTCAAGGGTCGCTTCCAACCAAGAAGATTCTCCGATCGACAGACGTGGGCTACGCTCGGGGCTCTCGCCAGCTCCGTGCTCGCACCCTGTCCCGTACCGTCCTGCCGGACAGTGTGGGCTGGGGTCACAGTGGCGCTGAGCACATGCGGGGCATGGGTGTCACCAGGTGACGTCACAAAGGGCCCCACTGTGACCCAGGGCAGGGAGGGTCAGGATGTCCCCTGGGAGGCACAGCCCAGCTCAGCCCTGGGCACCTGGCTGCTGAGTTTCCATCCCAGTTTCTAAAAGCTCCAGCACCCATTGCTCTGAGCAGAGTCTTGAACAGTCTGCTGCCCCGCTCCGTGTTCCCAGCGGCCGGTGCATGATGGGGGTGTCACAGACACACTCAGTGCCACGCTCCTTGCTCCAGGCGTCTATGGGGATGTTGCAGAAAGGATCCCGTTGGCTGGCTCCGTTCTCTCTGGGCTGCCAGGGGTGGCAGATGCACTCGATCCCCAATCCCCCCCAGCCAAACCAGAGCAGTTCGGTCCAGGCTGCAGAGGAGGGAAGGGGCTGAGCCGTAACCAGGCCAAGAACTCCTGCCAGGAGACCCACGGGGAAGCAGGAGAGCAGATGAGCGCTGGTGATTTGTGAGCGCACGAGTCTCAGACGCACTTTTCCTACCGCGCGCAATGAGACTGCGAGCCCATCGCTTCGCTCCATGAACACGACAGCCTGGGCGAGCCCGCTGTGAGCTCTCCCTGCTAAATAAGTGAGCTGTGTGGCAACGGTTTTACTGCTCACAGGTCAGTGGATGAGCCCAATTTAAGTTCAATATTAATCATTTACCTTGAGTAGATGCCCACTAAATATAATCAATTCTTTAGGACATAAGTTGGTATGATTTTTAATATGCTCTTTGCTTCGTGTTACTTGGCAAGCTGGATTTGCTAAAGCTTTAAGCTGCAAAGTTCTGCTCACATCTACCAAAACAACTACAAACCGCACTGAACACTTACCAGACAAGGCCCGTATTGCACGTCGCTGAGAAGAAAGGAATTTGCGTCCAGGCAAAACAGCACCTGCAAGGCTCTGGACAATGAACAACGTCTGCAGCTCAGCACCAAAGCCCACGTGGAACCAGAGAAGTTTGCCCCTGGAGCTTTAAGCACGGACTCCAGGGGAACGGTGATCAGGGAGGGACGAATCCTGACCGCGTGCTCCGTGAGCGGGGACAGGAGAGAAGCTCAGCACCATGGCCTGGCGCATTTCCCCCACGCAGTGAACAGCAGAGCGAACCTGCCACGGGATTCTTGAAGCTGCACTTGTCTTTGAGAAATCCAAACGCTGTTGTGCAGGGAGCAGAACCCCAAATCACTCCCAGCGACACCGCATCGCCACAGGACGTGCCGCTCGAGGCCAGGACCGCGCTGCGGGCGGTGCCGTGGGCACGGTTCATGTTTCCAGCCGTCTGGTGGTGGCTTCCCCCATTGTAAGCACGGAGCTCTTGCCGTGGCGGGTTTGTGGCGCTGTGGTATGGACACTGCAGTCATCGCCCCGCACCACACGGGCTCTGACCGCTTGTCTTGATCGATCGTTGCGCGTGTTTCACAATGGTGGGCAAACTGTGACGCCCACGGTCGAGTCCACCCCTCAACCACGAGCCCATCCATGTGCTGCATCCCTTCCTCCATGACCTGGGCCATCGTGGGCCCAATGGGCCACCAATAATTCACCTTCATCTTGCCAGTGCAAATCTATCTCAGCCACTTCAACCTGGGCAGCTCGATCCCCCCGCTGGTTGCTCGATTGGGTTCTGCGCTGGACCGGCTCTCGGGCACACGGCTTCTCCGTGGCAAACTCTCACAGGCAGGTTCTCCAGCGGGCAGCAATATCTCCATGATTCAACAGCCCAGATGCGTTGGGCTCTGCGCTGCCAGTGGCTCCGCTTCCACTGCTGGAACCAGCGCCACGGGGCATTTCCCACCATGCGTGAGAGAGCAGAGATGGAGCTTCTTAGATGCTGGGCCCTCTTCAGGCCCTGTCAGGATGGCGGGTGCTGGGTCTGGTGGGGCTTCTGCCCCACGGCGGGGGCTGTGGCCCACAGTACAGCAGGGCCACGATGGTTGGACGCGGTCGGCGGTGGTGGCGATTAGCCGGATGGCCCCTGGCTGCGTTCAGGCTCCTGGCCCCTGGCTCAGTCGATCCTCAATTGCTTCCTGCACAGGAAACCTGTCCATTAATTTAATCTCTGGTGCACAGGCAGGGCCTTGCTGATGTTCCTGCGTCGCAGCAAGTGTGTGGATGTCAGGCTTTCTGCAGATTTGTGACTGAGTTTTCCTGTTTTCCCTAACAAGGACAATCTTGCCATGGACTCCTGAAGTCTCCCATAGGCTGGTGGGTTTAGAGAAGGATAGGGAGCTCCAGTACGCTCAGGGAGGACCAGGCAGCATCACAGGCAAAGCGGACGGGAACTCAACCGGGTGAACTTTAACGGAATTTATTGAGAGGTGAAACTGCTGTGTCTCCCCCGTCTTTGGGCAGATCACCGTGCACCCTGAACCGATACAGGCAGGTGTAGTCCAGGTGGCCCCAGTTGCTCAGCACTTGCAGCCTGATGTAATTCACGACCCCAGGGAGCTCGTTCTGCAATGACAAGGAGAAATGAGTCGCCTTTTCCTCTCTGGCCCGTGAGCGCTGCCAGAAGTGTCGCAGCGATGGGCTCCATCAACAGCTTCCTTCCTGCTGCCCCGCGGGGGCTTTTGACCTGTCCTGGTGCAGATGGTCTTATCCTGCTCTACCCCACTGGGCCACGAGAACAGCGAAGGAAGAAGCAGCGACCAGGTGCCTCAGCAAATACACTGGAAAGTTCTCGCCTGCTTTGGGGCACAGGCTTGCGCAGTCAGAAGACCCAGTGCTGGTGTACAATTTCACCTCGAATATGACAAATTTTGCTCTGGGGAGACTTGAAACCAACAAAATTCTCAATGGGGGTCAACAGGGTTCTATGGTAGTCAATGGGGGTCAATGGGAGTCAATGGGGATCAATGTGAGTCAATGGGAGTCAATGAGTATCAATGGGAGTCAATGGGGGTCAATGAGTATCAATGGGAGTCAATGGGGATCAATGTGAGTCAATGGGAGTCAATGAGTATCAATGGGAGTCAATGGGGGTCAATGAGTATCAACGGGGATCTATGGGAGTCAATGGGGGTCAATTGGGGGTCAATGGGAGTCAATGGGGATAAATGAGAGTCAATGGGAGTCAATGGGAGTCAATGGGAGTCAATGGGGATCGATGTGTAACCTTAAAAGTGCCTTTAATCCCAATGGGGAGCCCCAAAATGCCTTTTAGTCCTAATGGGGAGCTCCAAAAATGGCTTTTATCCCAATGGGCAGCTCCAACATGTCTTGTTGCCTTCTCTAGAAAGCCATGGAAACAGAATGGCCTCCCTGTCACTACTCACTGCCTGCACCACCAGAACCCTCAGGAAGCCCAGTACTTCTGGTCTCTAACTGGCAGACCAGCAGTCCTGCATCCTACGGGATGTGGCTGCTTGTGTGCCCTTGGGGTCCAGACGGTCAAGCTGATTCCAGCTTCAACTGCGGTGCTCCTAGGCACTGAAGTTGAACCCCAAAATGAAAGAGAAGATCGGCAGTCCATGTATCCACCACCAGGGAGTTAAAGGGGATCAATGTGACTCAATGGGAGTCAATGGGGTTCCATGGTAGTCAATGGGAGTCCATGGGAGTCAATAGGTGTCAATGGTAGTCAATGGGGGGTCAATGGGAGTCAATGGCAGTCCATGAAAGTCAATGGGAGTCAATGGAGATAAATGGGAGACAATGGGGATCAATGAGAGTCAATGGGGGTCAATGGTAGTCAATGGGGATCAATGGGAGTCAATCAATGGGAGGCCATGGGAGTCCATGGGCACACGCTCAAGGACAGGGCTCCCTGTCCCCTTTGGCAGGGAAGCCTCTCCCCATCCAGCCGCATTTCTCCTCCTCTCCTCCAGTTCTCCTCCCTCTGTGTCCCCGTACCTTCAGCTGGAAGGTCTGACTGGGATTCAGCGCCGCCAGGAAAGTGAACTGTCCCAGGAACGCTCCCTGCTCCTCGTCTTCTTCCTTGAAGCCCTGCAGAGAGACGGGTGGAGAAAACAAGAGCGTCTGGTGCACCATGGAAGACTGAACTTCAGCCGGTGAAGTACGGGGTTGTTTCAGCTACGTAGTCCAAGGAGCATGAGCACAAGGACAAGAGGAGAAGCTGCAGGTGGGCAGCACGTCACACTTGCCCACTCAACGAGTCCAGGTTGGCAGTCAGAAGAGGAGCAGACGCTCCCAGTGAGAGGGAGGTGACCTGAAGATCACAAATGCACTGGGAGTGGAAGCCAAGAAGGTCTAGGACCATGCACTGTCCAGCTCCTTCTCCCTGTGGCTCTCGGAGTAGCATCTTGCCCCAGAAGCTTTGAGTGGTACATTGAATAAAAGGGGAATACAATGGGAAGGAAGCAGCTCCAAAGAGCCTGTTTGTTCTGAGAGCCAGGAGGAAGCTTCAGGCCACCAGAATCCTTCACCCATCTTCACCCTCTGCTTAGCAATGCTGTGCAAGCCCCAGAGAAATCACTTACATAGACAGCAAAGTCCTTGGGAGCTCCGGAGATGCTTTCTCCATGGAACGCTGTCCCTGAGACATGGGCCATGGTGACGGCTCTGGGAATGACGGGCATGGACAGCTGGATGAAGACGTGTCCCTGACTCCCTGGGAAGGGCCAGCAGTTGCCAGGATGATTTTCTGCCTGAAAGGACAAGAAATACTCAGCAGGGAGACACAGGAGGAGAGCAGGTCCATGCCAGAAGGGGGCAGGAGTCCCATTGACTCCCATTCACCCCCATTGTCTCCCATTTATCTCCATTGACTCTCATTGACCCCCATTGTCTCCCATTAATCTCCATTGACTCCCATTGACTCCCATGGACTCCCATTGATGCCCATTGACTCCTATGGACTCCCATTGACCCCCACTGTCTCCCACTTACCTCCATTGACTCCCATTGACTCCCATGGACTCCCATTGACGCCCATTGACGCCCATGGACTCCCATTGATGCCCATGGACTCCCATGGACTCCCATGGACTCCCATTGACCCCCATTGTCTCCCATTTATCTCCGTTGACTCCCATTGACTTCCATTGACCCCCATTGACGCCCATTGACTTCCATGGAGCAAAGACATAGGGGAAGGACACTCGGAGCAGCATGTGTGGTTCATTCTCCCAGCCTTTGTTCTACTGCTTCTTGGTGCTCCTACCTCCAGAATCAGCTCAGGAGACCTCATGTAATCCATTAATGGCAGTGAATACAAGAACACCTTTGCTTTGCCAGTCCGGAGGGATGGAGAGGTCTTCGAATGAATGACAGCAGCCCCTGGAAATTCAAACATGAGCACGATCACCAGGCAGTGTCAAGAGGAATATTGCACTGTTGGCTTGAAAAAGGCTTCTCAGTTGTCATCCGTGTCCTACAGTGGTTTCCCCTTTATCTTGATGGCACGACCGCCCTGGAACACACGGCAGGGAGTCATCAAACTGTCGTATTTGGCCGTATTTTGGCTCTGTCAGCGGGGGCACTTTTAGGGCACGAATTGACCCTTGACTTCTCGCCCCTTCTCTCCCACCCCTGGGCACGTTCCAATGCCCATCTTGTCAATCTGGACAGGAAGCGCTCTGGAACTGGTTTGCCTGTACAATGTCACAGTACCTGCTGATTTCAGGGCATAATCAGCCATCGGGACCTGGATTTCCTCCAGCTTCTCCAGGGCTTGATTGATGATCTCCTGAACAGCCTGGGAAGGAACACAAAGGAGAGCGCCTGTTGGAAGGAGAAGGACTGGGGCAAGCAGCTCCCCTGCAAGGCCGGCCAAGGTGAAGGGGACAAGGCCCATCTCAGATGGAAGGAACGCCCGCATTGCCTGGAAGCCTCCCAGTTTGCTGTGCTGTGATTGATGGGATCAGAAAGGGGGGCTGCTCGCTCCAGTGCTCTGAGTGCTGGAGCTGCAGGAAGGGGCTTTTCCTGTGGAGAGGCCCCAGGCCAGGCAGCACGGGCAGACAAGGCTTCTGGGCATGAGATAGGCCTGGCTTAACTCTGCACTGCTGAGACCATTCTTTCCTTCCAGCCCTCCCTTGAGGAGGACCCGAGATCTGGGCGCAGAGGAAGGTTCGACTCAGGCGGCTGTCATTCCCGTCACGCTCTCTCTCAATAAGCCCTGATAACTTAATATGGGGGTCAATGGGGTCAATTGGGGGCAATGGGAATCAATGGGGGTAAGTGGGGGGCAATGGGAGTCAATGGGGGTCAATAGGGATCAATGGGGGTCAATGGGGATCAATGGTAGTCAATGGGGGTCAATGACAGTCAATGGGGGTCAATAGGGAAGTGTGGAGCAACAGGAAAAGGAAGCGTGGCCATGGCAGCACTTGTTCCAGCAGCACCAGCCTGTTGGCTGTGACAGGGAATGGAGCAGGATACGTGCCGAGGGAGGATAAAACCCCCGAGCAGATCCTTCTGCCTTGTGCCCTTACCCGTCCGGTGAAGCCTGGGAGCTTTGCCCGCTTCAGTCCTTCCTGCAGAGCCCGCTCAGCCACATCCTTAGTGCTCCAGCGCAGATGGTAAAGCTGTTCCTGGAGCTCACGGAGCTGGACGGGCAGGGACAGGGTTTTGCTCAAGTCTCCCAACTCCGTTGCGGTGCTCCAAAGGGTTGAGGCGCCGAGTTGTCCCACGTGGTAAACACCTGTCAGACACACAGCAGAGCTTAGAACCTGGTCTAAGGCTGGGCTGTGCCTCGGGCTGCCCGCTCCCCCTTCTGTGTCTCTCCCAAGTGCCACAGTTGTCTCTCCTCTTGTGTCCTTTGACAGTGGCCATCATGGTGTACGGGCACAGCAACAGATGGACGTGCCCTGCCCTGGACTGTGCTCCTTGTCCTGCAGAAGATTCTCAGCCCCTGGGGCAGGAGAGCTCAGCCACGGCCTCTCCCTGGGCTGAAGAGACCTGGCCCAGCCCTCCTGGGGAAGGCAACTGAGCCCTTCCTCACCCACACCCGTCCCGCTGGACTCCCATTGCCCCCCATTGAGCCTCATTGATCCCCATTGACCTCCATTGACCCCCATTGTCTCCCATTGACCCCCCTTGACTCCCATTGACTCCTATTGCCCCCCATTGAGCCTCATTGATCCCCATTGACTCTCATTGACCCCCATTGATCCCCCTTGACTCCCATTGACCCTGATTGATGTCCTTGGGGCAAACCTGGGTCCCTCCCAAACTCCTGGGTCCCTAGGGGCACTCCTGGGTCCCTCCCAATCTCCTGGGTCCCTCCCAATCTCCTGGGTTTCTGGGGAACTCTTGGGTCCCTCCCAGACACCAGGGTCCTCAATTTGGGTTCCTAACCAGACGCCTGGGTCACCTATTGGGGTCTTTCCCGAACGCCTGGGTCCACTATTTGAGTTGCCCCTGAAAGCCTGGGTCCACTATTTTCGTCCCTCCTGAACTCCTGGGTCCCCGCAAAATCCCATACCCGAACTCCTCCCCCAAAATCGTGGGTACCTAGGGGCACTCCTGGGTCCCTGGGGCACTCCTGGGTCCCTCCCGGACGTCTGGGTCCCGTATTTGGTTCCCCCACAAACCTAAACCTGGGCCTGTTAGAGGGGTTCCTCCCAAACTCCTGGGTCCCTCCCGAAATCCTAGGTCCCTTGGAACTCCTGGGTCCCTTTGGGCACTCCAGGGTCCCTTCCCGAACTCCTGGGTCCCTCCCGAACTCCTGGGTCCACTCTCCTGAACTCCTGGGTCCCCTGTATGGGTCCCTGATTTGATTTCCCCCCGGACACCTGGGTCCCCACTTTGGGTCCCATAGTTGGGTCCCAGCCAGACACCTGGGTCCACTTTTTGGGTCCCTCCCAGATACCTGGGTCCCTTATTTAAGTCCCTCCCGGACTCCTGGGTCCCCCCATAGTGCCTTCTGCCATCCCTTGGGTCTCTGGGGCACTCCTGGGTCCGTCCCGAACTTCTGGGTCCCCCCTGAACACCTGGGTCCTCTTCCGGAACTCCTGGGTTCCCTCTCCCGAACTCCTGGGTCCCTCCCTATAATCTCTTTCCCGAAGCCTTGGGTCCCAGGGGCAATCTTGGGTCTATTCCCGAACTCCTGGTTCCCCCCATATAATCCCTTCCACGAACTCCTGGGTCCCTTGGGACACTCCTGCGTCCTTCCTGAACTCCTCGGTCCCCTCCCAGATGCCTGGGTCCCCTGTATGGGTCCCTGATTTGATTCACTCCCAGACGCCTGGGTCCTCTATTTTGGTCCCTCCAGAACGCCTGGGTCCCCCCCAGTAATCCTTCCTCCCATCTCCTGGGTCTCTCGGCTACGCCTGGGTCTCTTCTGAACTCCTGGGTCCCTCCTGATCCCCTGGGTCCCTCCTGATGTCCTGGGTCCCTTGGGGCACTCCTGGGTCCCTCCCCGAACTCCTGGGTCCCTCCCCAATTTCCTTGGTCCCTCCCCGAACTCGTGGGTCCCTCCTGAACTCCTGGGTCCATCCCGAACTCCTGGGTCCATTGGGGCACTCCTGAGTCCTTCCTGAACTCCTGGGTCCCTTGGGGCACTCCTGAGTCCCTCCCCGATCTCCTGGGTCCCTCCCCGAACTTGTGGGTCCCTCCTGAACTCCTGGGTCCATCCCGAACTCCTGGGTCCATTGGGGCACTCCTGAGTCCATCCCGAACTCCTGGGTCCATTGGGGCACTCCTGGGTCCCTCGTGAACTCCTGGGTCCATTGGGGCACTCCTGGGTCCCTCATGATCTCCTGGGTCCATAGGTCTCTCCTGGGTCTCTTCTAAACTCCTGGGTCCCTCTCAAACTCCTGGGTCCATTGCGGCACTGCTGGGTCCCTCCCTGAACTCCTGGGTCCATTTTCTGAACTCCTGGCTCCCTCCTGAACTCCTGGGTCCATTGGGGCACTCCTGGATCCCTCCCGAACTCCTGGGTCCATTGGGCTCTCCTGGTTCCCTCCTGAGCTCCTGGGTCCCTCGGGGCACTCCTGGGTCCCTCCTGAGCTCCTGGATCCCTTGGGCTCTCCTGGGTCCCCCTTGAAGTCCTGGGTCCGTTGCGGCGCTGCGGGTCCGCGATTGTGCGAGGAAATCATTTTATACGTGCTGGTATTGAGCACGGGGAGTTCCACGTGCATGTGTGCACGGAAAGGATCAACACACTCGCAATCCTGCGAGCAGTTTCACTCACACCCGTGGCCCAGGGCAGCGGGGTCTCCATCCCGGGGGTCTCGGCGGCCCCATCTCACTTGTGCTCCCAGAGACCCGCGGCAATGGGCGGAGTCTCGACGAGAGTCCCGTTTTTATAGCCTGATCAGATTGACTGTGGCCATTCCAGAAGCTTCTCTGCACCCCCACCCCGGCTGTGGGTGCCCCTGAAGCCTCCAGACACCCCACACTGGTCACAGGCGCCCAGCGGCTCCTGGCACTCGGCGCTGCCTCCTCCTAACGGCCCCGCCAGGGGCTCTGGGGCCAAACCAAAGCAGCTGCAGCAGAGAGGGGGAGATGTGCCTGCTCCCCCCACACTGAAGGAGGGGGGGAGAGAGGGGGTTTGCATCTTGCCACATATAATGGGTGTGAAATGTGAATGGCACGCAGCACAGGCCCTCCTGGTAGGAACTAAAGCTGCGCTATTTTAAGGAACATTTAACAAAGAATTGTTGGTTTTACATCACTGAGGATCTGATACCTGAGCCCAGCAGGGGGGCAAGGACCCAGAGACGTTGGACTGCGAATCCTTAATGTAAAACACAGTCCTTTCTTGGAATATATAGACACCTGCATATATACTGATATCTGTATTGACAAGTTAACGCAGGGGGAAGGACCGAGAGACATCGGACTGTGAAGTCTTAATGTAAAACACAATCTCTTCCCGCAATATATACTGATACCTGTATATATACTGATACCTGTCTCTATGGTCTCTATGGTCTCTATGGGTCCCTATGGGTGTTTATGGCTCTCTGGGATCTCTATGGGTCTCTATGGTCTCTATGAGTCTCTGTAGGTCTCTATGTGTCTCTATGGATCTCTATGGTCTCTACAGGGCTCTATGGTCTCTGTGGGTCTCTATAGTCTCTATGGGTCCCTATGGGTGTTTATGGCTCTCTGTGGCCTCTATGGGTCTCTATGGTCTTTATGAGTCTCTGTAGGTCTCTATGGGTCTCTGTGGTTCTCTATGGATCTCTATGGTCTCTATGGGTGTCTATAGGGACAGACAGAGGCCGCGGTGGGTCCTGGCAGGAGGTGGGAAAGGTGCCTGGGATGGAGGAGAGCGGGGAGACGGGGACAGAGGGGCAGAGCAAAGAGCCGGTGCTGGCAGTGAGGACACTGCTGCTGTGCAGGGGCTGCTGGGGTCACAGCCCAGAGCAGGGACAGACATGGACGGGCCACTGCCTGGTGCTGGGCCCTGCTGGGGCAGAAATCCCCCTGCAGCCTCTGGAGCTCCACGCAGGAGCAGCGTGGCCACCACCACGGTCCCTTCTGCACCCCCTGTTCCACCCCATGGACGTCAGGCTCAGGTCCCACAGGATCCAACGCGTCCTCGCCAACCACCGCTGCCCTTCCCGCCCTTCCATGTCACACACAGACAGTTGTCCCCAGTCCATGTGAGACGTCCATGAGATGTCACCACAGCCGCTGGGCTCCTGGAGGCCGTGGCTTTGGGCTCCGTCTGTTCCGTGGCCGCTCCGGACAGCACAGGTGTCGTTCCGTGGGGTCACGGGCACCAAACCCAGCTCAGGTGGGAACCAAGAGGGCCCCTCGTGTTCAGGCCCAAAGCGCCATCTGTAGCATCTGCCCGTCCTTCTGAGCGCCCAGAGCCCTCTTCTTGGGGCCAAATCCTAATGTTTAGGGTCCCAACGTGTCTTTCATCACCCACGGCCTTTGGTCAGGGCCCACAGGTTCATTTTCAGGTGGAGCCGCTGCCTGGCAACAACCAACCAGAAATCTATAGACAGTCAGTGGACTCAGGACAGCCAATCACATTTGAGGAGGCGGGGCGAGTCACGTGATTGACATGTAACCAGCCAATCAAGCTTTGAGACCTGCAGGGAAGGTGGCGAGAGTTGAACAGCTTGGCAGCGCTGAGGGGCGGGCTGTGCCGGCTGCACCAATCACACCTGGCGGGGGTGCAGCACACGGATGATTGACAAGCGGTCTGACCAATCATTTGGTACAAGGAGCCAGGGAGAAATCCCAGACCCAGCACCGCCATCCTGACCGGGGCTGAAGAGGCCCCAGCGCCTGAGAAGCTCCATCTCTGCTCTCTCACGGATGGTGGGAAATGCCCCGTGGCCGCACAGAGCCCAACCCACCTGGGCTGCTGAATCATGGAGATGGAGAACCTGCCTGTGAGAGTTTGCCATGGAGAAGCCGTGTGCCCGAGAGCCGGTCCAGTGCAGAACCCGATCGAGCAACCAGCGGGGCGATCGAGCTGCCCAGGTTGAAGTGGCTGAGATAGATTTGCACTGGCAAGATGAAGGTGAATTATTGGTGGCCCATTGGGCCCACGATGGCCCAGGTCATGGAGGAAGGGATGCAGCACATGGATGGGCTCGTGGTTGAGGGGTGGACTCGACCGTGGGCGTCACAGGTTGCCCACCATTGTGAAACACGCGACGATCAATCAAGACAAGCGGTCAGAGCCCGTGTGGTGCAGGGCAATGACTGCAGTGTCCATACCACAGCGCCACAAACCCGCCACGGCAAGAGCTCCGTGCTTACAATGGGGGAAGCCACCACCAGACGGCTGGAAACATGAACCGTGCCCACGGCACCGCCCGCAGCGCGGTCCTGGCCTCGAGCGGCACGTCCTGTGGCGATGCGGTGTCGCTGGGAGTGATTTGGGGTTCTGCTCCCTGCACAACAGCGTTTGGATTTCCAAAGACAAGTGCAGCTTCAAGAATCCCGTGGCAGGTTCGCTCTGCTGTTCACTGCGTGGGGGAAATGCGCCAGGCCATGGTGCTGAGCTTCTCTCCTGTCCCCGCTCACGGAGCAGGCGGTCAGGATTCGTCCCTCCCTGATCACCGTTCCCCTAGAGTCCGTGCTTAAAGCTCCAGGGGCAAACTTCTCTGGTTCCACGTGGGCTTTGGTGCTGAGCTGCAGACGTTGTTCATTGTCCAGAGCCTTGCAGGTGCTGTTTTGCCTGGACGCAAATTCCTTTCTTCTCAGCGACGTGCAATACGGGCCTTGTCTGGTAAGTGTTCAGTGCGGTTTGTAGTTGTTTTGGTAGATGTGAGCAGAACTTTGCAGCTTAAAGCTTTTAGCAAATCCAGCTTGCCAAGTAACACGAAGCAAAGAGCATATTAAAAATCATACCAACTTATGTCCTAAAGAATTGATTATGTTTAGTGTGCATCTACTTAAGGTAAATGATTACTATTGAACTCAAATTGGGCTCATCCACTGACCTGTGAGCAGTAAAACCGTTGCCACACAGCTCACTTATTTAGCAGGGAGAGCTCACAGCGGGCTCACCCAGGCTGTCGTGTTCATGGAGCGAAGCGATGGGCTCGCAGTCTCATTGCGCGCGGTAGGAAAAGTGCGTCTGAGACTCGTGCGCTCACAAATCACCAGCGCTCATCTGCTCTCCTGCTTCCCCGTGGGTCTCCTGGCAGGAGTTCTTGGCCTGGTTACGGCTCAGCCCCTTCCCTCCTCTGGAGCCTGGACCAAACTGCTCTGGTTTGGCTGGGGGCGATTGGGGATCGAGTGCATCTGCCACCCCTGGCAGCCCAGAGAGAACGGAGCCAGCCAACGGGATCCTTTCCGCAACATCCCCATAGACGCCTGGAGCAAGGAGCGTGGCGCTGAGTGTGTCTGTGACACCCCCATCATGCACCGGCCGCTGGGAACACGGAGCGGGGCAGCAGACTGTTCAAGACTCTGCTCAGAGCAATGGGTGCTGGAGCTTTTAGAAACTGGGATGGAAACTCAGCAGCCAGGTGCCCAGGGCTGAGCTGGGCTGTGCCTCCCGGGGGACATCCTGACCCTCCCTGCCCTGGGTCACAGTGGGGCCCTTTGTGACGTCACCTGGTGACACCCATGCCCCGCATGTGCTCAGCGCCACTGTGACCCCAGCCCACACTGTCCGGCAGGACGGTACGGGACAGGGTGCGAGCACGGAGCTGGCGAGAGCCCCGAGCGTAGCCCACGTCTGTCGATCGGAGAATCTTCTTGGTTGGAAGCGACCCTTGAGATCATCGAGCCCAACCACAACCCGGCTCTGCTGCCCCGGCAGACTCTGCTGCCCCGGCAGACTTGGAGCAGGGAGATCCTGAGCTCAGCTCCCGTCTTTCCCCGACGAGGAGCACACGGGCGCATCCCACACCTTTCCCCGCTGCCTCTGGCAGAGCTGCAGCACCGAGGCGTTTGCCGAAGCGTCCGCCTTCCCTTTGACCGAAACATGGCGGAGAGACCCCCCCTCCGACCCAGGCTGGCCTGGCAGGAGAGACCCCCCAGCCGCCCCCGGGTGGCCTGGCAGGAGAAGGCTGGGGGTCCCCAGGAGGCCAGATCTCCACCGCAGCCCAACCAGGTGGATGCGGCCCAGCCACCGCAGATGGGTGAGTGAGGGGCCCTGATTGCCTGGGCAGGGGGGGGCCCAGCGATCGCTCCCCGCTCCACACCAGGATCACGACTCCCCACACGCTGGCAGGGGGTTCCCATGGGTGGTGATGACGCTGCCTGAAGCCCAGGGCTGCTCCGAGCTGGGCGCCGGCCCCAGCGCAGCCCCTGCGGGCAGAGGGGACCCAGCTCCTGCTGCAGGGCACGGGCAGCGAGAGGCAGCTGGGCGGGCAGGAGGCACCGTGCTGCGGGACGGGGACCTTTCCTGCCCGTCTGAACCGAGTTCCTCACCCGCTGCACCGGGGGCTTTCCCCGTCCTGCCTGGCTCCAGCATC
Source organism: Patagioenas fasciata (assembly GCF_037038585.1). Lineage (NCBI taxonomy): Eukaryota > Metazoa > Chordata > Aves > Columbiformes > Columbidae > Patagioenas > Patagioenas fasciata. The sequence goes on along the minus strand of NC_092552.1, from coordinate 1,686,588 downwards.
GCAGCCCCTCTGCCGGGCACCCTCCAGCCCCACACGCTCGGGGAGGCTGTGCCGGGGCAGCGGGTGTGGGGCTGGACGGGGGCAGAGCTCCTTCTGCCCTGTCCTGCCTGCAGACCCCCTGAGCAGCCCTCCCTGCTCTGCCACTTTCTCAGATGCCGATTCGCTACGCGCGAATGGATTTCTACGGGGATACGTGGACTCCATCGTGTCCTTCCTCAGCAGCCCAGACAAGGTAACCGCAGCCGCTTTCAAGGCGGCTGAGCCGGCGTCTGCTGGCAGGGGCTCTGCTGCGGGTGCTGGAGGGAGCTGGCTGGGCAGAGCTGCTGCTCCCAGGTCTCTAATGGCGCTGCACCCCATGCTGCGGTGCCGCTGGCCGCGTGTCCCCATCTCACGCTCCCTGTTTGCCTCTCTGCTCCCTGGCTCTAGGAGGAGAGCCACAAGATCGGGTTTCTCATGGACATCCGCGACCTGTGCGACACCAGCAGGCGCCACCGCTCGCCAAGGGGCCTGGATGTCTTCTGCCAGAGATACGAGCTGGCAGAGAAGATCGAGGTGAGGGGACACCCGGCGGCGCTGGGGAAGGGATCGAGGACTCCGGCACCTGTGACAACAGCGTTGGGCAGGGCCGGGGGCTGGTGGCGCTGGGTCCCATCCCGGCTGTGCTCTCAGGTGCTGCTGGCAGAGGAGCCCAGGGCCCAGCTGCGCACGGCGCTGCGGCAGATCGCCATGCGTGCCATTGCCGAGCTGAGGTACCTGCCCATCCCTCCCGGGGACGCCTGCGCGAGGCCTCGAGGCACCGCTCCAGGTTCCAGCGTGCGACGGGCTGCTCTCTCTCTTTGCAGCGCCGTGGAGAGGGTGCTGGAGGGCAAGGAGACCAGGCTGCTCCAAGCCTGCTTCTCCAGTGTCTTCTTGCTCCCACCAGAAGTGGAGGACGTGGACCGTTACCTCTACTTAGAAGTAAGAGCTGCGTGAGCTCCAGGAGCCCCCGGTCCCTCTGTCTGCCCCCTACCGCCCCGTGCCGCGATGTGACCAGAGATCCAAGGCAGGGCAGGGTCTCAGCTCTGCTGTCCCACCCTCACCCCTTCGTCCCCTGCCTGTGGGCCTGGCCACGTCCAGTTCTGCAGGCTGCTCTGCCCATAGCGGGTTATTGTCCCCTGGGTCTCTCCCGGGCACAGCGCAGCAGCGCCGGAGTCGTCCCTCGGTGCTGGGAGCGCACATCAGTCCCCTGGGAGGAAGAGGGGTGGCAGGAAACACGACCACAACCTGTTGTGTTCTTGCAGACCGTGCGGTCCATGGACAACATGCTGGAGGCGTTGCTGCTCAACTCCGGCGCCTCCAGAGCCAGCGAGCTGCTGCACAACATCTTCCAGGTCTGGGGGTGCCGAGTTTGGGCTTCACCAGGGCTGTTCCTCACCCTGGGGGACAGGGTGGCCACTCTGGAGGTGACAGTGCCAGCCGTGCCGTGCAGAGAGCGCTGCCGGGAGGGCGCCCACCTCCCCGGGGAACCAGGGCTGCCCTCCAGGCTCTTCCGCAGCGCAGTGGCCGCAGAGGTGGCATCCGCCTTCCTGCCTGGGCACAGGGCTGGCCCGGGGCGTTTGTCCCAAGCCTGCCAGGGACCCCAGGGCGAGAACCTCACTACAGGCTTTGCTGGAGCCCTGGGGAATCCTTAATGGAGCGGCCAGTCCAGCAGAGGAGTTGAGCGGTGCTGCTTCTGCTGGAGCGGTGGCTGCTCCCAGGGCTCACCAGCAGCTTCTCTCTCCCCAGATGCTCTTGACCTTCGGCAGCTCCGGGAGAGAACACGTGCGGCAGAGGGCCCTGGGGAGGATTGAGGAGCTGAGCTTCGTGTTGGCTGAGAGCCCCACGCTGGGGGTAAGGAGCCAGGCGCCCTCCGGCCAGCCCGTCTGCCCATCCCTGCAGCCCAGAGCAGCCTGCAGCTCTCCCCACGCGGGGCTGCTGCCCACCCAGCTGCTCTGGGAGCCGTGACCGGCACGGCCTGGAAAGCCCTGGCTGCCCACGGAGCCCTGCACATGCGCTTGGGTTCAGGGCTTTGGCACCGGCTGCCTGCCCTCAGCCCTCCTGCCGTTCTGTCTCCCTCGCCCAGGGCTGGTGCCGCTCTGGGACAGACACACACGGCCCTGAGAGCCATAGGGACACCCAGATCCCAGAGCTGGGACAGCTGCCGGGGCATCTCCTGCTTTGCCGCAGCACCCACAGCACCGCCGGGCGTCCACGCGGGGCTGCGGGCACCGCCCGGCACGCAGCAGCACCAGGGCGCTCGGTGTGACTTGGCTGCGCTGCCTCCCTTCCGCCCTTAGCCCTTTGCAGAGCACCTCCAGCCTCCCGAGAGAACAGACCTGGTCCTGGTGTTGATCAAGGCGCTGACCGGCTCCAGCACCTTTGACAAGCAGGCGGCCACAAACCTGCTGGACATGGTGGAGAGAGACTGCGGGTTCTGGCTGGTGGATGTAAGTGGCCTTTGGCTGCACTGCTCTGCCCTTCGGCCCTGCCAGGCCTTGCTCTCCCTCCATCCATCTCTTCCTCCCAAATCCCGGTGAAGCGAAGCCACGTGAAGGCGACAGAGCGGGATGGGAAGGGCAGTGAGGAAGCGGCTGCGCTCCAGTGGCAGCACCATCCCGACCTGTGTCCCCTCCAGGTGCCGAAGATCACGAGCTGCATCCACAAAACCCTGGGGTTCATCAGCACCGCGCCAGCCCGGCAGAGAGTGGCGTCCCTAATTGTCCCCATGGCTGACAAGTGCCCTGCGGAGGTGGTGTCCACGCTGCTGACAATCGCACCACCCGGAGACAGGTACTGGCCCCAAAAGCTGTGAGGGCTTGTTCCCTGTGGGGAGAGGGACGCAGAGCCAAGGGATCCTGCGGGACACCCCCGAGGAGCAGGACCCTCCATCCCACTGCGCTTCCCAGCCCCTGGGGTCACCAGGCCCGCAGCAGCCACAGCTGAGCGAGCCAGCCCAGAGCCCCCCACTGCGCTCCTGCCAGCCCCATAGAGCAGCAGCTCAGCCTCTGCTGCTGCCCGGGGCATCCCCAGCGTCCTGCAGCGCTGGCCCGGCCACGCTGCGCTGGCCCGGCTGCCCTGCTGACAGCGCTCTCCTGCAGCACTGCCCTGGCTCTGTGGGAGGTGATGTTCTCCGTGCCCCAGACCCTGCAGAACGTGTTGAAGGAGCTGCTCATCCAACTCCAGGACCGGCACTGTAGGGTCTTACATACATGCTGGGAGGACACGTCCATCCTCCGCTTGGCTGTGAGTCACTGGATAAAGCTCCCGGTGCCCCAGGAGCTGCACGGTGCAGGGAGCCCCACCAGCTCTGCCGGTCGCTCACTGCTGGCTTTGCTTTCAGATGCTGGCCAGCAGTGACCTGCAAGACGAGGAGTTTGCTGCAATGTACCTCGTCATGAGGTTTCTGAGGGAACAAAGTCCAAAGGTGCTCTCCCTGGTGCTCAGGGCCTTGATGACGCTGTCAGAGAGAGAAGAGATGGTGAGTAGGGTCATGCCAAGGGAGCCACGCTGGCAGCCAAGGGGCAGTGGGTTCGGGCTTGGCCTGGGCTGGCAGTGGCTGGGGTGCCTGCTCCAAGGGCCCTCCCTGCCATGGTGGGGCCTGGGGGGCTCTCCAGACATGGACCCGGTGCCAAGAGGGAAACTCTCTTCTTCATCCAGGCCAGAAAAATGAAGGTCATGCTGCCAGACCTGGCGTGGGTCCTGCAGTACGGCAATAACGTCATCAAGACCAAGGCTCTGGTGGTCTTCATAAACGTGATGGCTCAGCTGGAGAGGGAGGAGGCCAGCGCCATCGCCGTGCTGCTGGCAAACCTTCTCCTGCCCTTCTTTGATGACGTAAGGCTGATGTATAACCCTGAGCCTGGTGGGTGAGAACTGGGCAATGACAGCTGCCCTGCAGCCCGGCCACTGGAGCAGGGGCTTCTCCTCTGCTTTCCCCCCGGGGCTCTTGTGGGATGGGTTCTGGTTCTGCAGCCCAGCCCAGCTGCTCCCTGCCAGCTGCTCCCACAGCTCCTCCCCACCATGGCTGCTGGAGCTGGTGGGGATGCTGGGACGGCACTTTGAGGCACAGGCACTGCTGAACGAGTCTCTTGAGTGGCCCTTCATGCACCCAGGGCCGCAGATCTGGCCACAGCTGCAGTGTGCACAGTGCGCCCTGGAGCGTCCCCCCTCCCATCAGCCGTGCAGGAGCTCCTGCTCCCCGTGGGCAGGGAGCTGCTGGTGCTCAGGTCCTGCTGTGCTGCTCCCTCCCAGGAGCTGAGCCAGCTGAGAGAGAGCTCCATCGGCCTCTTCAGACACCTGATGAAGATGGTGGTGGGGAACGACAAGACAGAGATGAAGAACACGGTGCGACTTGGCCTGCTCCCTCTCTTCTTCCGCATGAGTGACCAAGTGCAGAGCGTGGCCAAGGTGCGGATTTCAAAGCTGAGCGGTGACGCAGGGAAGAGACCCCTGGGTGCTTGGGACCCCTGCTCCCTAAGGGCAGAATCACCCCGGGAGCAAAGCCCAGAGGAGGGGGACACCAGGTCTCCTGCCCCAACCGTGGTGCCATCTCCCAGCTTCTGCTGTCCCGTAGGTGGCCAGGGAAGCCCTCCTGGGTGCAGCAGAGCTCCTGAAATGGAAACAGCTCAGACACCTGGTACAGACTCAGCAGACATGGAGGATTGGAGAGAGCTTGGTGAGGACAACCCCCAAGGACCAGGGCCCAAGCTGGATGGGGGCTGCCCCACATGTCTGTGCTGTGGGCTCTGCAGAGGTGCCTCCCCTGCCCTCCTGCAGCCCCGAGCTGCGTCCTTGTTCCCTGAACTCAAGAACAGAGCCCCCAAGGGCTCTCCCCTCTGCCCCACACCCAGCAGGAGGGAGGGCGCTCAGCACCCCTGGGACCCCTCGGCCTGTGTCTCTCAGCCCCACAGGGCTCCTGGCTGGGACACGGGAATGGTCGGAGGGGAAGGGGAACGTGGGTTCCTGGGAGGAGGGGCTGGTCCGGCCAGCTGGGGAGGGACAGGAGGTGCTCACAGCCCTGTGCTCTCTCCAGCTGGAGCGGGACAGGAGCAGGGCTCAAGAGCTCTTGAGCCAGAGCCTGCCGTACCTGAGGGACGCTCAGCCCAGCCTGCGAGAGGCGGCCCTGAGGTTCATCGGTGAGTCCCAGCCCCCGGGTCCCTCCTTGGGCACCGCTGCCCTGGCACCAGGAGCAGCCCTGTGGCTCCAGAGCCCCGGCTGCCCCGGGCAGGCCCTTGGCCTCCCCTCCCAGCCCTGCCCACGCAGGTGGCCGCGGTGGCCGCCTCGCTCGGTCCCAGCATCTCGGCTCCTGCTGTCCCCTGGGGTGGGCGCTGCGGAGGGGAGGGAGCAGGGGCTGATGGAGCTCTGTGCCCAGGGCTGGCTGCGCGGCACCTGAGGGACCCAAGCGAGGAGGAGCTGGCTGAGATCTGCAGAGGTGAGCGGGGAGCGCGGTCGGAGGGGACGCCTGGGGGTCTCTGTAGACATGGGAGCTCATCTGGGCTCTGCTTCTTTCCCTTGCAGCCATTCAGCCCCTGGAGGGGGACAGCGACCCCTCCGTCTGCTCCCTGGCAGCTCAGACCGTTGGCATCGTGTGCTCTTCATGGAAGCGGCCGAGGTCTCGATGGAGCCTGCGAGCCCTGTGCTGCTGGCGCTGACCCGGGGCAGGAGCAGCTCTGCTGGGGAACACGGCTGGGGGGCAATAAAGAGCCCTTTGTGAAGTTGGGTTGGATGTCTGCCCTTCCCAAGGAGCCCAGAGCCGCTCTGAGGGCTCCGGTGTGGAGGGGTTGCTGGGAGATGGAGATTTGTTACCAAGAGACCCATAAGTGACCAACAGAGACCCATAAGTGATGCATAGAGACCCATAAGTGACCCACAGAGACACATAAGTCACACAAAGAGACCCATAAGTGACCCACAGAGACCCATAAGTGACACGTAGAGACCCATAAGTGACCCACAGAGACCCATAAGTGACGCATAGAGACCCATAAGTAACACATAGACACCCATAAGTGACCCAAAGAGACCCATAAGTCACACAAAGAGACCCATAAGTGACCAACAGAGACCCATAAGTGACCCACAGAGACCCATAAGTGACACATAGAGCCCCATAAGTCACTCACACAGCCCCATAAGTGACTCAAAGAGACCCGTCAGTGCCCCATAGCGTCTCACCAGTGCCCCATAGAACCCCATAAGTTACTCATGGAGCCTCATAAGTGACTCTTAGTGACCCATAAGTGTCTGTCAGTGACCTCCAAGTGCCCCATAGCGACTCACAAGTTCCCCATACGTGCCGCAAAAGTGACCCATAAAGCTCCATAAGTGACCCATAGGTGCCCCATAGCATCTCCCCAGTGTCCCATAGAGCCCCATAAGTGACACATATAGCCCCATAAGTGGCCTATAGCGACCCATAAATGGCTTTGCGTGATTCACATTGAATCGGAGCGCCGAAGCCCCCCTAAAGACCACCAGAGGACACTGCGCGTGATCAAAGTCGTTCCAAGGTGTTGCAATTGATGTTGCAATCAATGTTGAGTAACTATTTCATATCCTAACGATCCTAATGAATATATGAATATGTCTGTGAATGGACTGTATACATACTGTGCGACTGAGACTGACCGGGGAAGCTTTGGGTGCGAACCCCTGGTTTCCCAGCGCTGGAATAAAGCACCGCATGGCACTGCGCCCGTGGCTCCGGGTCCTGATCGCTGACACTAAGATGTTCAAGGTTTACAGACAGAACCAAATGAGGCACGGACTCTGAACCTGGAAAAGGGAAAAAGGTGGTTAAGTTCTGTGTAAAAAGTTTCAAAACTTGTTTATGGAGTTATATTGACAGAGGCAACGAACATTTTAAAGGTTAAGCAACTACATAGTAAGGGCCTACTAACGAGCTAACATTCTAAGCCACATAATTAATATCTAGTTTAGAGCTGTATGTACCCAATCGTGCTAAAAAAGCAGGACTGCATCAAATGCCGAGATCAGAAGTTTTACGGCACCAGCTGCAACCTTGAGGAGACGAGATCGCCAAGATTTCCAGCACAAAGGGGGCGCCAGGCCGGGTTCAACCGCCTTGGCCGCTTGGGTCCCAGCCCGTTCCTCACAATGAGCCAAAGGGGCAAAGCCCACTGTGAGGAGGCTGAGGAGCCTTCACCCAAAGACCCCAAGGACCCCTCCTCAAATGCACCCAGTGCCACTGCGCAGGAGAACAGGGGGCTCAGGGCTGTGGAAAGGGATCTGAGATCACCTCATGAATATGCACAGTTCTGGGGTCATTATGAATATGAACACTCACTGTAATTAACACACTTCCTGTTGTTAAAGGTGTGCGTGTTGGGCCGAGCGAATCCCCCGCGCACCCCGCGCTGTTTCGCTTGTGCTCTCATGAACCCGCGTTTAAAGAACACAATTAAAGAATTGGATTAAACAGCAGCGAGAGCCCGCAACGGGCGGCGGCGCCACCGCGGGGCTGCGCGGGGGCTGCACTGCGCAGGCGCGGAGCCGTCTCGGGGAGGGGAGGGACTTCCCTCTGGAAGGGGCACAGCCAATGGGCATCAGGAGGCCGCCTCCAGGCCAATGGCGGCTCGGGACGGGTGCTGAGGGACGGTGACGGGCCGGCTGTGTGGCCAATGGCGGTGCCGGGGGCGTGGCCATGCAGCCCGCCCCGGGAGCAGCGGCCCGGCCGTGGCGGTTCGTGCCCTGCTGCCGCCGGAGCGCCGCTGCCACGGGCGGGTCCTGCGGCTGCAGCGGCTGCGGGGGCGGGCGGGGGCCCGGGGCTGCGGCCCCGCTGGCCGGGGCCGGGCGGTCGCCGTGTTGCCCCCGGGCGGTCGCCGTGTTGCCCTCGGGCGGCAGTGGGGGGGTCCCGCTGGTCGCCCCCGCAGTTCCGCGGTTGAAAATCCTCCTCACAAGGCGCTGGGACCGCGATCGCCGCCAGTTCCGTCCCGGGTGAGCGGCGGGGGGCGGATTTGGTTGTTGCGGGGGTTGTGGGGGCGCGGGGCGGGTCTGGGGGTGCAGGGGAGCTGTGGGGGTTGGGGTGCAGCCGGCAGGAGGGACCAGGTTTGGGGGGCCCTGGGTCCCTTTGCGGGGAGGGGAGGCCCTGCTGGCCCTGCCTCCCCCAGCAAATCCCCCTGCGGGGCTCCCCCCGCCCCCCCGATCGGTCCCCGCCCCCCGCGACTCCCTCAAGTCCCCCTGAACCTCAATGCCCCTTTTTGACCCCAAAACAGCCCCAAATGTGCCCCCCAATGTCCCTTTAACACACCCTCCCCCCAGCCCCCCCGCACCAAGGCCTCCAGTGTATAAATTAAATGTGTAACATTAAACGCGACATTTGAGTGTTAACTAAAAACCAACAAATGTTGAAGTTTCGTTGGGGTTTTTGTTGAATTTTGGTTTCACGGAAGGGAGCGTTGTTGGAAATTTACTGGGATTAATGTTTTGCTTTAAAAACTTTTTGTATCTCAGAAGTGACCTGAACAGTTTGCTAAAGAACATTTCAAATTAAATTAATTTCCCATTAGATTTCTTGGGATTAAACGTCCGTCAGAGGCAGTGGTGCTTAAACCCCACTGCATTGGTCCCTCTCCGCATTCAAAATCCATCATTAAACAGTTAAATATTTCCCGTAATTAAACCCCTGTGATCTACATTCTGTAGTTTAAAGATGCGGTGACTGAGCGGTTGAACAGCCGATATCGCTCTGAGCGCGTGGCTCAATCTCTTGATTCATCTCAGTTCATCCCCACCAACCCCGTCGCCGTTCATGGGAACGTACCCGGGTGGATGGAGGGGGCGGGTGGTGGGTGTGGGCTCCCTGGGCTTCAGCAAAGCCTCTGACACCGTCTGCACAGCATCCGCACAGCTGAGCTGGGGAGGGGTGCTCTGGGCAGTGGGGAGTGGGGGGTGCAAACTGGCTGAGAGAGAGAAGCCAGAGAGTGGTGGTCAATGGGCAGAGTCCGGTTGAGGCCTGGATCCAGTGCAGGGCCTCAGGGGCCAATATTATTCAATATATTCATTAACGATTCGGATGAGGGAATTGAGTGACTGTCAGCAGGTTTGCTGGGGACACCAAGCTGGGAGGAGCGGGTGACCCTGGAAGCTGTGCTGCCATCAGAGACCTGGACAGGCTGAGAGCTGGGGGGGGATAACCTGGTGAGATTTAACAAGGGGAAGTGCAGAGTGCTGCACCTGGGCAGGAACAACCCCAGGGTCAGTATAGGCTGGGAATGAGCTGTTGGAGAGCAGGGTAGGGAAAGGGAGCTGGGGTCCTGGGGACAGCAGGGTGAGCATGAGCCAGCACTGGGCCCTTGTGGCCAGGAAGCCAATGGTACCTGGGGTGGGTTAGAAGGGGGTGGTCAGTAGGTCAGAGAGGTTCTCCTGCCCCTCTGCTCTGCCCTGGGGAGACCACACCTGGAATATTGTGTCCAGTTCTGGCCCCTCAGCTCCAGAAGGACAGGGAACTGCTGGAGAGAGTCCAGCGCAGGGCAACAAAGATGCTGGAGGGAGTGGAGCATCTCCCGTGTGAGGAAAGGCTGAGGGAGCTGGGCTCTTTAGTTTGGAGAAGAGGAGACTGAGGGGTGACCTTATTAATGTTTATAAATATATAAAGGGTGAGTGCCAGGAGGATGGAGCCGGGCTCTTCTCGGTGGCAATGATAGGACAAGGGGCAATGGGATCAAGCTGGAACACAAGAGGTTCCACTTAAATTTGAGAAAGAACTTCTTCCCAGTGAGGGTGGCAGAGCCCGGCCCAGGCTGCCCAGGGGGCTGTGGGGTCTCCTTCCCTGCAGACGTTCAAACCCCCTGGACATGTTCCTGTGCGACCTCTCCTGGGCGTTCCTGCTCCAGCAGGGGATTGCGCTGGATGAGCTTTCGCGGTCCCTTCCAGTCCCAAACACACCGTGATACTGTGATGCTGTGATTTCTGTGCTAAATCCTTTCCTTTCCCCCCGTGCCAGTGGGGGGGACCCAGAGGACCCGCCCAGGCCCCCCCAGGTTTGTGGGAGCAGCACTGGGGAGGGGCCGCTTTTTCCCCCAGCTACGAATATAGAGACAATTTGTACAAAAGCTCTAAAGTGGGGGGAACGGCAACTCGGGGACCCCCAAACCACCACAGGGGGGTCCACATCACCCCATGCGCCCCATCACTTTTGGGGTGTCAGAGCCCCCCCCCATGCAGCTGCCCCTCGGGGGTCCTGGGTGGGTTGTGAGGTCCCTGGGGGGCTGCAGGGGAGAAAGGGGGAAACCTGGGTTTGGGGGGGTCCCAGGGGTTCTTGCGAGTGGGTCTGGGGGGGTCTCAGTGGTTTCTGGGATCCCTGGGGGGTCCCTGAGATCAAAAAGAATTTGGAGGCTGGCGGGGAACTTTGTGAGGGGAAGAGTGAAACATCCCTTTTCCCTCTGTTTCACAGCCCCAGCTCAGCCCCAGCTCCTTCTCAGAGGCTCCGTTCAGCAGGGCCTAAAGCAGTGAACCAACGATTGGTTTCAGTTCCTTCCTCATGTCCCCCCTGAACCTCCCTCCTGCAGCTGGAAACCAGCACCCTGTGTCCCGTCGGAACAGCCCCGCTCGAAAGCCGCAGGATTACGTGGATCACGTCTCGGCTCAGCGGGGGCCTCGCTTGTGGCCTCTGCTCTGTTGGAGGGAAGAAGGGAGAAGGAAACCATTTCTGTTCTTCGTTCCAAACCAAATGTTTTACCTGGACGTTGGTGCATCTTGAGATGGGCCCTTGAGTCCTGCAGCTTCTCAGTCATTCCGAAGTGACCCTTGAACAGTGTTATACCCTGAAAATAAAAGCTTCAGAACAAATGTGAGGCCTTGGTGCTTATTTTAAACACGTTCTTTAAGCTTCAGTGGCTGTTCGCTGCTGCCCTTATCTACGGTCACGCTGAGTAAAGCGATACAGAAAGCTCAATGCATTCACGAGGTGTTGATGTCGACGTCTCATTATCCGCGTTCTCTCCGAGAAAGCAAAAGTAACTCCAGACACTGATACCGGCCCAGCTCTGGCGCAAGGGGAAGCTGTGGAAACCACCTTCATGCGCCTGATGTCCCTCGTCCCTTCCCGGCCGTTTTGCTGCAGGGCACCAGACGATCGACACCTCTGGGTTGGTCACGGCCGTGATGGGAGCCGAGGGAAAACGGAAAGGGAAGGCTGGATCCCGTGGGAAATGGGGCCAAGAGTCAAGGACCGTGCTGCTGCTGATCCTCTTCGTCACTCGCTGGGAGGAAGGCGCCCGAGGGAAGGGAGAGAACGGCCACTGATGTCCCCCAGCGCGAGGTGGACGACGGTTCCTGGGGCAAAGAGGTGATCGAGGGCACGTGGGAAGGAAAAGATCCCGAAAACACGACGACAGCCCCGAGATGCCACATCCGGCTTCCCCCGAGCTCCCTCCCGGCTGTGCTCCGCACCTTCTCCTTCATCACCAGCACCTCCCGCCCCGCTGATCGCCCAGCTCGTGTCAGGCGGCTGGAGAACGTGGTTCAGGAACACTGGGCAGGACGGAGCCAGCGGGCAGGACGCGGCCAGCAGGCGCTCGCTGCTCTCCTGGACAGGCCGGCCGGAGCCCTGAGGAGCCCCTGGGTCCTGGTGCCGTGCTGGTCACAGCCTCGTGATGCTGCTGGGCGAGCGTCTCATCCTCCCCTGCTGCTCCTCCCATACAGGTATCTTTTTTCTCATTTCCTCCCCTCTTCTTTTCCTTTCCTTCATCATTTCCCCTTTTTCTGCCTTATACCCCTCTCAAGTCTCTTTCGCTGCTGTCACCTCTTCTTTCTTCCTCTCTCCTTTCTGTTTTTTGATCCCATCTTCCCTCCTGTCTTCATCATCCTCTCTCCCTCTCCCTTTCCATCTCCTCCTCTCCTCCATAGGTAATTAATATATATCCATATTCACATATTCTATATATTCATATAGAATTCTGTATATTCATGAAATGAATCTATTTCTTGGCTGAGCTGATGGAGTTAGTTCTGTCCTGTCAACTGCAAATCTGAATTCTCAGGACAGGACCAAGTGGGCTGAAAATGCGTTGCCGTGGCGGTCCTGGAGATGTGCCCAACGTGGGACACAATGGGGTCTCCCCGGAGGCTTCTCTTCTCTCCCCTTCCTTCCCTCCCCTTCCTTCCCTCCCCTTCCTTCCCTCCCCTTCCTTCCCTCCCCTTCCTTCCCTCCCCTTCCTCCTCTCCCCTTCCTCCTCTCCCCTTCCTCCCCTTCCCTTCCCTCAGAACCCCATTCTGGTTTGGGATGAAGGGACCTCTGGAGATCATCCAGTCCAACCCCCCTGCTCCCGCGGGGTCCCAGAGCAGATCACACAGGATCCCAGGGGTCTGAATGTCTCACAGAAGGAGACTCCACACCCGCTCTGGGCAGCCTGGGCCAGGCTCTGGCACCTCCCAGCAAGCAAGTTTCTCCTTACGTTCAGATGGAGCCTCCTGGGTTTCAGTCTGTGCCCGTTGCCCCTCACCCTGGCGCTGGGCACCACTGAACAGAGTCTGCTCCATCCTGACACCCACCTGAGATATTGATCCCATTGATCACATCCCTCTCAGCTTCTCTTCTCCAGCTCAACAGCCCCATCTCTCTCAGTCTCTCCTGATCGGAATGATGCTCCAGACCCCTCAGCATCTCTGTGTCCCTCCACTGGACTCCCTCCAGTAACTCCTTGTCCTTCTTCAACTGGGGAGCCCAGAACTGGACCCAGAACTGCAGATGCAGCTTCCCCAGGGTGGAGCAGAGGGGGAGGATTCACCTCTCTCACCTGCTGCTCACACTCTTCTTAATAAATATCCCCCAGGTACCCTCGGCCTCGTGACCACAAGGACACATTGGTGACTTGTGGCCAACCTGATGTCACCCAGAACTCCCAAGTCCTTCTCGCAGAGCTGCTTTCCAGCGGGTCCACCCCCAAACCGTGCTGGTACTGGACCCCTGCCGCCCCAGGAGGGGCCGGTATCGCCCCGGTATCGCGATGGGTGGCACCAACGGCCCCGGTATCGCGATGGGTGGCACCGACAGCCCCGGTATCGCGATGGGTGGCACCGACGGCCCCGGTATCGCGATGGGTGGCACCGACAGCCCCGGTATCGCGATGGGTGGCACCGACAGCCCCGGTATCACGATGGGTGGCACCAACAGCGCCCTAACGTGGTGCTCATCAGTAAGAAGGGAGGGAAGGGGGTTGCAGGGCAGCCATCGCTCGGGGTCTGCGGGATCTCCCTGTGCTTGTGGGAGCCCACGAGTCTTTGCATCACGCCTTGCGTTTTATTCTCTCTTCCTCTTTCAATTACTTATCTCACTTGTTTTTTTTTATCTTAGCCCATGAGTTTTCTTATTTTGCTCCTCATATTCTTCATTCCCATCCTACTGAGGGGTGCGTGGGGCTGCTCTGCCAGCCCCGGCTGCCCCACCGCAGCTCCCCAGGCCCTCACGTCTCCCATCCCAGCAACAGCAGTGGCCGCGGCACTGATTTCTTTCCTCTCCCTTTTGCAGCCTCCTTGCGCTCGTCCTCTCCACGCCGATCTCTCCTGGCTTCCTCCAGCTGCTGTGTCCTCTGGGTAAGTGCAGCTCGACCCCTCCCAAGATGCTCTCGAGTTGGCTGGGGTTTCTAAAACAGAGGGAAAAGGGATGTCTCACTTTTCCTCATGCAGTTTCCTCCCAGACCCCTTTTACCCCCTGCGCTCTCCACAGACCCCAGTTACCGTTTCTGTTCGATGGGGAACATCTCACTGTGCTGTGCATGGCCAAGACGATGAGGACTCTGGACAGGAAATCCCTTCCAAGCGCAGCTTTCCTCTCACCGTTGGGCAGCGACAACAGCCCCGATATCGCGACAGCAGCACCGACAGCCCCGGTATCGCGACAGCAGCACCGACTGCCCCGGTATCGCGACAGCAGCACCGACAGCCCCGGTATCGCGACGGATGGCACCGACAGCCCCGGTATCGCGACGGATGGCACCGACAGCCCCGGTATGGCGACAGCAGCACCGACAGCACCGGTATCGCGACAGCAGCACCGACAGCACCGGTATCACGACAGCAGCACCGACAGCCCCGGTATCACGACAGCAGCACCGACAGCCCCGGTATCACGACAGCAGCACCGACAGCACTGGTATCACGACGGATGGCACCGACAGCCCCGGTATCGCGACAGCAGCACCGACAGCCCCGGTATCGCGACGGGCAGCAGTGATGGAGCTGGTATTGCGACGGCAGCACCGACGGCCCTGATATTGTGATGGGCAGTGACAGGGGCCCTGGTATCGTGATGGGCAGAACCAACAGCTCCAGTATCGTGATGGGCAGCACTGACGGTCCCAGTATTGTGACGGCAGCACCGACAGCACCGGTATCGCGATGGGTGGCACCAACAGCCCCGGTATCGCAATGGGCAGCAACAACGACCCCGGTATCGCGAAGGGCGGCACCGACGGCCCCGGTATCGCAATAGGGAGCACTGATGGTCCTGGTATCACGACAGGTGGCAACAACAGCGCTGGTATCGTCACAACAGCAGTGACGACGGCCCCAGTATCGTGATGGGCAGCAACGATGGTCCTGGTATCGCGATGGGTGGCACCGACGGCCCTGGTATCGCAATGGGTGGCACCGACGGCCCCGGTATCGCGATGGGTGGCACCGACGGCCCCGGTATCGTGACAGCAATAAATCTCAAGACCTCCCAAAATAAATCCCCCTTCCATCCCTCCAGGTGTGACAAGACCCTTAATTAACTTTTCATTAATCAAACAACTCAACCCCCCCGTTGTCACAAATCGCTGCATTAACGAACTTCAACTCATTCCAGAACCCAGTTTATTAAGCAAAGCAGAAAGCGCGTTAAACAGAAAGAAAAACACCAAACCCCCTGTTTCTCGGCTCAGATCGGGGCGCTTTACGGCACCATTTTGCCACCATTTCCCTTTCCGGTTCTTCCCACCGCGAGCAGCCGCTGCCCGTTGATCTCACAGCGGCGTTTTTTCCCAATCTCACAGGATTTCAGCCCAGTTCCGGCCCCGTTTCATGCGCCCCCTGGTGCCGGAGATGACGATCGGGCGCCAGCTCTTCCCATCAGACCCGATGCCGAGAAACCAAACCCCCCGTGGTCGCTTCTTCAAACACACGCGCAGATTCACCCCTTTTCTCCCCAAAAATCCCCCTCTGGATGCGCCGTCCGGTGGGAAAGCCGACGGTGGTTTCGGCGCGGGGGTTTCCTGAGGGCGCAAACCTACCCCGGGCGCTGCTCCGGCGCTGCGATCCCCATTTCAGCTGGTTCCTCAATTTTAAGGCGCTTCGGGGGCGGCTCGGTCCCGGCTTGCGGCTCCAGCATCGCCATTTCGGATGGTTTGTCCTCAATTCTCGAGCGTTTTGGGGGCTGCTTGGTCCCGGCCTGCGGCTCCGGCACCGGTGCTGCAATCGCCATTTCAACTGGTTTCTCCTCAATTTTAGGACGTTTCAGGGGCGGCTCGGTCCCGGCCTGCGGCTCCGGGATCACCATTTCGGCTGGTTCCTCTTCAATTCTCAAGCGCTTCAGGGGTGGCTTGGTCCCGGCCTGCGGCTCCAGCATCGCCATTTCAGCTGGTTTCTTCTCAATTTTGCAGCACTTTAGGGGCAGCTCGGTCTCAGCCTGCGGCTCCTGCACCACAATCACCATCTCGGCTGGTTTATCCTCAATTTTCAAAGGGTTTGGGGGCGGCTCGGTCCCATCCTGCAGCTCTGGTGCTGGCACCACAATCTCCATTTCAGCTGGTTCCTCCTCAATATTCAGGCACTTTGAGGGTGGCTCCGTCTCAGCCTGCGGCTCCGGCATCGCCATTTCGGCTGCTTTCTCCTCAGTTTGAAAGCATTTTTGGGGCGGCTCGGTCCCGGCCTGCGGCTCTGGCTCCGCAATCACCATTTCAGCTGATTTTTCCTCAATTTGAAAGCCCTTTGGGGTCGGCTCAGTCCCAGCCTGTGGCTCCGGTGCCGGCGCCACAATCGCCATTTCAGCTGGTTGGTCTTCAATTTCCAAGTATTTTGGGGGTGGCTCGGTCCCATCCTGTGGCTCCGTCACCACAATCTCCATTTTAGCTGGTTCCTCCTCTATTTCCAGGCACTTTGGTGGTGTCTCGGTCCCGGTCTGCAGCTCCGGCACCGCCATCACAATTTCAGCTGGTTCCTCCTCAATTTCCAAGTATTTTGGTGGTGGCTCAGTCCCGGCCTGCAGCTCTGGCTCCGGAATCGCCATTTCAGCTGGTTCCTCCTCAATCTTCAAGCATTTTGGGGGCATCTCAGTCTCATCCTGCGGCTCCGGCACCGGTGCCACAATCACCGTTTCAGTTGGTTTCTCCTCCATTTTAAAGCGCTTTGGGGGCGGCTCGGTCCCGGCCTCCGGCTCCGGCGCTGCAATCACTGTTTCGGTTGGTTCCTCATCAATTTTAAAGCCCTTCAGGGGCGGCTCAGTCCCAGCCTGCGGCTCCGGCGCCTCAATCACCGTTTCAGCTGGTTTCTCCTCCATTTTCAGGTATTTTGGTGGTGGCTCGGTCTCAGCCTGCAGCTCTGGCTCCGGCATCGCCATTTCCGCTGGTTTCTCAATTTTGAAGCGCTTTATGGGCAGCTCGGTCCCGACCTGCGGCTCCAGCTCCACAATCTCCATTTCGGCTGGTTTCTCTTCAATTTTCACACACTTTGGGGGCGGCTTCATCCTGGCCTGCGGCTCTGGCTCCACATTCACCACTTCGGCGGGTTTGTCCTCGATCTTCAAAGGCTTCAGGGGTGGCTCAATCCCGGCCTGCGGCTCCGGCGCCACAATCACAATTTCAGCTGGTTCCTCCTCAATTTTTAAGCGTTTCAGGGGTGGCTCCGTCCCGGCCTGCAGCTCCAGCTCCGGCATGGCCATTTCACCTGGTTTCTCCTGGATTTCAAAGCATTTTGCGGGTGGCTCGGTCCCCACCTGCAGCTCCGGTGCCACAATCACCATTTCAGCTGCTTTCTCCTCTATATTCAGGCACTTTGGGGGCAGCTCAGTCCCGGCTTGCGGATCCGGCTCCGGCGCCGCAATCTCCATTTCGGTTGGTTTCTCCTCAATTTGAAAGCCCTTTGGGGTCAGCTCAGTCCCGGCCTGTGGCTCTGGTGCTGGTGGCACAATCACCATTTCGCCTGCTTTCTCCTCAATTTCCAAGTATTTTGGGGGTGGCTCAGTCCCAGCCTGCGGCTCCGTCACCACAATCACCATTTCAGCTGCTTCCTCCTCTATTTTCAGGCACTTTGAGGGTGGCTCGGTCTCAGCCTGCAGCTCCGGCACCGGCATCACCATTTCAGCTGGTTTGTTCTCAATTTCCAAGTATTTTGGTGGTGGCTCAGTCCCGGCCTGCAGCTCCGGTGTCAAAATCACCATTTCAGCTGCTTTCTCCTCTATTTCCAGGTATTCTGGTGGTGGCTCGGTCTCAGCCTCCGGCTCCGGTGCCGCAATCTCCATTTCAGGTGGTTTGTCCTCAATTTTCGCACACTTCAGGGGCTGCTCCGTCCCGGCCTGCAGCTCCGGCTCCGCAATCACCTTTTCAGCTGCTTTCTCCTCCATTTCCAGGCAGTTTGGAGGCGGCTCGGTCCCGGCTTGCGGCTCCGGCACCGGCACCGCCATTTCACCTGGTTTGTCTTCAACTTCCAAGTATTTTGGGGGTGGCTCAGTCCCCATCTGCAGCTCCGGCACCGGTGCCAAAATCCCCATTTCGGCTGGTCTGTCCTCAATTTTAACGCATTTTGGGGGCGGCTCAGTCCCCACCTGTGGCTCCAGTGCCATAATCACCATTTCAGCTGGGTTTTCCTCAATATTCAGGCACTTTGGGGGCGGCTCAGTCCCAGCCTGCGGCTCTGGTGCCACAATCCCCATTTCGGCTGGTTTGTTCTCAATTTCCAAGTATTTTGGGGGTGGCTCGGTCCCCATCTGCAGCTCCGGCACCGGTGCCAAAATCCCCATTTCAGCTGGTTTTTCCTCAATTTTCAGGCACTTCGGGGGTGGCTCAGTCTTGGCCTGCGGCTCTGGCACCACAATCTCCATTTCGGTTGGTTTGTCCTCAAATTTCAGGTATTTTGGTGGTGGCTCAGTCCCGGCTTGCAGCTCTGGTCCCGCAATCACCATTTCGCCTGCTTCCTCCTCAATTTTGAAGCACTTTAGGGGCAGCTTGGTCTCAGCCTGCGGCTCCAGCGCCACAGTCGCCATTTCAGCTGGTTTCTCCTCAATTTTCACACATTTCAGGGGTGGCTTGGTCCCCGTCTGCGGCTCCGTCACCACAGTCACCATTTCAGCTGCTTTCTCTTCAATTTCCAAGCCCTTTGGAGTCAGCTCGGTCCCCACCTGCAGCTCCCGCGCCCGGTGCCACCTCATGTGTGCGTTCTTGCCCCGCATCGTGGCAAACGCCCTGGAAACGGGGCGGAAAACCCAGGTTTTAGTGCTTTTTGGCTTCACCCTCTCTGGGTGCGTTTTGGCGCGGGTCCGGCGCCGTTTCTCGGCTCCGCGCCGGGTGGCTTTAACACCTTTTAACCTCTTTATCCCCAAATAAGCAACAACTCACCTGCCGCACTCAGTGCATGGAAAGGACTCCCCGGCGCCCTCATTTTGGGCCATTTGCTGCTTCATTTTGGCCCTTTCCTCGGGCGAGGGACGGGGCTTCTTCTTCGGGGGCTGGAAAGTGGCCTGGAAAGCAGAGATTCCCCTCATTCCCCCCTTTCACCAAAGGTCGAGAGCACTGAGAATAAACCAGCTTGGAAACAAGACCCTATGGAACAGCCCATAGAGACAACTCAGCCAGGTGAGGCTAAAAGAGCCAAAACCGGCTCTTTTTGTGACACAAACCACCGCTTTTTGGCAGGGAACGCACAGCAATTCCCTTCGGCAGCAAAGCCAAAACCACAGAATATCCCCCAAACCATTCAAACCCCACCAGGATCGTTAATACCTGGAATCACTGCAATCAACCTGCAGCCAATCGAGCCCATTTCGGGCCCAAAAAGCCGCTTTTTTGGCCTCAAGGCGGTTTTCCCGTGGCGCAAATTCCGCGTAAACGCGTTTTCTACCTTCTCCTCGGCCTTTTCCTTGTTTCTCTTGGCTTTTTTGCCCGTCCCTTTTGCTCGGTAGGACTTGAGTTTGGTCGTTTTCTTCCAGGTGTAGTAATATTCAACACACTGGGCCACAGTCTTAGTCTGGACCTAAGCGAGGGGATAGGGGCGGTTTAGGATGGAAACGCCGCGGTAAATCACATTTACGCCTCGTTTTGTCTCATTCCGGTGCCTTTTTTGCAGCGTTAAGCAGCAAAATGACATTTGGAGAATGGGAGTTCGATGCGTGACTCAAAAACGCGGCTTTTTGGGTTAAAAACGGATGATTTTGGGGGATTTACCTTCTTGTGGATGCGATAAAAGTCCTTCTTGTGGGTGGCAAAAGCACGGTGGAAAAGCTGCTGCTCCAATGGTGTCCACGTGTCCGAGCCTGCGGGGCAATGAGCGGGTTCGTTATGGGGAACGCAATTAGCAAATGGGGCGGGGGGGTCGTTATCGGCACCCCAAGATGTTTAAATCAGCGTGGAAAGGGTATCGTGGTGTCTGTTTGTGTCCTGGGGGGGAATGGGCCCCGTTCCTCGTTTACCTGCGTAATGATAATTGGCCAGAGGGTCCGATTCGGACTTGGGGGGCCCCCCCGAAAGCAGCATCTCCAGCGCCTTCTGCAAGAGGAAGAGGCTCGGGGTTCCCCTTCCATTCGGAGCAGGACGCCCCAAGATGTGATTTTGGGGGTTTTGGGTGATATCGGGGGGTTTTGGGGAGATATCGGGGGGTTTGGGGGAGGTATTGGGGGGTTTTGGGGTGATATCAGGGGGCTTTGGGGTGATATAGGGGGGTTTTGGAGAGATATCGGGGGGTTTTGGAGAGATATCATGGGGATTTGGGGTGATATCGGGGAGGTTTTGGGGTGATATCGGGGGGTTTGGGGGAGATATCAGGGGGTTGTGGAGTGATATTGGGGGCATGGGGGTGATATTGGGGCTTTTGGGGGTGATATCAGGGGGTTTGGGGTGATACCGGGGGGTTTTGGGGTGATATCAAGGGGTTTTGGGGAGATATCGGGGTTTTGGCGTGATATCGGGGGGTTTTGGGCAGATACCGGGGGGTTTTGGGGTGACATCGAAGGTTTGTAGGGTGACATCGGGGGGTTTTGGGGTGATATCCGGGGGTTTGGGGTGATATCGGGGGCTTTTGGGGTGATATCAAGGGGTTTTGGGGAGATCTCAGGGGATTTTGGGGTGATATCAGGGGGTTTTGGGGTGATATTGGGGGGTACTGGGGTGATATCAGGAGGTTTTCGGGAGATATCAGGGGGTTTGGCGGTGATATCGGGGGCTTTTGGGGAGATATCAAGGGGTTCTGGGGGGATATCAGGGCGTTTGGGGTGATATCGGGGGCTTTGGGGTGATATCAGGGGGTTTTGGAGTGATATCGGGGGCATAGGGGTGATATTGGGGCTTTTGGGGTGATATCGGGGGGCTTGGGGGTGATATCGGGGGCTTTTGGGGTGATATTGGGGGCTTTGGGGAGATATCGGGAAGTTTGGGGAGATATTGGGGGGTTTGGGGAGATACCGGGGGGTTTTGGGGAGATATCAAGGGGTTTTGGGGAGATATCAAGTGGGTTTGGGGTGATAACGGGGGGGTTTGGGGTGATATCAGGAGATTTTGAGGTGATATCGGGGGGTTTGGGGAAATATCAAGGGGTTTTGGAGTGATATCGGGGGCATGGGGGTGATATTGGGACTTTTGGGGGTGATATCGGAGGGTTTTGGGGTGATATCGAGGGGTTCTGGGGTGATATCAAGGGGATTTGGGGAGATATCAGGGGGTTTTGGGGTGATATCGGGTTGTTTTGGGGAGATATCGGGGTGTTTTGGGGAGATATCAGGGGATTTTGGGGTGATATCGGGGTTTTGGGGTGATATCAGGGGGTTTGGGGTGATATTGGGGCTTTTGGGGTGATGTCGGGGGTTTGGGGAGATATCGGGGGGTTTTGGGGAGATATCAAGGGGTTTTGGGGAGATATCAAAGGGGTTTGGGGTGATGTCGGGGGCTTTTGGGGTGATATTGGGGTGTTTGGGGAGATATCGGGGGGTTTTGGGGAGATATCAGGGGGTTTTGGAGTGATATCGGGGGCATGGGGGTGATATTGGGGCTTTTGGGGTGATATCGAGGGGTTCTGGGGTGATATCAAGGGGTGTTGGGGAGATATCAGGGGGTTTTGGGGAGATATCATGGGGATTGGGGTGATATCGGGGAGGTTTTGGGGTGATATCCGGGGTTTGGGGTGATATCGGGGGTTTTGGGGAGATATCGGGGGTTTGGGGAGATACCAGGGTGTTTTGGGGCAATATCAGCGGTTTTGGGGTGATATCGGGGCTTTTGGAGTGATATCGGGGGCATGGGGGTGATATTGGGGCTTTTGGGGTGATATCGGGGGGCTCTGGGGTCACATCAAGGGGTTTTGGGGAGATATCAGGAGGTTTTGGGGTGATATTGGGGGGTTTGAGGGAGATATCGGGGGTTTTGGGGAGATATCGGGCGTATGGGGGCGATATTGGGGGGCTTTGGGGGTGATATTGGGGGGTTTGGGGTGATATCAGGGGGTTTGGGGTGATATCGGGTGGTTTTGGGGTCACTCACCATCAGGTCGCCGCGCGCTGCGTGCAGGCAGTGCAGGGCCAGCTCCAGGTTGGGGACGGCGCCGGGGACGGCGCTGGAGCTCCCAGGGATGGCGCTGGAGCTCCCGGGGATGGCGCTGGAGCTCCCGGGGATGGCGCTGGAGCTCCCGGGGACGGCGCTGGAGCTCCCGGGGACGGCGCTGGAGCTCCCGGGGACGGCGCTGGAGCTCCCGGGGACGGCGCTGGAGCTCCCGGGGACGGCGCTGGAGCTCCCGGGGACGGCGCTGGAGCTCCCGAGGATGGCGCTGGAGCTCCCGGGGACGGCACTGGAGCTCCCGGGGACGGCACTGGAGCTCCCGGGGATGGCGCTGGAGCTCCCGGGGATGGCGCTGGAGCTCCCGAGGATGGCACTGGAGCTCCCGGGGATGGCACTGGAGCTCCCGGGGACGGCACTGGAGCTCCCAGGGATGGCACTGGAGCTCCCGAGGATGGCACTGGAGCTCCCGAGGATGGCACTGGAGCTCCCGAGGATGGCACTGGAGCTCCCAGGGACGGCACTGGAGCTCCCGGGGATGGCACTGGAGCTCCCGAGGATGGCACTGGAGCTCCCAGGGATGGCGCTGGAGTTCCCGAGGATGGCACTGGAGCTCCCGGGGATGGCACTGGAGCTCCCAGGGGTGGCGCTGGAGCTCCCAGGGACGGCACTGGAGCTCCCGAGGATGGCACTGGAGCTCCCAGGGACGGCACTGGAGCTCCCGATGATGGCACTGGAGCTCCCAGGGATGGCACTGGAGCTCCCGAGGATGGCACTGGAGCTCCCAGGGACGGCACTGGAGCTCCCAGGGATGGCACTGGAGCTCCTGGGGATGGCGCTCGAGTTTCCAGGGATGGCACTGGAGCTCCCAGGGATGGCACTCGAGCTCCTGGGGATGGTGCTGGAGTTCCCCAGGATGGCGCTGGAGCTCCCGGGGATGGCACTGGAGCTCCCGGGGATGGCGCTGGAGCTCCCGGGGATGGTGCTGGAGCTCCCGGGGATGGTGCTGGAGCTCGCCATGGACAGCAGGGTCAACACTGCAACCGACACGGGGTGGGGGAAACGGGGTGATGGGACATGGGGATGTTGGGGTTCAGGGGGGAAATGGGGTGATATGAGGTGGGGATGTTGGGGTTTGGGGGGGAAAGGGGGATGTGACATGGGGGTGTTGGGGGAAAGGGGGATGTGACATGGGGGTGTTGGGGTTTGGGGAAAGGGGGATGTGACATGGGGATGTTGGGGTTTGGGGAAAGGGGGATGTGACATGGGGGTGTTGGGGTTTGGGGGTGGAAATATGGGATCCAACAAGGAAAAGCTGGGGTTTTTCAAGGAAAAGCGTGATACGACAATGGGTACGATTCAAGGAAAAGTTGGAGTTGGTCAAGAAAAGATGCGATATGATAAAGGAAATGTTGGGGTTTGTCAAGAAAAGGTGCAATAGGACAAGGAAAAGTTGGGTTTTGTTGAGAAAAGACATGATAGGACAATGGAAACGTTGGGTTTTGTCAAGAAAAGACACGATAGGACAAGCAAAAGTTGGGTTTATGTCAAGAAAAGACACGATAGGACAAGGAAAAGTTGGGTTTGGTTGAGAAAAGATGCGATAGGACAAGGAAAACTTGGAGTTGGTCAAGATAAGACGCAATAGGACATGGAAAAGTTGGGTTTATGTCAAGAAAAGACAATAGGACAAGGAAAAGTTGGCTTTTGTCAAGAAAAGACACGATAGGTCAAGGAAGAGTTGGAGTTGGTCAAGATAAGAACCAATAGGACAAGGAAAAGTTGGGTGTATGTCAAGAAAAGACGCGATAGGACAACAGAAACGTTGGGTTCTGTCAAGAAAAGACGTGATAAGACAAGGAAAAGTTGGGTTTTGTTGAGAAAAGATGCGATAGGACAAGGAAAAGTTGGGTTTTGTTGAGAAAAGACGTGATAGGACAATGGAAACGTCAGGGTTGGTCAAGAAAAGGTGCGATACAACAATGGGTACGATACGAGAAGGAAAAGTTGGGTTTATGTTGGGTTTTGGGGACAAAAGGCGCGATACGGGACAGCGGAAAACGAGCCAACCAGGTGGAGCGGAGAGCAAGAAAGACACGGAGAAACGTCACTATTTCTACCCAAAAGGCAGCGTTGGGAGCCCCAAGAGCAGCGACGACCCCCCCGGGGCCCAGGTGGGGTGGGCCAGGCACCCAATGCGTGCGATACCTGGGTCGGGCGCCTGCGGGTCGGTGTCCATGTCCCCCCAGGGCTTCCAGACCAGCTCCGCGCGCTCCTCGTCCTGCTGCGCCTGCGCTGGGTCGCGCAGGGCCGGCAGCTCCGCCTGGAAGCCGCTCCCCACGTTGATCTGCCTGGAGAGGGGACGAGAGGCGGTGACGGGGACCGCGGCGGCGCGGCGGGGGGGACGGGGGCGTTCTGAGCGCTCACGGCATCATCGTGCTCCGATCGGCACCGAAACCGCGCGGTTCGGCCGAAAACCACAGGGATTCGCTCCGAGACGCGGCAGAGTGGGAGAGACGCCCTGCGAGGGCTCGGAACAACAAAGCGTTGCCGGGGTTCCGCCGCGACATCAGCGCCGCCGGTGACATCAGCGCCTCGTGTTCCGTTCGGAATGGACGTCAATGGGTCCTGGTGGGCCAAACGAGGGGCAGGAAAAGCGCGACGCACCCGTTTTGCGCCCGTTTTTGGTGGTTTGGGGACTCATGGCCGGACGCTGATTTTGGGGGCGTCCTTCACCAGGCACAATCCCAAGTCGCCGTCCATTCTGCCTGCAGGATATTGAGAAATAAGGGGGGAAAAGCAACGCTCAGGATCAAAATCATCGTGCTGAGACCGTTCCTCGGCGTCACAACCACAAATTGTCCCAATTCCCATCGTTTTGGTGAAATCGGTCGCTGATGGATCATCCCAATGGGGTTTTGCAGTCGATCGCAGCACTCGGGTGGTTTTTACACCCGATATCGCAGCAAAACGCTGGGGGGTTGTTTCCATCCCATATTCCACAAAATCACCCATTTTGGGGTTTTTTGGGAGCACGAGCTCTGCGTTTGCCACCACAAACCAGCGAGGGGACGCCGAACCCAAACCGGGTTCACCGGGCGGTTTTACACCGGGATCGCTCGGCCCGGGTTGAGATAAACCCCCCGTAAACCACAACCATAAAGCGGGGTGTTCCCCCCAAAGCGCTACGTGGGGACATCCGCATCGCACCGAATTAACCCCGCGGGGCGGCCGAAAGCGCTTCAATCCCGGTGTCGGGATCACGAGGGGTTTCGGCCTCCGTCGCCTTTTTGCTGCGAGATCTTCCCATCCGGAGACGCATTTTCGGTGACCTGGGCAACATCGAACGAGAAAAGGGTTAAAGGTGGAAAACGCACAAAATCACACGGGCGTTTATCTGCTTTTCCTCCTTTTTTGGCTCAAAAGCAAGCGGCGAACCCCAAAATGAGGGGTCTGGGGACCCTCCGGTCCTGCTGATGCTTCCTCCCTTCCACCCAACTCGAGGCGATCGCCGGGTTCCGTATTTCGGATCAATAACCCAGCGGGAGCCTGGAGCCTCCCAGAGCCCGTCCCTGGGGTAGCGGCCGCCGAGCGCGTCCCCATAGCGTTATTTGGGTGTAATTTGGGGGGTTTTGGGGCACGTAGCACCCTTGGTTCAGCCAGGGACACACACACGGGTGCTCCGGGAAGCGACTCCGGCGCCGCCGGTTGCCGAATCATCGCACAACCATCCAAGTACTCGTCACCCACCTCGTTCCTTGTCACCGGAACCAACACCGGGATCACCAGGGGGGTGTTTTTGGACAGCGTCGGGGGTTCGGAGGCGCCGTTTCCATCTCCCAACGATGGTTTCGCGGTGTTTGCATCGCCCGCGTCGCGCACCTGAGCACAAACGGAACCGGGAGCGTCGGTGGCGCTGGAGGATATCAAAGCGCTTTGCAAACTGCTCTTCCCAATTATTTCTCCGTTATATAACGAGGATAATAAAACCCGCTACGCTAAACACGACCCAAACCGGGCGGGAGCGCGCAACGCGAATCTTTACACCGCAGCGATTCCCTATTTCTCGTTTTCTCACCCCGTCGTCTCCACTCAATCGGCAGCGACTTTCACAAATCATCCAGTTACGCACAATTTGGTAACGACCCCCGCAAAGGGCTTCTACGGCACCGCCGTCCCCCTCGCCGCCTTCGCTCAGATCCCCGCTCAATGAGCAGCACCCACGGGTGCCCGTTACCTGCCCCCTCTCGGCGTCCACCGACCACCCGTGGTTCCGGCACATGGAGACGCCGCCATCCTCAACCGGAGCAGCCGCCAAGTGGCTAAAGTGACAAAAATCAGGATAAATAGGTAAAAAAATCAACATGATAAAGCCGCGGCGCTTTTAGAACAGATGGCGCAGTCGGCACTGAAGCTCCAGGCAGGTGGAGCTTGCCCGGTGGAATCAATCGGCGTTCGGTCTCAAAGGTTTCAACCCAAAAGGGTTAAATAACAAGGATTTAAGGCAAACGTGCCCTCGAGCTCCCACGGGTTCACTCACCGCCCGGCGCAGGCGTTTTCCTCCGCGCCGCGGTCGGCAGGCGGTAGATGTTCCCACCCTGCAGGAGAGAAGCAACGGTGGCGGGCAGGGGTTGCTCTGCCGTTAATAAATGCTCATCATTAATAGATAGCGACCGTTAATCAATACCGATTGTTGATAAATACCAGCCACCGTTAATAAATACTGACCGCCATTAGTAAATACTGATCATCCTTAATAAATACTGATCGCCGTTAATACATACTGACCATCATTAATAAATACTGATCGTTATTAATAAATGCTGATCACCGTTAATAAATATTGATCCTTATTAATAATGATGATCGTCATTAATAAATACTGATCATCATTAATACTGATCGTTATTAATAAATACTGATCACCATTAGTAAATACTGACCATCATTAATAAATACTGATCACCAGTAATATTGATCCTTATTAATAATGCTGATTGTCATTAATAAATACTGATCATAATTAATAAATACTGACCATCATTAATAAATACTGATCACCATTAATAGATATTGATCCTTATTAATAATGCTGATCGTTATTAATAAATACTGACCATCATTAATAAATACTGATCACCAGTAATAAATATTGATCCTTATTAATAATGCTGATTGTCCTTAATAAATACTGACCATCATTAATAAATACTGATCACCATTAATAGATATTGATCCTTATTAATAATGCTGATCATTATTAATAAATACTGACCATCATTAATAAATACTGATCACCATTAATAGATATTGATCCTTATTAATAATGCTGATCGTTATTAATAAATACTGACCATCATTAATAAATACTGAGCGTCATTAACAAATACTAGCTGTTATTAATAATTACTGATCACCATTAATAAATACTGATCATCATTAATAAATACAGACCATCATTACTAAATACTGATCGTTATTAATAAATAATGATCACCATTAATAAATAATGACCATCATTAGTAAACACTGATCATTAGTAAATACTGAGCTCAAGGCTCAGGTTGGGCTCCAGGTCGGGCTCCAGGCTCAGGTCGGGCTCCAGGCTCAGGTTGGGCTCCAGGTCAGGCTCCAGGCTCAGGTTGGGCTCCAGGTCGGGCTCCAGGCTCAGGTTGGGCTCCAGGTCGGGCTCCAGGCTCAGGTTGGGCTCCAGGTCGGGCTCCAGGCTCAGGTTGGGCTCCAGGTCAGGCTCCAGGCTCAGGTCAGGCTCCAGGCCGGGCTCCAGGCTCAGGTCGGGCTCCAGGTCGGGCTCCAGGCTCAGGTCGGGCTCCAGGCTCAGGTTGGGCTCCAGGCTCAGGTTGGGCTCCAGGCTCAGACTGGGCTCCAGGTTGGGCTCCAGCGCTTCCCCACAGAGCAGCCCGGGGCTCTGGGCAAAGCCACGCAGCTCGTCGCCCAAGGGAAACAGGTCCATGGTCACCGGGCTCCAAACACCCCGGAGCAAAAACCAGAGCGGCCCCAGGACACCCGGGCTCCCAAAGAGCCTGGAAAAGGGACACAAAGAGTTAAATTGGGGGGAGTGAAGTGGCTGCTGATGCTGAGAAACCCCCGGGGGTTCGGGGCTGGGGGGAAAGGGGGGATCTGTATGAAAACTGCTCTGGGGAAAAGGGGGGAAGGGGTTTCCTTACCATGAGTTCACCTAAAGCTCTGAACTAAGGGCTCGTGTGGCTCAGCCCTAAAGTGTTGGCTCGTTAGTGGGCACCCAATTATGTTTCATTAACCCTTAAAATGTTCGTGCCCTCTATCAGACCCAGGAGTTCGGGCGGGGATTCAGTTCAGGAGGGACCCGGGAGTTTGGGAAAGGGGACCCAGGAGTACCCCTAAGGACCCAGTAGTTGGGGGGGGAACCAGGAGTTTGGGAAAGGGACCCAGGAGTTCGGGTGGGGATTCAGTTCAGGAGGGACCCAGGAGTACCCCTAAGGACCCAGTAGTTGGGGAGGGACCCAGGAGTGCCCCAAGGGACCCAGGGATTCGGGAAAGGGACCCAGGGATTCGGGAAAGGGACCCAGGAGTTCGGGAGAGCGGACCCAGGAGTTCGGGTGGGGATTCAGGTCAGGAGGGACCCAGGAGTTTGGGAAAGGGGACCCAGGAGTTTGGGAAAGGGACCCAGGAGTTTGGGAAAGGGACCCAGGAGTTTGGGAAAGGGACCCAGGAGTTCGGGTGGGGATTCAGTTCAGGAGGGACCCAGGAGTACCCCTAAGGACCCAGTAGTTGGGGAGGGACCCAGGAGTTTGGGAAAGGGGACGCAGGAGTCCTGGAGAGGGGACACAGGAATTCGGGAGAGCGGACCCAGGACTTCGAGTGGGGATTCAGGTCAGGAGGGACCCAGGAGTTCGGGAAAGGGGACCCAGGAGTACCCCTAAGG
Organism: Patagioenas fasciata; assembly: GCF_037038585.1. Taxonomy (NCBI): domain Eukaryota; kingdom Metazoa; phylum Chordata; class Aves; order Columbiformes; family Columbidae; genus Patagioenas; species Patagioenas fasciata. Next base: position 1,657,956 of record NC_092552.1, on the reverse strand, counting down.
ACCCAGGAGTCTGGGAAAGGGACCCAGGAGTTCGGGTGGGGATTCAGTTCAGGGGGTCCCAGGAGTACCCCTAAGGACTCAGTAGTTGGGGAGGGACCCAGGAGTGCCCCAAGGGACCCAGGAGTTCGGGAAAGGGACCCAGGAGTCCTGGAGAGGGGACCCAGGCGTCTGGGAAAGGGACCCAGGAGTTCAGGCGGGGATTCAGGTCAGGAGGGACCCAGGAGTTCGGGAGAGGGGACCCAGGAGTCCCCCTAAGGACCCAGTAGTTGGGGGGGGACCCAGGAGTGCCCCAAGGGACCCAGGAGTTCGGGAGAGAGGACCCAGGAGTTTGGGAATGGGGACCCAGGAGTTTGGGAGAGAGAACCCAGGCGTCCGGGAAAGGGACCCAGCAGTTCCGGAAAGGGACCCAGGCGTTCGGGAGAGCGGACCCACGAGTTCGGGCAGGGATTCGGATCAAGAGGGACCCAGGAGTTCGGGAGAGAGGACCCAGGCGTCCGGGCGATCCCGCCGCGTGGCCACGCCCCCTCCCCATCACCCCGCCCACCTCCCCTTGGCCCCGCCCCTTCCCGCCCCCCCCCGCGCCTGCGCCGCGCGGCCTCCCCGGAGCCGAGCGGGCTCCGTCCCTCTCCTCCCCCCCTCCCACCCCTGTGCTCCGGGTGCCGAGTTCGAATCCCCCCGCAGCCGCCTCCTCCCCCCGCTCCCTCGGTGTGCGGGGCCTTGCGGGAGCGCTGCGTGCGGGACAACGCGGGGCGGGAGCCCCCGGCGCCCCCGGGATGCGTGAGGGCGGCCGGCAGGGCCTGCGGCGGCCATGACAGGTGAGGAGCTCCCCCCCCACACCCCGCGCAATGGGCTCGTCCGGCAGGAAGCGCTTCCCTTGCGGCTCAATAGGCCCGGGGGGCGAGGGTTTTATCAACTATTTTCGACTCTTAACACTTAATAAGGGGCTTTTCTCCCCAAAAGGGCTGGGGGGGCGTGTGCTCACCATCCCTTTAGGGGTTTAAAAGGCGTTTAGGCGCGGTTTAAGGGCGCCTTTTAGCGCTGGTTGTGCTTGGAGGCTGCTTTGTTTGTAAATCGGCATTAGTTGTAATCAATGTAATTTATGCCGTTTACTTTGTTATTCCCAGAATAATGAGGGGTCAAAAGCCGCTGTTAGCGCCACTTATTGCTTTGGGTTTATGGGGAAACCCCCCCACGCCCCCCCCTGTGGCGCGGAATGGAGTCGCCCGGCTACTGAGGCACCGCGGGGACTGAACCATCCGGGGGGGGGGGGGGAACCACCCCCCCCACACTTCCCCCATAGGGTAGAATGGAGTCGCCCAGCTACTGAGGAGCCGCGGGGACTGAACCATCCGGGGAGGGGGGAGGGGGGGGGGAACCACCCCCCCACACCCCCCAATGCGCCCGCCCGCTCCATTAGAGGGAGGGGGCGGGTTCTGTCACCTTTGGGTGCTGGGTAAGGGGGTTGAATGGAGACACCCCCTAAATGCCCCCAATGGGGGATCCCAAACACCACAACTAATTGGCAAAGCTAATTAAAGCCTTATTAATGATAATTAACGCAGCGGAGACGCGAACGGAGCCAAAAGTTGGGAAGATTTGGAAAATTGGGGAAAATTTGGGAAATGTTGGAAAATTTTGGAAAAATTCAGAAAAAGTTGGGAAATGGAGAATTTTGCAAATTTGGAAAATGTTGGAAAGTTTTGAAACATTTGGAAAATGTTGGGAAATTTGGAAAATGTGGAAAAAACTTGGAAAAATTTGGAAAATTTTGGAAATTTTGGAAAATGTTGGAAAATTGTGGAAATGTTGGAAAAATGCAGAAAAAATTGGGAAATGTTGGAGAATTCTGAAAATTTGGAAAATGTTAAAAATTTGAAAAATGGAAAATTTTGATACACTTGGAAAATTATGGAAAATTTGGAAAATGTTGGAAAATGTGGAAAAAGCTTTGAAAACTTTGGAAAATTTGGAAAATTTGGAGAATGTTGGAAAATTTTGAAGGTGTTGGAAAATCTTGGAGAATTTTGAAAAACTTGGAAAATGTTGGAAAAATTGAAAAATTATGGAAAATTTGGAAAATTATGAAAAATTTTGAATCTGAAAATTATGAAGAATTTTGAAAAACTTGGAAAATTCTGAAACATTTTGAAATATTTTGGAACATTTTGAAAATTTCGGCCCATTTTGAAAATTTTGAAAAAATTTGACAAATTTGGAAAATTGCAAAACATTTGGAAAAATTTGGAAAATTTTGGACCATTTGGAAAATTTTGAAACATTTGGAAAAATGTGATAATTTGGAAGATTTTGAAACATTTTGCAAAACTTGGAAATTTTGGAAAATTTTGGAACTTTGGGGAAATTTGAAAGTCTGAAAAATGTTGAAGAATTTTGGACCATTTTGAAAAATGTTGAAACCTTTTGAAAAAGTGGGGGAAATTTGGGCAATTTTGAAAAGCTTTGAACATTTGGAACCATTTGGGAAATTTCAGAAAAATGTTGGAAATTTTGGACAGTTTCCAAAGTTTGGGGGAAAGTTTTGAAAATTTCAATAAATTTTGAAAATTTCAATAAATTTTGAAAACTTGTGTTAAATGTTGAAAATTTGTGTTAAATTTTGAAACTTTTTGATGAATTTGTGTTAGATTTTGAAAATTTTGGATAACTGTTAAATTTTGAAAACTTTGATAACTGTGTTAGATTTTGAAAAATTTTGGATAAATTTGTGTTAAATTTTGAAACTTTTTGATAACTGAGATTTTGAAACTTTTTGATAAATTAGTGTTAAATTTTGAAAACTTTTGATAAATTTGTGTTAGATTTTGAAAATTTTGGGTAACTTTGTGTTAGATTTTGAAAATTTTTCATAAATTTGTGTTAGATTTTGAAAAATTTTGATAAATTTGTGTTAGATTTTGAAAATTTTTCATAAATTAGTGTTAGATTTTGAAATTTTTTGATAGCTTTGTGTTAGATTTTGAAAATTTTGGATAACTGTGTTAAATTTTGGAAATTTTGGATAAATTAATGTTAAGTTTTGGAAATTTTGGATAAATTAGTGTTAAATTTGGGAAATTTTGGATAGTGTTAAACTTTGGAAATTTTGGATAGATTAGTGTTAAGTTTTGGAAATTTTGGATAGATTAGTGTTAAATTTGGGAAATTTTGGATAGTGTTAAACTTTGGAAATTTTGGATAGATTAGTGTTAAGTTTTGGAAATTTTGGATAAATTAGTGTTAAACTTTGGAAATTTTGGATAAATTAGTGTTAAACTTTGGAAATTTTGGATAAATTAGTGTTAAGTTTTGGAAATTTTGGATAAATTAGTGTTAAGTTTTGGAAATTTTGGATAGATTAGTGTTAAGTTTTGGAAATTTTGGATAGTGTTAAACTTTGGAAATTTTGGATAAATTAGTGTTAAACTTTGGAAATTTTGGATAAATTAGTGTTAAACTTTGGAAATTTTGGATAGATTAGTGTTAAACTTTGGAAATTTTGGATTGTGTTACATTTTGGAAATTTTGGATAAATTAGTGTTAAACTTTGGAAATTTTGGATAGATTAGTGTTAAACTTTGGGAATTTTGGATAAATTAGTGTTAAGTTTTGGAAATTTTGGATAAATTAGTGTTACGTTTTGGAAATTTTGGATAAATTAGTGTTAAACTTTGGAAATTTTGGATAACTTAGTGTTAAGTTTTGGAAATTTTGGATAACTTAGTGTTCAAGTTTGGAACTTTTGGATAACTTAGTGTTGAATTTGGAACTTGGGATCCCTTGTGCTGACCGTGGGCGCCTTGCCTCCCCAGGCCGGTAGCCCCCGTGTCCCAGCATGGCCGAGGTGTGGGTGGTGAAGGAGGGCTGGCTGCACAAGAGAGGTGAGAGACAGCCCCTCCCGCTCGTTAGCGCCCGGCGGTAATTACCGGCCATTACAAACCCCTTTCCATTTCCCCTTCTTCCCCTTCCCCCTTTTCCCCTTCCCCCTTTTCCCCTTCCCCCTTTTCCCCTTCCCCCTTTTCCCCTTCCCCCTTTTCCCCTTCCCCCTTTTCCCCTTCCCCCTTTTCCCCTTCCCCCTTTTCCCCTTCCCCCTTTTCCCCCTTCCCCCCCTTCCCCCCCTTCCCCCCCTTCCCCCCCTTTCCCCCCCTTTTCCCCCCTTTTCCCCCCTTTTCCCCCCTTTTCCCCCCCTTTCCCCCCTTTCCCCCCTTCCCCCCCTTTTCCCCCCCTTTCCCCCCTTTCCCCCCTTTCCCCCCCTTTCCCCCCTTTCCCCCCTTCCCCCCTTTTCCCCCCCCTTCCCCCCTTTCCCCCCCCTTTCCCCCCCTTCCCCCCTTTCCCCCCTTTCCCCCCCCTTTCCCCCCCTTTCCCCCCCTTCCCCCCCTTCCCCCCCCCCCCCCCCCCCCCCCTTTCCCCCCTTCCCCCCCCCTTTTCCCCCCCTTTTCCCCCCTTTCCCCCTTTTCCCCCCACCTTTTCCCCCCACCTTTTCCCCCCACCTTTTCCCCCCACCTTTTCCCCCCACCTTTTCCCCCCACCTTTTCCCCCCCTTTTCCCCCCCCTTTTCCCCCTTTTCCCCCCTTTTCCCCCTTTTCCCCCTTTTCCCCCTTTCCCCCTTTTCCCCCCTTTTCCCCCCTTTTCCCCCCCTTTTCCCCCCTTTCCCCCCTTTCCCCCTTTCCCTTTCCCCCCCTTTCCCCCCTTTTCCCCCGCTTTTCCCCCCTTTCCCCCCTTTCCCCCCCTTTTCCCCCCTTTCCCCCCCTTTCCCCCCCCTTCCCCCCCTTCCCCCCCTTCCCCCCTTTCCCCCCTTTCCCCCCCCTTTCCCCCCCTCCTTCCCCCCCCTCCTTCCCCCCCTCCTTCCCCCCCCTCCTTCCCCCCCCTCCTTCCCCCCCCTCCTTCCCCCCCTCCTTTCCCCCCCTCCTTTCCCCCCCTCCTTTCCCCCCCTCCTTTCCCCCCCCTCCTTTCCCCCCCCTCCTTTCCCCCCCTCCTTTCCCCCCCCTCCTTTCCCCCCCTCCTTTCCCCCCCTCCTTTCCCCCCCTCCTTTCCCCCCCTCCTTTCCCCCCCTTTTCCCCCCCTTTCCCCCCCTTTCCCCCCCTTTCCCCCCCCTTTTCCCCCCTTTCCCCCCCTTTCCCCCTTTCCCCCCTTCCCCCCCTTCCCCCCCTTTCCCCCCCCTTTCCCCCCCTTTCCCCCCCCTTTCCCCCCCTCCTTCCCCCCCTCCTTCCCCCCCTCCTTCCCCCCCTTCCCCCCCTTTCCCCCCCCTTTCCCCCCCTTTCCCCCCCTTTTCCCCCTCCTTTCCCCCCCTTTTCCCCCTCCTTTCCCCCCCTTTTCCCCCTCCTTTCCCCCCCTTTTCCCCCTCCTTTCCCCCCCTTTTCCCCCTCCTTTCCCCCCCTTTTCCCCCTCCTTTCCCCCCTTTCCCCCCCTTTCCCCCCCCTTCCCCTTTCCCCCCCCTTCCCCTTTCCCCCCCCTTCCCCTTTCCCCCCCCTTCCCCCCCCTTTTCCCCCTCCCCCCTTTTCCCCCTCCCCCCTTTTCCCCCTCCCCCCTTTTCCCCCTCCCCCCTTTCCTTTTCCATTCATTTCCCACCTCAGCAATGCAAAAACCCCCCCATTTCCCCCCCAAAAACACCCCATTTCCCCCCCAAAAACACCCCATTTCCCCCCAAAACACCCCATTTCCCCCCCAAAACGCCCCGTTTCCCGCTTTGTGCCAGGGGAATACATCAAGACATGGCGGCCGCGCTACTTCCTGCTCAAGAGCGACGGCTCCTTCATCGGGTACCGAGAGCGGCCCGAGACGGCCGAGCACGGCCTGCCCCCCCTCAACAACTTCTCCGTGGCCGGTACGGGAAGTGCGACGGGAAGTGGGAAGTGGGGACAGGAAATAGGAAATGGGGAATGGGAAATGGGGATGGAGAAGGGGGAATGGGAAATGGGGACAGGAAATAATAAATGGGAAGGGGAATGGGGATGGAAATGGGAAATGGGGATGGGAAGTGGGGATGGGGAAGGGGAAAAGGGAAATGGGGATGGGAAATGATAAATGGGAAGGGGAATGGGGATGGAAATAGGAAATGGGGAATGGGAAGTGGGGATGGGGAAGGGGAAATGGGGATGGGAAATGATAAATGGGAAGGGGAATGGGGATGGAAATAGGAAATGGGGATGGGAAGTGGGGATGGGGAAGGGGAAATGGGAAATGGGGATGGAAAATGATAAATGGGAAGGGGAATGGGGATGGAAATAGGAAATGGGGATGGGAAATGGGAAATGGGGTGGGGCATGGGGATGGGAAATGATAAATGGGAAGAGGAATGGGGATGGGAAATGGGGGCGGGAAGTGATAAATGGGAATGGGAAATGGGAATGGGGATGGGAAATGGGATGGGGAATGGGAAATGGGAAGTGGGGATGAGGAATGGGAAATGGGGATGGGGAAGGGGAAAGGGAAATAGGGATGGAGAGTGGAAAATGGGGATGGGAAGTGATAAATGGGAAGAGGAATAGGGATGGGAAATGGGGATGGGAAGTGATAAATGGGAAGAGGAATAGGGATGGGAAATGGGGATGAGAAATGATAAATGGGAAGTGGAATGGGGATGGAAATAGGAAATGGAGATGGGGAATGGGAGTGGGGATGGGGGATGGGAAGTGGAGAATGGGGATGGGAAATAATGGGGATGGGGAGTGGGGAATGGGGATGGGAAGTGGGGAATGGGGATGGGAAATAATGGGGATGGGAAGTGGGGAATGGGGATGCGAAATGGAAATGAAAAACGAGGAAAAATGAGAAAATTCCCCCTCATCTCCCATCCCCCATCTCCCATCCCCATTTCCCATCTCCCATCCCCATTTCCCATCTCCCATCCCCATTTCCCATCCCCCCATCCCCCCATCCCCATCCCCCCATCCCCATCCCCCCATCCCCATCCCCCCATCCCCCCATCCCCATCCCCCCATCCCCATCCCCCCATCCCCCCATCCCCATCCCCCCATCCCCATTTCCCATCCCCATCCCATCCCCCATCCCATTCCCCCGTCCCCATCCCATATCCCATTCCCCCCGTCCCCATTCCCCCCGTCCCCATCCCCCCGTCCCCATCCCCCCGTCCCCATCCCCCCATCCCCATCCCCCCATCCCCCATCCCATTCCCCCCATCCCATCCCATTCCCCCCATCCCATCCCCTATCCCATTCCCCCCATCCCCCCCGTCCCCATCCCCTATCCCATTCCCCCCCATCCCCCCATCCCCATCCCCCCATCCCCATTTCCCATCCCCATTTCCCATCCCCCATCCCATTCCCCCCGTCCCCATTTCCCATCCCCATTTCCCATCCCCATTTCCCATCCCCATTTCCCATCCCCATTTCCCATCCCCATTTCCCATCCCCATTTCCCATCCCCATTTCCCATCCCCATTTCCCATCCCCATTTCCCATCCCCATTTCCCATCCCCATTTCCCATCCCCATTTCCCATCCCCATTTCCCATCCCCTATCCCATTCCCCCCATTCCCCCCATTCCCCCCATTCCCCCCATCCCCCCATCCCCCCATCCCCCCATCCCCCCATCCCCATTTCCCATCCCCATTTCCCATCCCCATTTCCCATCCCCATTTCCCATCCCCATTTCCCATCCCCCATCCCATTCCCCCCGTCCCCATCCCCATTATTGTTTCCCATCCCCATTATTGTTTCCCATCCCCATTATTGTTTCCCATCCCCATTATTATTTCCCATCCCCATTATTTCCCATCCCATCCCATCCCATCCCATCCCATCCCATCCCATCCCATCCCCCATTCCCCCCGTCCCCATCCCCTATCCCATCCCCCGTCCCCATCCCCCGTGCCCCCCATCCCTGCCCCACGCCCGTGCCCCCCCGTGTGCCCCATAGAGTGCCAGCTGATGCGCACCGAGCGCCCGCGCCCCAACACCTTTGTCATTCGCTGCCTGCAGTGGACCACGGTCATCGAGAGGACCTTCCACGTCGACTCCCCCCACCAGCGGTACCGCCCCACTGCGCCCCACTGCGCCCCACAACCACCCCAAATACCTCAAACGCTCCCGAAATGGCCCCAAACGCTCCCGAAATGGCCCCAAACGCTCCCGAAATGGCCCCAAAACCTCCCCAAATTGCCCTAAAAGCTCCAAAAATGGCCCCAAAACGTCCTGAAATGACCCCAAACCTGCCCAAAATGGCCCCAAAACCTCCCTAAATTGCCCTAAAAGCTCCAAAAATGGCCCCAAAACGTCCTGAAATGGCCCCAAACCTGCCCAAAATGGCCCCAAAACCTCCCCAAAGTGCCCTAAAAGCTCCAAAAATGGCCCCAAAACGTCCTGAAATGGCCCCAAACCTGCCCAAAATGGCCCCAAAACCTCCCCAAATTGCCCTAAAAGCTCCAAAAATGGCCCCAAAACGTCCTGAAATGGCCCCAAAAGCTCCCAAAATGGCCCCAAAACCTCCCCAAATTGCCCTAAAAGCTCCAAAAATGGCCCCAAAACGTCCTGAAATGGCCCCAAACCTGCCCAAAATGGCCCCAAAACCTCCCCAAATTGCCCTAAAAGCTCCAAAAATGGCCCCAAAACGTCCTGAAATGGCCCCAAACCTGCCCAAAATGGCCCCCAAACCTCCCCAAATTGCCCTAAAAGCTCCAAAAATGGCCTCAAAACGTCCTGAAATGGCCCCAAAAGCTCCCAAAATGGCCCCAAAACCTCCCCAAATTGCCCTAAAAGCTCCAAAAATGGCCCCAAAACGTCCTGAAATGGCCCCAAAACCTCCCCAAATTGCCCTAAAAGCTCCAAAAATGGCCCCAAAACGTCCTGAAATGGCCCCAAACCTGCCCAAAATGGCCCCAAAACCTCCCCAAATTGCCCTAAAAGCTCCAAAAATGGCCCCAAAACGTCCTGAAATGGCCCCAAAAGCTCCCAAAATGGCCCCAAAACCTCCCCAAATTACCCTAAAAGCTCCAAAAATGGCCCCAAAACGTCCTGAAATGGCCCCAAACCTGCCCAAAATGGCCCTGAACCCTCCCCAAATTGCCCTAAAAGCTCCAAAAATGGCCCCAAAACGTCCTGAAATGGCCCCAAACCTGCCCAAAATGGCCCCAAAACCTCCCCAAATTGCCCTAAAAGCTCCAAAAATGGCCTCAAAACGTCCTGAAATGGCCCCAAACCTGCCCAAAATGGCCCCAAAACCTCCCCAAATTGCCCTAAAAGCTCCAAAAATGGCCCCAAAACGTCCTGAAATGGCCCCAAACCTGCCCAAAATGGCCCCAAAACCTCCTCAAATTGCCCTAAAAGCTCCAAAAATGGCCCCAAAACGTCCTGAAATGGCCCCAAAAGCTCCCAAAATGGCCCCAAAACCTCCCCAAATTGCCCTAAAAGCTCCAAAAATGGCCCCAAAACGTCCTGAAATGACCCCAAACCTGCCCAAAATGGCCCCAAAACCTCCCCAAATTGCCCTAAAAGCTCCAAAATTGCCCCAGAACGTCCTGAAATGGCCCCAAACCTGCCCAAAATGGCCCCAAAACCTCCCCAAATTGCCCTAAAAGCTCCAAAATTGCCCCAAAACGTCCTGAAATGGCCCCAAACCTGCCCAAAATGGCCCCAAAACCTCCCCAAATTGCCCTAAAAGCTCCAAAATTGCCCCAAAACGTCCTGAAATGGCCCCAAACCTGCCCAAAATGGCCCCAAAACCTCCCCAAATTGCCCTAAAAGCTCCAAAAATGGCCCCAAAACGTCCTGAAATGGCCCCAAAAGCTCCCAAAATGGCCCCAAAACCTCCCCAAATTGCCCTAAAAGCTCCAAAAATGGCCCCAAAACGTCCTGAAATGGCCCCAAACCTGCCCAAAATGGCCCCAAAACCTCCCCAAATTGCCCTAAAAGCTCCAAAATTGCCCCAGAACGTCCTGAAATGGCCCCAAACCTGCCCAAAATGGCCCCCAAACCTCCCCAAATTGCCCTAAAAGCTCCAAAAATGGCCCCAAAAGGTCCTGAAATGGCCCCAAAAGCTCCCAAAATGGCCCCAAAACCTCCCCAAATTGCCCTATAAGCTCCAAAAATGGCCCCAAAACGTCCTGAAATGGCCCCAAAAGCTCCAAAAATGGCCCCAAAACGTCCTGAAATGGCCCCAAACCTGCCCAAAATGGCCCCAAAACCTCCCCAAATTGCCCTAAAAGCTCCAAAAATGGCCCCAAAACGTCCTGAAATGACCCCAAGCCTGCCCAAAATGGCCCCAAAACCTCCCCAAATTGCCCTAAAAGCTCCAAAAATGGCCCCAAAACGTCCTGAAATGGCCCCAAACCTGCCCAAAATGGCCCCAAAACCTCCCCAAATTGCCCTAAAAGCTCCAAAAATGGCCCCAAAACGTCCTGAAATGGCCCCAAACCTGCCCAAAAGGGCCCCAAAACCTCCCCAAATTGCCCTAAAAGCTCCAAAAATGGCCCCAAAACGTCCTGAAATGGCACCAAACCTGCCCAAAATGGCCCCAAAACCTCCCCAAATTGCCCTAAAAGCTCCAAAAATGGCCCCAAAACGTCCTGAAATGACCCCAAACCTGCCCAAAATGGCCCCAAAACCTCCCCAAATTGCCCTAAAAGCTCCAAAAATGGCCCCAAAACGTCCTGAAATGGCCCCAAAATGGCCCCAAAACCTCCCCAAATTGCCCTAAAAGCTCCCAAAGTGGCCCCAAAACGTCCTGATATGGCCCCAAACCTGCCCAAAATGGCCCCAAAACCTCCCCAAATTGCCCCAAAACGTCCAAAAATGGCCCCAAAACGTCCTGAAATGGCCCCAAACCTGCCCAAAATGGCCCCAAAACCTCCCCAAATTGCCCTAAAAGCTCCAAAAATTGCCCCAAAACGTCCTGAAATGACCCCAAACCTGCCCAAAATGGCCCCAAAACCTCCCCAAATTGCCCTAAAAGCTCCAAAAATGGCCCCAAAACGTCCTGAAATGGCCCCAAACCTGCCCAAAATGGCCCCAAAACCTCCCCAAATTACCCTAAAAGCTCCAAAAATGGCCCCAAAACGTCCTGAAATGACCCCAAACCTGCCCAAAATGGCCCCAAAACCTCCCCAAATTGCCCTAAAAGCTCCAAAAATGGCCCCAAAACGTCCTGAAATGGCCCCAAACCTGCCCAAAATGGCCCCAAAACCTCCCCAAATTGCCCTAAAAGCTCCAAAAATGGCCCCAAAACGTCCTGAAATGGCCCCAAACCTGCCCAAAATGGCCCCAAAACCTCCCCAAATTACCCTAAAAGCTCCAAAAACGGCCCCAAAACGTCCTGAAATGGCCCCAAACCTGCCCAAAATGGCCCCAAAACCTCCCCAAATTGCCCTAAAAGCTCCAAAAATGGCCCCAAAACGTCCTGAAATGACCCCAAACCTGCCCAAAATGGCCCCAAAACCTCCCCAAATTGCCCTAAAAGCTCCAAAATTGCCCCAAAACGTCCTGAAATGACCCCAAACCTGCCCAAAATGGCCCCCAAACCTCCCCAAATTGCCCTAAAAGCTCCAAAAATGGCCCCAAAACGTCCTGAAATGGCCCCAAACCTGCCCAAAATGGCCCCAAAACCTCCCCAAATTGCCCTAAAAGCTCCAAAAATGGCCCCAGAACGTCCTGAAATGGCCCCAAACCGTCCTGAAATGGCCCCAAACCTGCCCAAAATGGCCCCAAAACCTCCCTAAATTGCCCTAAAAGCTCCAAAAATGGCCCCAAAACGTCCTGAAATGGCCCCAAACCTGCCCAAAATGGCCCGAAAACCTCCCCAAATTGCCCTAAAAGCTCCAAAAATGGCCCCAAAACGTCCTGAAATGGCCCCAAACCTGCCCAAAATGGCCCCAAAACCTCCCCAAATGGCCTTAAAAGCTCCAAAAATGGCCCCAAACCTGCCCAAAATGGCCCCAAAACCTCCCCAAATTGCCCTAAAAGCTCCAAAAATGGCCCCAAAACGTCCTGAAATGACCCCAAACCTGCCCAAAATGGCCCCAAAACCTCCCCAAATTGCCCTAAAAGCTCCAAAATTGCCCCAAAACTTCCTGAAATGGCCCCAAACCTGCCCAAAATGGCCCCAAAACCTCCCCAAATTGCCCTAAAAGCTCCAAAAATGGCCCCAAAACGTCCTGAAATGGCCCCAAACCTGCCCAAAATGGCCCCAAAACCTCCCCAAATTGCCCTAAAAGCTCCAAAAATGGCCCCAAAACGTCCTGAAATGGCCCCAAACCTGCCCAAAATGGCCCCAAAACCTCCCCAAATTGCCATAAAAGCTCCAAAAATGGCCCCAAAACGTCCTGAAATGGCCCCAAACCTGCCCAAAATGGCCCCAAAACCTCCCCAAATTGCCCTAAAAGCTCCAAAAATGGCCCCAAAACGTCCTGAAATGGCCCCAAACCTGCCCAAAATGGCCCCAAAACCTCCCCAAATTGCCCTAAAAGCTCCAAAAATGGCCCCAAAACGTCCTGAAATGGCCCCAAAACCTCCCAAAAAGGCCCCAAAACCTCCCCAAATGGCCCTAAAAGCTCCAAAAATGGCCCCAAAACGTCCTGAAATGGCCCCAAACCTGCCCAAAATGGCCCCAAAACCTCCCCAAATTGCCCTAAAAGCTCCAAAAATGGCCCCAAAACGTCCTGAAATGACCCCAAACCTGCCCAAAATGGCCCCAAAACCTCCCCAAATTGCCCTAAAAGCTCCAAAAATGGCCCCAAAACGTCCTGAAATGGCCCCAAAATGGCCCCAAAACCTCCCCAAATTGCCCTAAAAGCTCCCAAAGTGGCCCCAAAACGTCCTGATATGGCCCCAAACCTGCCCAAAATGGCCCCAAAACCTCCCCAAATTGCCCCAAAACGTCCAAAAATGGCCCCAAAACGTCCTGAAATGGCCCCAAACCTGCCCAAAATGGCCCCAAAACCTCCCCAAATTGCCCTAAAAGCTCCAAAAATGGCCCCAAAACGTCCTGAAATGGCCCCAAACCTGCCCAAAATGGCCCCAAAACCTCCCCAAATTACCCTAAAAGCTCCAAAAATGGCCCCAAAACGTCCTGAAATGACCCCAAACCTGCCCAAAATGGCCCCAAAACCTCCCCAAATTGCCCTAAAAGCTCCAAAAATGGCCCCAAAACGTCCTGAAATGGCCCCAAACCTGCCCAAAATGGCCCCAAAACCTCCCCAAATTGCCCTAAAAGCTCCAAAAATGGCCCCAAAACGTCCTGAAATGGCCCCAAACCTGCCCAAAATGGCCCCAAAACCTCCCCAAATTACCCTAAAAGCTCCAAAAACGGCCCCAAAACGTCCTGAAATGGCCCCAAACCTGCCCAAAATGGCCCCAAAACCTCCCCAAATTGCCCTAAAAGCTCCAAAAATGGCCCCAAAACGTCCTGAAATGACCCCAAACCTGCCCAAAATGGCCCCAAAACCTCCCCAAATTGCCCTAAAAGCTCCAAAATTGCCCCAAAACGTCCTGAAATGACCCCAAACCTGCCCAAAATGGCCCCCAAACCTCCCCAAATTGCCCTAAAAGCTCCAAAAATGGCCCCAAAACGTCCTGAAATGGCCCCAAACCTGCCCAAAATGGCCCCAAAACCTCCCCAAATTGCCCTAAAAGCTCCAAAAATGGCCCCAGAACGTCCTGAAATGGCCCCAAACCGTCCTGAAATGGCCCCAAACCTGCCCAAAATGGCCCCAAAACCTCCCTAAATTGCCCTAAAAGCTCCAAAAATGGCCCCAAAACGTCCTGAAATGGCCCCAAACCTGCCCAAAATGGCCCGAAAACCTCCCCAAATTGCCCTAAAAGCTCCAAAAATGGCCCCAAAACGTCCTGAAACGGCCCCAAACCTGCCCAAAATGGCCCCAAAACCTCCCCAAATGGCCTTAAAAGCTCCAAAAATGGCCCCAAACCTGCCCAAAATGGCCCCAAAACCTCCCCAAATTGCCCTAAAAGCTCCAAAAATGGCCCCAAAACGTCCTGAAATGACCCCAAACCTGCCCAAAATGGCCCCAAAACCTCCCCAAATTGCCCTAAAAGCTCCAAAATTGCCCCAAAACTTCCTGAAATGGCCCCAAACCTGCCCAAAATGGCCCCAAAACCTCCCCAAATTGCCCTAAAAGCTCCAAAAATGGCCCCAAAACGTCCTGAAATGGCCCCAAACCTGCCCAAAATGGCCCCAAAACCTCCCCAAATTGCCCTAAAAGCTCCAAAAATGGCCCCAAAACGTCCTGAAATGGCCCCAAACCTGCCCAAAATGGCCCCAAAACCTCCCCAAATTGCCATAAAAGCTCCAAAAATGGCCCCAAAACGTCCTGAAATGGCCCCAAACCTGCCCAAAATGGCCCCAAAACCTCCCCAAATTGCCCTAAAAGCTCCAAAAATGGCCCCAAAACGTCCTGAAATGGCCCCAAAACCTCCCAAAAAGGCCCCAAAACCTCCCCAAATGGCCCTAAAAGCTCCAAAAATGGCCCCAAAACGTCCTGAAATGGCCCCAAACCTGCCCAAAATGGCCCCAAAACCTCCCCAAATTGCCCTATAAGCTCCAAAAATGGCCCCGAAACGTCCTGAAATGGCCCCAAAAGCTCCCAAAATGGCCCCAAAACCTCCCCAAATTGCCTTAAAAGCTCCAAAAATGGCCCCAAAACGTCCTGAAATGGCCCCAAACCTGCCCAAAATGGCCCCAAAACCTCCCCAAATTGCCCTAAAAGCTCCAAAAATGGCCCCAAAACGTCCTGAAATGACCCCAAACCTGCCCAAAATGGCCCCCAAACCTCCCCAAATTGCCCTAAAAGCTCCAAAAATGGCCCCAAAACGTCCTGAAATGGCCCCAAACCTGCCCAAAATGGCCCCAAAACCTCCCCAAATTGCCCTAAAAGCTCCAAAAATGGCCCCAAAACGTCCTGAAATGGCCCCAAACCTGCCCAAAATGGCCCCAAAACCTCCCCAAATTACCCTAAAAGCTCCAAAAACGGCCCCAAAACGTCCTGAAATGGCCCCAAACCTGCCCAAAATGGCCCCAAAACCTCCCCAAATTGCCCTAAAAGCTCCAAAAATGGCCCCAAAAGGTCCTGAAATGGCCCCAAACCTGCCCAAAATGGCCCCAAAACCTCCCCAAATTGCCCTAAAAGCTCCAAAAATGGCCCCAAAACGTCCTGAAATGGCCCCAAACCTGCCCAAAATGGCCCCAAAACCTCCCCAAATTGCCCTAAAAGCTCCAAAAATGGCCCCAAAACGTCCTGAACTGGCCCCAAACCTGCCCAAAATGGCCCCAAAACCTCCCCAAATTGCCCTAAAAGCTCCAAAAATGGCCCCAAAACGTCCTGAAATGGCCCCAAACCTGCCCAAAATGGCCCCAAAACCTCCCTAAATTGCCCTAAAAGCTCCAAAAATGGCCCCAAAACGTCCTGAAATGGCCCCAAACCTGCCCAAAATGGCCCCAAAACCTCCCCAAATTGCCCTAAAAGCTCCAAAAATGGCCCCAAAACGTCCTGAAATGGCCCCAAACCTGCCCAAAATGGCCCCAAAACCTCCCCAAATTGCCCTAAAAGCTCCAAAAATGGCCCCAAAACGTCCTGAAATGGCCCCAAACCTGCCCAAAATGGCCCCAAAACCTCCCCAAATTGCCCTAAAAGCTCCAAAAATGGCCCCAAAACGTCCTGAAATGACCCCAAACCTGCCCAAAATGGCCCCAAAACCTCCCCAAATTGCCCTAAAAGCTCCAAAAATGGCCCCAAAACGTCCTGAAATGACCCCAAACCTGCCCAAAATGGCCCCAAAACCTCCCCAAATTGCCCTAAAAGCTCCAAAATTGCCCCAAAACGTCCTGAAATGGCCCCAAACCTGCCCAAAATGGCCCCAAAACCTCCCCAAATTGCCCTAAAAGCTCCAAAAATGGCCCCAAAACGTCCTGAAATGGCCCCAAACCTGCCCAAAATGGCCCCAAAACCTCCCCAAATTGCCCTAAAAGCTCCAAAAATGGCCCCAAAACGTCCTGAAATGACCCCAAAAGCTCCCAAAATGGCCCCAAAACCTCCCCAAATTGCCCTAAAAGCTCCAAAAATGGCCCCAAAACGTCCTGAAATGGCCCCAAACCTGCCCAAAATGGCCCCAAAACCTCCCCAAATTGCCCTAAAAGCTCCAAAAATGGCCCCAAAACGTCCTGAAATGGCCCCAAACCTGCCCAAAATGGCCCCAAAACCTCCCCAAATTACCCTAAAAGCTCCAAAAATGGCCCCAAAACGTCCTGAAATGGCCCCAAAACCTCCCAAAATGGCCCCAAAACCTCCCCAAATTGCCCTAAAAGCTCCAAAAATGGCCCCAAAACGTCCTGAAATGGCCCCAAACCTGCCCAAATGGCCCCAAAACCTCCCCAAATTGCCCTAAAAGCTCCAAAAATGGCCCCAAAACGTCCTGAAATGACCCCAAACCTGCCCAAAATGGCCCCAAAACCTCCCCAAATTGCCCTAAAAGCTCCAAAAATGGCCCCAAACGTCCTGAAATGGCCCCAAACCTGCCCAAAATGGCCCCGAAACCTCCCCAAATTGCCCTAAAAGCTCCAAAAATGGCCCCAAAACGTCCTGAAATGGCCCCAAACCTGCCCAAAATGGCCCCCAAACCTCCCCAAATTGCCCTAAAAGCTCCAAAAATGGCCCCAAAACGTCCTGAAATGGCCCCAAACCTGCCCAAAATGGCCCCAAAACCTCCCCAAATTGCCCTAAAAGCTCCAAAAATGGCCCCAAAACGTCCTGAAATGGCCCCAAACCTGCCCAAAATGGCCCCAAAACCTCCCCAAATTGCCCTAAAAGCTCCAAAAATGGCCCCAGAACGTCCTGAAATGGCCCCAAACCATCCTGAAATGGCCCCAAACCTGCCCAAAATGGCCCCAAAACCTCCCCAAATTGCCCTAAAAGCTCCAAAAATGGCCCCAAAACGTCCTGAAATGGCCCCAAACCTGCCCAAAATGGCCCCAAAACCTCCCCAAATTGCCCTAAAAGCTCCAAAAATGGCCCCAAAACATCCTGAAATGACCCCAAACCTGCCCAAAATGGCCCCAAAACCTCCCCAAATTGCCCTAAAAGCTCCAAAAACGGCCCCAAAACGTCCTGAAATGGCCCCAAACCTGCCCAAAATGGCCCCAAAACCTCCCCAAATTGCCCTAAAAGCTCCAAAAATGGCCCCAAAACGTCCCGAAATGGCCCCAAACCTGCCCAAAATGGCCCCAAAACCTCCCCAAATTGCCCTAAAAGCTCCAAAAATGGCCCCAGAACGTCCTGAAATGGCCCCAAACCGTCCTGAAATGGCCCCAAACCTGCCCAAAATGGCCCCAAAACCTCCCCAAATTGCCCTAAAAGCTCCAAAAATGGCCCCAAAACGTCCTGAAATGGCCCCAAACCTGCCCAAAATGGCCCCAAAACCTCCCCAAATTGCCCTAAAAGCTCCAAAAATGGCCCCAAAACGTCCTGAAATGACCCCAAACCTGCCCAAAATGGCCCCAAAACCTCCCCAAATTGCCCTAAAAGCTCCAAAAACGGCCCCAAAACGTCCTGAAATGGCCCCAAACCTGACCAAAATGGCCCCAAAACCTCCCCAAATTGCCCTAAAAGCTCCAAAAACGGCCCCAAAACGTCCTGAAATGGCCCCAAACCTGCCCAAAATGGCCCCAAAACCTCCCCAAATTGCCCTAAAAGCTCCAAAAACGGCCCCAAAACGTCCTGAAATGGCCCCAAACCTGCCCAAAATGGCCCCAAAACCTCCCCAAATTGCCCTAAAAGCTCCAAAAACGGCCCCAAAACGTCCTGAAATGGCCCCAAACCTGCCCAAAATGGCCCCAAAACCTCCCCAAATTGCCCTAAAAGCTCCAAAAACGGCCCCAAAACGTCCTGAAATGGCCCCAAACCTGCCCAAAATGGCCCCAAAACCTCCCCAAATTGCCCTAAAAGCTCCAAAAACGGCCCCAAAACGTCCTGAAATGGCCCCAAACCTGCCCAAAATGGCCCCAAAACCTCCCCAAATTGCCCTAAAAGCTCCAAAAACGGCCCCAAAACGTCCTGAAATGGCCCCAAACCTGCCCAAAATGGCCCCAAAACCTCCCCAAATTGCCCTAAAAGCTCCAAAAATGGCCCCAAAACGTCCTGAAATGGCCCCAAACCTGCCCAAAATGGCCCCAAAACCTCCCCAAATTGCCCTAAAAGCTCCAAAAATGGCCCCAAAACGTCCTGAAATGGCCCCAAACCTGCCCAAAATGGCCCCAAAACCTCCCCAAATTGCCCTAAAAGCTCCAAAAATGGCCCCAAAACGTCCTGAAATGGCCCCAAACCTGCCCAAAATGGCCCCAAAACCTCCCCAAATTGCCCTAAAAGCTCCAAAAATGGCCCCAAAACGTCCTGAAATGGCCCCAAACCTGCCCAAAATGGCCCCAAAACCTCCCCAAATTGCCCTAAAAGCTCCAAAAATGGCCCCAAAACGTCCTGAAATGGCCCCAAAAGCTCCCAAAATGGCCCCGAACCCTCCTAAAATGGCCCCATAAGCTCCCCAAATTGCCCTAAAAGCTCCCAAAATGACCCCATAACCTCCCAATATAGCCCTAAAAGCTCCCAAAATGGACCCAAAACTTCCCAAAATGGCCCCAAAAGCTCCTGAAATAGCCCCAAGCCTCCTAAAAAGGTCCCAAAATGGCCCCAAAACCTCCCAAAATTGCCCTAAAAGCTCCAAAAATGGCCCCAAAACATCCTGAAATGACCCCAAACCTGCCCAAAATGGCCCCAAAACCTCCCCAAATTGCCCTAAAAGCTCCAAAAATGGCCCCAGAACGTCCTGAAATGGCCCCAAACCGTCCTGAAATGGCCCCAAACCTGCCCAAAATGGCCCCAAAACCTCCCTAAATTGCCCTAAAAGCTCCAAAAATGGCCCCAAAACGTCCTGAAATGGCCCCAAACCTGCCCAAAATGGCCCCAAAACCTCCCCAAATTGCCCTAAAAGCTCCAAAAATGGCCCCAAAACGTCCTGAAATGGCCCCAAACCTGCCCAAAATGGCCCCAAAACCTCCCCAAATTGCCCTAAAAGCTCCAAAAATGGCCCCAAAACGTCCTGAAATGGCCCCAAACCTGCCCAAAATGGCCCCAAAACCTCCCCAAATTGCCCTAAAAGCTCCAAAAATGGCCCCAAAACGTCCTGAAATGGCCCCAAAAGCTCCCAAAATGGCCCCGAACCCTCCTAAAATGGCCCCATAAGCTCCCCAAATTGCCCTAAAAGCTCCCAAAATGACCCCATAACCTCCCAATATAGCCCTAAAAGCTCCCAAAATGGACCCAAAACTTCCCAAAATGGCCCCAAAAGCTCCTGAAATAGCCCCAAGCCTCCCAAAAAGGTCCCAAAATGGCCCCAAAACCTCCCAAAATTGCCCTAAAAGCTCCAAAAATGGCCCCAAAACATCCTGAAATGACCCCAAACCTGCCCAAAATGGCCCCAAAACCTCCCCAAATTGCCCTAAAAGCTCCAAAAATGGCCCCAGAACGTCCTGAAATGGCCGCAAACCGTCCTGAAATGGCCCCAAACCTGCCCAAAATGGCCCCAAAACCTCCCTAAATTGCCCTAAAAGCTCCAAAAATGGCCCCAAAACGTCCTGAAATGGCCCCAAACCTGCCCAAAATGGCCCCAAAACCTCCCCAAATTGCCCTAAAAGCTCCAAAAATGGCCCCAAAACGTCCTGAAATGGCCCCAAACCTGCCCAAAATGGCCCCAAAACCTCCCCAAATTGCCCTAAAAGCTCCAAAAATGGCCCCAAAACGTCCTGAAATGGCCCCAAACCTGCCCAAAATGGCCCCAAAACCTCCCCAAATTGCCCTAAAAGCTCCAAAAATGGCCCCAAAACGTCCTGAAATGACCCCAAACCTGCCCAAAATGGCCCCAAAACCTCCCCAAATTGCCCTAAAAGCTCCAAAAATGGCCCCAAAACGTCCTGAAATGACCCCAAACCTGCCCAAAATGGCCCCAAAACCTCCCCAAATTGCCCTAAAAGCTCCAAAATTGCCCCAAAACGTCCTGAAATGGCCCCAAACCTGCCCAAAATGGCCCCAAAACCTCCCCAAATTGCCCTAAAAGCTCCAAAAATGGCCCCAAAACGTCCTGAAATGGCCCCAAACCTGCCCAAAATGGCCCCAAAACCTCCCCAAATTGCCCTAAAAGCTCCAAAAATGGCCCCAAAACGTCCTGAAACGACCCCAAAAGCTCCCAAAATGGCCCCAAAACCTCCCCAAATTGCCCTAAAAGCTCCAAAAATGGCCCCAAAACGTCCTGAAATGGCCCCAAACCTGCCCAAAATGGCCCCAAAACCTCCCCAAATTGCCCTAAAAGCTCCAAAAATGGCCCCAAAACGTCCTGAAATGGCCCCAAACCTGCCCAAAATGGCCCCAAAACCTCCCCAAATTGCCCTAAAAGCTCCAAAAATGGCCCCAAAACGTCCTGAAATGACCCCAAACCTGCCCAAAATGGCCCCAAAACCTCCCCAAATTGCCCTAAAAGCTCCAAAAATGGCCCCAAAACGTCCTGAAATGGCCCCAAACCTGCCCAAAATGGCCCCAAAACCTCCCCAAATTGCCCTAAATGCTCCAAAAATGGCCCCAAAACGTCCTGAAATGACCCCAAATCTGCCCAAAATGGCCCCAAAACCTCCCCAAATTGCCCTAAAAGCTCCAAAAATGGCCCCAAAACGTCCTGAAATGACCCCAAACCTGCCCAAAATGGCCCCAAAACCTCCCCAAATTGCCCTAAAAGCTCCAAAATTGCCCCAAAACGTCCTGAAATGACCCCAAACCTGCCCAAAATGGCCCCAAAACCTCCCCAAATTGCCCTAAAAGCTCCAAAAATGGCCCCAAAACGTCCTGAAATGACCCCAAACCTGCCCAAAATGGCCCCAAAACCTCCCCAAAAATTGCCCTAAAAGCTCCAAAATTGCCCCAAAACGTCCTGAAATGGCCCCAAACCTGCCCAAAATGGCCCCAAAACCTCCCCAAATTGCCCTAAAAGCTCCAAAAATGGCCCCAAAACGTCCTGAAATGGCCCCAAACCTGCCCAAAATGGCCCCAAAACCTCCCCAAATTGCCCTAAAAGCTCCAAAAATGGCCCCAAAACGTCCTGAAATGGCCCCAAACCTGCCCAAAATGGCCCCAAAACCTCCCCAAATTGCCCTAAAAGCTCCAAAAATGGCCCCAAAACGTCCTGAAATGGCCCCAAACCTGCCCAAAATGGCCCCAAAACCTCCCCAAATTGCCCTAAAAGCTCCAAAAATGGCCCCAAAACGTCCTGAAATGGCCCCAAACCTGCCCAAAATGGCCCCAAAACCTCCCCAAATTGCCCTAAAAGCTCCAAAAATGGCCCCAAAACGTCCTGAAATGGCCCCAAACCTGCCCAAAATGGCCCCAAAACCTCCCCAAATTGCCCTAAAAGCTCCAAAAATGGCCCCAAAACGTCCTGAAATGGCCCCAAACCTGCCCAAAATGGCCCCAAAACCTCCCCAAATTGCCCTAAAAGCTCCAAAAATGGCCCCAAAACGTCCTGAAATGGCCCCAAACCTGCCCAAAATGGCCCCAAAACCTCCCCAAATTGCCCTAAACGCTCCAAAAATGGCCCCAAAACGTCCTGAAATGGCCCCAAACCTGCCCAAAATGGCCCCAAAACCTCCCCAAATTGCCCTAAAAGCTCCAAAAATGGCCCCAAAACGTCCTGAAATGGCCCCAAACCTGCCCAAAATGGCCCCAAAACCTCCCCAAATTGCCCTAAAAGCTCCAAAAATGGCCCCAAAACGTCCTGAAATGGCCCCAAACCTGCCCAAAATGGCCCCAAAACCTCCCCAAATTGCCCTAAAAGCTCCAAAAATGGCCCCAAAACGTCCTGAAATGGCCCCAAATCTGCCCAAAATGGCCCCAAACGCTCCCAAAATGGCCCAAAAACCTCCCCAAATTACCCTAAAAGCTCCAAAAATGGCCCCAAAACATCCTGAAATGGCCCCAAACCTGCCCAAAATGGCCCCAAACGCTCCCAAAATGGCCCCAAAACCTCCCCAAATTACCCTAAAAGCTCCTGAAATGGCCCCAAAACGTCCTGAAATGGCCCCAAACCTGCCCAAAATGGCCCCAAAACCTCCCCAAATTGCCCTAAAAGCTCCAAAAATGGCCCCAAAACGTCCTGAAATGGCCCCAAACCGTCCTGAAATGGCCCCAAACCTGCCCAAAATGGCCCCAAAACCTCCCCAAATTGCCCTAAAAGCTTTAAAATGGCCCCAAAACGTCCTGAAATGGCCCCAAACCTGCCCAAAATGGCCCCAAAACCTCCCCAAATTGCCCTAAAAGCTCCAAAAATGGCCCCAAAACGTCCTGAAATGGCCCCAAACCTGCCCAAAATGGCCCCAAAACCTCCCCAAATTGCCCTAAAAGCTCCAAAAATGGCCCCAAAACGTCCTGAAATGACCCCAAACCTGCCCAAAATGGCCCCAAAACCTCCCCAAATTGCCCTAAAAGCTCCAAAAATGGCCCCAAAATGTCCTGAAATGACCCCAAACCTGCCCAAAATGGCCCCAAAACCTCCCCAAATTGCCCTAAAAGCTCCAAAAATGGCCCCGAAACGTCCTGAAATGACCCCAAACCTGCCCAAAATGGCCCCAAAACCTCCCCAAATTGCCCTAAAAGCTCCAAAAATGGCCCCAAAACGTCCTGAAATGGCCCCAAAAGCTCCCAAAATGGCCCCAGAACCTCCTAAAATGGCCCCATAAGCTCCCCAAATTGCCCTAAAAGCTCCCAAAATGACCCCATAACCTCCCAATATAGCCCTAAAAGCTCCAAAAATGGACCCAAAACTTCCCAAAATGGCCCCAAAAGCTCCTGAAATAGCCCCAAGCCTCCCAAAAAGGTCCCAAAATGGCCCCAAAACCTCCCAAAATTGCCCTAAAAGGGCCCAAAATGGCCCCAAACCTCCCAAAATTGCCCTAAATGGGCCCAAAATGGCCCCAAACCCTCCAAAAATGACCCCAGAACTTCCCAAAATGGCCCCAGAACCTCCCAAAATTGCCTTAAAACGTCCTAAATTGGCCCTGAAACCTCCCCAAATTGACCCAAAACCTCCCCAAATGGCACCGAAAGTTCCCAAAATGGCCCCAAAACCTCACAAAATTGCCCCCAAACCTCCCGAAATGGCACCAAAATCTTCTTAAATTGTCCCAGAACCTCCTGAAATCACCTCAAAACTTCCCAAAATAACCCCAAAATGTCCTGAAATGGCCCCAAAAGCTTCCAAAATCCCCAAATCTCACAACTGTTGAAATTCCCGTTGAAATTTTTCAAATTCCATTGACGTTTTTCAAATTCTGTTGAAATTCTAAAAATTCTTGTTGAAATTTTTAAAATGTACATTGAAATTTTCACAATTCCCATTGAAATTTTCCAATTCCTGTTGAAATTTTTTTACATTCCCATCAAAAATTTAAAAATTTCTGTTGAAATT